>NC_089752.1:114067956-114095456 GCF_040412425.1 Macrobrachium rosenbergii
CCTCACGCGGTGCACTGTAAGCATTACTCAAAGGTTCTCTGCAGCGTCCCTTCGGCCCCTAGCTGCAACCCCCTCATTCCTTTTGCTGAACCTCCGTTCATATTCAGCTCTTCGTTGGGTGAGTCGGTAGAGCTTCGGACTGGCACTCGCTGGGCCGGAGTTCGATTCCCCGGCCGGCTGATGAAAAGTTAGAGGAATTTATTTCTGGTGATAGAAATTCATTTCTCGCTATAATGTGGTTCGGATTCCACAATAAGCTGTAGGTCCCGTTGCTAAGTAACCAATTGGTTCTTAGCCACGTAAAATAAGTCTAATCCTTCGGGCCAGCCCTAGGAGAGCTGTTAATCAGCTCAGTGGTCTGGTTAAACTAAGGTATACTTAACTTTTTTTTTTCCGTTCATATTCTCTTTCTTCCATCTTACTTTCCACCCTCTCCTAACGATTGATTCATAGTGCAACTGCGAAGTTTTCGTCGCGTTGCACCTTTCAAACCTTTTTACTGTCAATTTCTGTTTTAGCGCTGAATGACCTCATAGGTCCCAGAGCTTGACCTTTGGCCTAAATTCTACATTCTATTTTATTCTATTCTTTGAGTACTGATACACTCATAAATAAAGAAGTGGAACTAGAAAAGGTGCAGAGGTAAGATTCTTGCGCTGACTTTCTTTGGTCGTAAATTTCACTTAGCCCAACTCTAGAACTCGCAGTTTGTACAGAAAGAGGTGATACTGTATATTTTTTTTAATTTCCAATTATATCTTCGACGGAGTTCCGGGGAAAAGGTGGTGAATCCCAGCCAAAATTCACTGACCAGAGATGTAGCTTCAGTGAGAGGAAATAGGCTAATGTAGTTGGTGACGAACTTCGTAGCCTTCAGACATTTGTAATAATTTTCTAATTAAAAGAAGAAAAAAACACATGTTTTGTTATTGAGTACTTTTTGGTTTTCTGTAAAAGAAAACTATTGAGATGGCTATGGGTCTGTCCGTCCGCACGTTTTCTGTCCGTCCTCAGATCTTAAAAAAACTACTGAGGCTAGAGGGCTGCAAATTGGTATGTTGATCATCCACCCTCCATTCAACAAACTTAACCAGATTGCAGCCGTCTAACCTCAGTAGTTTTTATTTTAAGGTTAAGTTAGCCATGATCGTGCGTCTGGGAGCGCTGTAGGTGCCAACAACACATGCCACCACTAGGCCGTGGGTGAGAGTTTCATGGGCGGCGGCTGAGATTTTCATACAGCATTATACGCTGTACAGAAAACTGTTTCTTCAGCGCATTTTTTACTTTTTTTGTTTAAGTCGTTAAATATGCAAGAAAGATTTATAAGCAATATCCGCACGACTGCTTCGCTCATTTCATGGACAAAATATTAGAAACTGCGTTCCAGTTTGCCCCGTCGCGTCGCACGGTTCCAGTGATTTCCAGACGGCTATCTGAGGAGCGAATCTGCTCTGAACGTCAGGCCAGGCCAATCCTGTTAAGCCGATGGAGTTACGTTTTAATAGGGTCGGCTCTTCCAAATTAGTTTATTAGTTTACGTCGTATGACCCGGTAGGCGTTATTTCTAAAGCGTCATTCGGCTAAATCATTTTATCTCGATTATCATACTTTATATTAAATCGAATTCTTGATGTCAAGAGGACTTCACTACACATTTTAGTTATATATTTCCAGTTCTTTGGAAGTTTGTGAGGATGAGGTTGCTAGCCTCATGCCCTATTTAACACAGGCTATGATTACCACAGCCCTCTAAGTGTCTAGGGTTACTCCTTATGTCAGCAGAGGCATAGTAAGATACCTGAGAATCTGTTGTAAGAAATCATCTTAAAAATGTAGCTGCTCGCCATTTAAGATTATGTATGACGTGATAATGTTTTACAGTACGATTTTATTTGTTTTATTCATTAAAATGACAATGGTGCGATTTATGGAAACACTGCATGACATATAATCTGGATTTAAATGGAGACCTTTCGTCCTTTTGTTGACATTTATAATAACAAATGTACAATAAACTTTATTACAAGAAAATTGCGGTACAGGGCGAGACGTGAATTGAATCATGGAGAGCTATAATATGAAAATTGCACTTCCGTAACCGAAATGGGTGTGAAACTCTTCGTCATCTAAACTGATTATCAAGCATCAACCCTACTTAGTAATTCGATTAGTGGACGTACACTGCATTCAGCATGAAAGCGCGTGCCATTTGCATGAATATTCATAGTTCAATTATCCATTCCACAATCAAATATTTATCCGAGTGTGAGTTATGAAATTGATATTAAAACCATTTCCCCGTAGGGGGGGCCCGGGTAGCGCCGTCAGTGCACCTCATGCGGTGCACTGTAGACATTACTTTGGGTTCTTCGCAGCGTCCCTTCGGCTCCTAGCTGCAACCCATTCCATTCCTTTTACTGTACCTCCGGTCATATTCTCTTTCTTCCATCTCAGAGTTTTTTTTTTCCTGTTACACTTTTCAAACCTTTTTACTGTCAATTTTCCTTTCAGCGCTGATTGACCTCTTAGGTCCCAGCGCGTGGCCTTTGGCTTAAAATCTATAGTCTGTTGTATTAAAAATATTTTTATTCTTTTCTCTTGGCAGCCATTAGCTTAATTGCCAAGTCGTATGATAGTAAAAACTCAAAAACAAAGGTAACAATGACAGCACAGGAGAAAAAAATTATTTTGGGATTTATTGTCGAGTGAAGCTCTTGCTAAAGACTTTTGTCGAGTCTTTGTGAAGTTCTATAATTACTTTTTTCTTATTCGTGTCTGGTTTTTGTGTGTGCTTAATCGTTCATCCAGTGGATCCAAAAGCACTTGTTATTTAATAATAATTATTTAATAATAATTTTCAGTATATATAATATATATATATATATATATATATATATATATATATATATATTTATATATCATATATACTGTATATATGTATAAATATATATACATACATACATATATATATATATATATATATATATATATATATATATATATATATATATATATATATATTTATGAAGAGATGTAACAGAAAAGAAAATTCTCTTCTTAATGCGTAGAACTACATTTTTACAACGAAGCGTATGTTAATTACCTAATGATCATCCATAGTCATAATAATATACCATACAAGGCTTGTACTGCACTTAATTGGCGTACGCTAAATTTCTTGAGTGCTTATAATAAAAATCATACAGAAGACGTATCTTCATGACGCCTTATATGTTATGTTTCTGTTTTTTATTAACTCAGACTAGCTTTCCTTGCTTTTGTCAGTTTTGTCCATTTTGGTAAAATTATGAAACTTTGTGGTTAGATATTTAACAAAATATGGTCAGTAATTCATATAAAACTTTTGCAGAGAGATAGAAAATCAAGTAAAATCATCTGCATTAAGTTACAAACCAAAAATCACCCTCCACTAATTTCCATCGGGAATAAAATCGCATGACATTACTATAGGTCCGAAGGGAAATTACTCTCGCGTCACAAATTTCCATCGCATTTCCATCCTCTCTCTCTCTCTCTCTCTCTCTCTCTCTCTCTCTCTCTCTCTCTCTCTCTCTCTCTCTCTCTCTCTCTCTCTCTCTCTCTCCCTCTCTCTCTCTCTCTCTCTCTCTCTCTCTCTCTCTCTCTCTCTCTCTCTCTCTCTCTCTCATCCAAGGCTGCGACACGCAACAGTCTCCTGCCTACCAGAGACTTAATTCCCTGCTTAAGTCAGCAGAGTGGCAATGGTTTGCCAGGAACCTGACCTAGATTATTCTATCCTTGCACGGGGATCGAATCCGTACCTCTCACTGGTGAGGCGAAGAGAGAGAGAGAGAGAGAGAGAGAGAGAGTAGGGCCATACTTTTGTGGAGGGCGAATGATTTCCTAAGGGATTCGGGTAATATGTGATCTCACTCCACGAGAAACTTGGTGAAAGTTAATTCAAGGGTAAAAAGGCTTCATCTCTTTTTGGGAAAATGGTTTTGTCATCTGATCACTCTGCAGACTAACGGCAAACAAGTAAAAAAATGCGCCAAAGTTTCTTCTGTACACCCGCTACAGCGTATGGCCACCGAAAATAGATATATCTTTCGGTGGTCTCGGTATAATGCTGTATGAGCAGCGGCCCATGAAACTTTAACCACGGGCCGGTGGTGGCCTATTCTATATCGTTACCAGATTATGGCTAACTTTAACCTTAAATAAAATAAAAACTACTGAGGCTATAGCGCTGCAATTTTGTATGTTTAATGATTAGAGGGTGGATGATCAACGTACCAATTTGCAGCCCTCTAGCCTCGGTAGTTTTTAAGATCTGAGGGCGGACAGATAAAGCCGGCACAATAGTTTTCTTTTACAGTAAACTAAGACGGTTCTGATGAGCTTTTGACTTGTTTGGTAGTCTTTTGATTTTCATGGAAATTCAATTGGAAAGGAGGAAAAATGCATGACTAAGTTTTTGTCACAAAACTGAGGAATAAATTTATAAGGTAAATGGACTCTTACATTACTGAAGATCAGTTTCATTTGCAAACAAAGAAGGCAGATTTGTTTCGGAGGGCTACGCTGGAATCTGTCACTCGTAATACCTAGTTCCTGGAATGGTCTGCATGCTCAAGTTTGGTCCTTCAGCTGCCACTAGAGGCTGAGAAAATAAAGTTGTTTTTATTGATTTTGGTGTAATTTTTCAAGTGGTAGACTCGAATCGACACTAGACTACCCTTGAATGACGCCAAGAAAATTTGGGTCTCATAATTCAGGAATCAAAGATAAGAAAACTTACTTAAGAAAACATCTATTGTCCAGATGGAATCTAAATAACTAAACTCACGCATGTTTGTTTAAATTTGTGCCTATGTTTGCGGAGCAGCAGACATTCATTAATACACATGTATTTGCAGGATTTTTCCCCCCCTGATGGGACATAGTTCCCAAAATGCTGGCGTGAAAGCTTTTATGATCGAATTGTAATTACTGCAAAAAAAGAAAAAAAAAACTGGCTGATGCAATTTTCGTTATTTTGAGTTGGAAAATTAATAAGTTTATCGAAAACGCTGTTTGCCCGTTCAACTTTTTTTTTTCAGGGCACTTTGCAAATACGTCATTCAATATAGCATTGCATTGAAATCTAAGTGCTGCTTTGTTCCACGTACTTAATTTTCTACCGTGCCTCATTTTACTCTGTCATTTCTCTTTCTAAGTCTGTCTTGGTAACAGACAGATTCGATGTTACGACAAAATTCCGTTATAAAAAATATTTATCTATCGCTAAGATTTTTTTATAATAAGAATCTAAAAGAATGTTCTCAGGACTCGACCACCAATTGACATCACATACCCTAGAGACTTCTGTTTGTGAATATTAAAGTCAAATTTTCGGCTGTCTCAGCGTAAATGATAATCATAATGTAATAACGTATACGGATGTTCTATTTACTTTCTGAAATATACTTAAAGTTCCGTAACTCAGTGGTTGTGTTTACCAGCTCGAATAAGCCTTGCAGGCGTATCATATGTACACAGCATGCATGTATAAGTAACATACACGTCCCAGACGTGAATACATATGAAAAAGGTGCGTCTGGGTCAAGAGAGCGTTATTGCGGGACAAGGCCCTTCCAGTTAGTGGAATATCTAACATAGTCTCTTCAGAGGATATGAGCATACCAGACACCCTGGAAATTCTGAATATGCTTTGACCAGCAACACAGTAATATCACCATATACGGCATATTGCTTGCTCATGCACGGTTCCTGGTTTTAGCCAAGTTTCATCAAGCGTCAGGCTAACTGCTGTTTAATTTGCCGAGGCGACAGACGTCAGTTAAAGCGCTTGATTTGACCGTTGACAGGAACAGGGTACAATTGATTGGTTTCAGTCGAGATAAATCGTCTGGAAAGAATGTTTATCTTAACTTGTCGACCTTAATCACTCCCCGTAGGAGGCTAGTGCCCTCAGTGCACCTCATGCCGTGCACTGTAGGCGTTACCAAAGGTTCTTTGCAGCGTGCCTTCGGCCCCTAAGCCTCAACCCTTTCGTTCCTTTTACTGTACCTCCTTTCGTATTCTCTTTCTTCCATCTTACCTTCCACCCTCTCCTAACAATTGATTCATAGTGCAACTGCTTTGAGGGTTTCCTCCTGTTACACCTTTCAAACCTTTTGCTGCTAGTTTCCGTTTCAGCGCTGAATGACCTCATAGGTCCCAGTGCTTTGCCTTTGACCTAAATTCTATACCCAGTTGAATTCGATCTTAATCATTTAAAGATCACTCATATACCTTAATTATATTACTGGCTCTCTCCCTGTTATTCAGGGAATCTCGAATTCAGAAGCCGTATTCTGTATTTCCTGAATGTTTTAAACTGTCACTTTTGATTAAGATGGGATATTGTCATCACCTAAGAAGGAAAGTCCAGTAACACTTTTCTTGCAGTGACCAGTCTAACTGAGCCCCATAAGGCTCAGGTAATTTTTTCCTCTTCTACTGTAGTACTGGTCCGTTGGTAAGGCGGCTACCGTCGTGGTATGCCGCGCAGATGTCGCGAGTTCGCGCCTACCCCAGGGCGAGGAAAAAATCGCTGGCTCTGTATCATGACCAGTTACTGTGCAGTGTGGGGTCTGCGGTGGGAGGTTGAAACCAACGTTCCTTTGGAAGCATGAATTTCAAGTCAATGGCCCCTTTGGTGGGCTTGTTCCATGTGAATGGGTTTCATCTACTGAAATAATGTGATAATAATAGTATGATTCGGGTATTGTTTTCATCTACCCATCTCGACATAAATTGATAGAAATAGTCTCATGAGAAATGGCCCGATTAATTTTTATGGAGGCGGTCTGATCCAGGGGAAACTCAGTTTAACAAGAAGAGGGAATATTAAAGGCTCCTGACATGAGAAGGATTATGACGTACTTTGTTTTAAACGTGGTACAATATCATTTTGAGACTTCTTTCGCTATGCAGACTATTGCTGAGGAGATTAACCATCTGGCTCAACAAAGCCATCTCCTCTCAAGCTTGTCACTCTTCTTTTCTTCTCTTTCTCTCTCTTTCGTATTTTTGGTGTACCGGGCTAGTTACTCGTAAAAATATTCACGCCAATATGAATGTTGTTCTGGGCTTGTTTTCCCGTTGAGGAACTGCTTTGCCGAGAGAATTTCCTTGATCCTGGTTTTTTGTGTGGTTAAACTAATATAATTTTTAACCATTCTTTGTTTTTAAGTGAGGTTGGAAAGTATTCAGGTATATTCTGATGGAGCTGTTTAAAGTTTCCATCAAGTACATTGTTTTGGTGTTTAGAAGGCCACCAGGTCGCCTGCTAGCCCGGTTAAATTCATTTTTGAATGAAACATTTCCGGCGTATTAATTGTATATAGGTCTTCGCTGAAAATGTATTAAAACTGTGCGTTGTTTCAGATCGCATGATGAGTTTTTCTTGAACTTGCCGTTAGTCAAAGAACAAAATGGGAACTGGTTGAGACAACTTGGAACAACACAAACAGAACGGTGGAAATTGCCGAATGTAGAGAGAAATGGAGAAGGGTTTTATTTTGCTATGTCTAATAGACAAGGGTCCTTGAATCATATCGAGAAACCAGCAGTGGCTTTTAATGTTAATTCCACGAAACACACATATATATATATATATATATTATATATATATATATATCTTATATGTATATATATTTTATATATATATGTTGTGTGTGTGTGTTTGTGTGTGTGAGTGTGGCTTTCGAGTAATACTCACAAGATACCAAAAAGAATTTAATTGTTTTAGGTTTCCATGAATAAATTACGTTAATTACCGTTTAATTGGAGAAGTGAATTATCAGGCAATTATGAATTAGCGGACGCCCTGAATGAGTTTTTTATATATAAAACCGAGTAATTACTGGGTTGCAACCAAGCAGGTTTTCCTCTTAAGTAGATTAATTAAGGAATGTAAATGAATCCTTTCGTGTTTATTATGGAAGATAGTCCATAACTTTCCACAGCGAACAGTGATTACAGTCCATTAGCATTTCGCTCGTATTTGGTAGTGCTTATTTATGTGTTGTTATTACTAGTCTTGAATCGTCATAGTTAAAAGCAATCTAATTATCTACATTGAATTATGACAACGCTGTTTTTCGTTTAAAATCCTATAACACTGAAAGTGACGTTTCGCATATTTTACAAATTTCGATATGTTTTCACGTATTTTTTTTTTTTTTTATCGTATTTTATATGCAGGGTTGATAGAGAGACTGGTTTTCATTTACTTGCGGGATTTTTGCGTTAGTTAATGGCATTTGTGAATAACAACAAACGCGAATATTTAAACAGGTTACACACACACAAACACACACACATACGTTATGTAATGGTACATAGGTATATAAATCACAAAGAATGATCAAGAATAATGGCGGTAAAACATTATAATTTGAGGAAAGTACCATCTCATATCATATATATGTGTGTGTATATGTGTGTGTGTATTGTGCATATAAATGACGTAAGGAGGGTACTATGCTCGATATTGTTATACCCCCCATTATTCTTGATCATTCTTAGTGATTTAAATACTTGCCTATTTATCACAACAGCTCGCGACATTTGTTCTCACTGAAAAACCTTTGACCCATACATTTTTCGTCACTTTGATACGCATGCATACGAACTCAAATTATAACATACACTAACACAAAAGCAACTGCTGGTCTCTCTGCGCAGTAAAAATCACACCTAGAAAGCAGAATAATGAGCTGCAAATGAAATGGCTCCAAGTTACTGCAAAAGCATCGAGAAAGTCGCCTGGAAATCGCGTCGAAAAATGAACCCGGAACTCGGGTGAATAAATAAATAAATGATAGCGGTGGCCAGGTCAGGTTTACCCGTGCTAGTAGTCTTAATGATATACAAGCATTTGAACTGTCTTATCTAGCGAGTGAATGTTACTTTTTTATTAGTTGTTTTATATTATATATATATATATATATATATATATATATATATATATATATATATATATATATATATATTTATATATATATATATATATATATATATATATATATATATATATATATATATATATATATATATATATATATATATATATATATAACGTTTTGATTGTTTTGAAAAAAATATATATTATATATTTGTGTGTGTTTTGCCACAGCTTAGTTTTAGAACACAGGTTGTCCTTAGCAAGGGCCATTGTCGTTTTGTTTTCCGGCTTACCACCCACCCAGCTTTGAATGGGTATCATTATTAGTTGGGGTATTGCAAAGGGCATGATGCTAGAAAATACACACACATTATATATATATATATATATATATATATATATATATATATGTATATATGTATATATATATATATATATATATATATATATATATATATATATATATATATATATATATATGTATATATATATATATATATATATATATATATATATATATATATATATATATATATATATATATATTTAATTATAAGGGGAAAGGTTGTGTGCGTTTCGAGATGGTTCAGTCATGCGGAAAGACTGGGAGGTTGTCGGTAAGGTTGCATATCCAAAAAGCGCAAGAGTATGCCCGAGATAAAAGTGAATGGCGCAGTTTTCGTGGGGGTGCTCGACTTACAGTTGATGCGCTTCCTGTGTAGGCTAAAGATGTGGAAATTTTATGTACTGGGTTTTATTCAGCAGATAAAGTGTAAATGTACAGGTGTCTTAAGTTGGATATTTTTGTGAAAACTCCTTGGTAGTATTTCCGACATGAATCAGTGAGAAATCAATGTCTAAGTTTACTATTGTTATCTTTTAGGACGTTAAGATAAATTGAAAGAAAGAATATGTTTGTCAATGAGTTGAAAATAATAGCTTGTTGTGCAGGACAGAAGCATTAATGAGCGTTTTGAATTATTGCTTGGGTAGCCTGCTTCAATAATTACTTACATATACATTACTTTAAAATACGAATATGGGAATTGCAGTAAGTTTTCTGCACATTTAGTAGTCTGTAAAAGAAAACTATTGTGCCGGCTTTGTCTTTCCGTCCGCACTTTATTCTGGCCACACTTTTTCTGTCCGCCCTCAGATCTTAAAAATTACTGCGGCCAGAGGGCTGCAAATTGGTATGTTGATCATCCGCCCTCCAATCATCAAACATACCAAATTGCAGCCCTCTAGCCTCAGTAGTTTTTATTTTATTCAAGGTGAAAGTTAGTCATAATCGTGCTTCTGGCATCGGTATAGGATAGGCCACTACCGGGCCGTGGTTGAAGTTTAATGGGACGCGGCTCATACAGCATTATACCGAGACCACCGAAAGATAGATCTGTTTTTGTTGGCATTGATTATACGCTGTACAGAAAACTCGATTGCGCCGAAGAAACTTCGGCGAATTTTTTACTTGTTTAATTGTCCAGTCAATCAGTATGAACTGTACTTCGTCCTTGCTTTCTGAGAGAGAGAGAGAGAGAGAGAGAGAGAGAGAGAGAGAGAGAGAGAGAGAGAGAGAGAGAGAGAGAGAAACTTGCCTTACTAAGAAGTCAAAAGAAAACTCAAACTGACGCAGTGAAACTTCATGCTCTTAGAATACATTTAGGAATCGGGTTCAGTGTCTCCGTTGCTTTGGAAAAAAGACGACAGTGATGAATTGTGACTTATATAAGTCGTTGATGCCGGAAGACGCAGTGAGAGAGAGAGAGAGATTCTGCATTCATAAAACTCCTTGATTAAAATTAACTCAGAAACTTTCGCATACCATTGGGGAAAAATTATGAGAAAAATGGCATTAGTTAAAGAGGTTTCGTGGTATCTTTCTTTGATCGGTCTGTAAAGTTACTGTTTATGTTAGGAGAGTAATTTTGTTAGCGTTTAGTAGGTGAATAGTTGTAATTTAACGAATTACATTAAAAAGGGGCAAAGTAAAAAAAATGAATGGATGCGTTTGTGCAATCTACAGAACTACGATCAATTAAGTTAGCCCATAATTGAATTACAACATTATTAAAGTGAAATCAACATAGAGTATAGTGGCCAGTTATATTATATATATATATATATATATATATATATATATATATATATATATATATATATATTTATATATGTGTGTGTGTGTGTGTGTGTGTATATATATATATATATATATATATATATATATATATATATATATATATATATATATATATAATAATTATATCTTTCTATATCTGTGTATGTAGGAATATCTTAAACCCTAGAGGAATCACAATTAGTAAGTGCATCCTCGTCAGCTAGGCTAATTATAATTCCCTTTGAGTGTTATTCATAAGGCATAATGAATTCCGTAATAAGTTATACACATACAAACATACTCACATACACACACATATATATTATATATATATATTATATGTTATATATATGTATGTATGTATACATATACAAATATAAATTGATTGATTGAATGAAGCCATAACGTAAGCTATAACCACAAATCAGCAACATAAATTTTTCGCACCATTAACCCATTTTTGATAATTTTCATACTAAGTGAATTACTGTGAAAGCAATTAAAAAACAAAGCTTTTCCGAGCATTTAATGGAATCGACACATTAATACTCTTCTGCGTAACATTTTCTTTTTACCGAGACTCACGATAAAACGGCAAATGCAGCGAAACATAATTCAAATCCTCTTACACGCGATCAGCCGATATCAATTCCTGTCTATCCCTATTTGTAGGCGATGTTAGCAAAGCTGTTGATCGTGTTTGAGCAGTTATTTATTATATTCTGTTTAATCGTTTTTTTTTTTTTTTTTTACGCAAATTTCGAGACAATAATCAGTTCGTCGAGCGGACTAATCTGAGGAGTTTCGGCTCGTTCCTGGAATAAACATGTTTTACAGTACGTTGATCAAACGTCATTATCCTGTAGGATATTCTGGAGAGCGTTTCCGTTTGCAGTTGGGGTAATTAGATTGGTGTCATTCCACGTGATGAATTTTATTCGCGTTCAGGTTTCAGTGTCTTTGGAATCGAAAAATAGGATATAATCGCTGAGAGTCCTGCCAAAGATGATGATTTTAAATAATAATAATAATAATAATAATCCGGCCAAAGATGATGGTTTTAAATAATAATAATAATAATAATAATAATAATAATAATAATAATAATAATAATAATAATAATAATAATAATAATAATAATAATAATAATACCGTGGGACACCAGAGTAGATGAGGAAGAAAGAGAAGAAATTGATAAGTATCAAGATCTGAAAATCGAAATAAGAAGGATATGGAATATGCCAGTGGAAATTGCACCCATAATCATAGGAACACTAGGCACGATCCCAAGATCCCTGAGAAGGAATCTGGAAAAACTAGATGCCGAAGTAGCCCCAGGACTCATGCAGAAGAGTGTGCTACTAGAAACAGTGCACATAGTGGGAAAAGTGATGGACTCCTGAGGAGGTAGGATGCGACCTGGAACCCCACACTATAAAAACCACCCAGTCGAATAGGATGGCTGTGATAGACAAAATAATAATAATAATAATAATAATAATAATAATAATAATAATAATAAATGTACAGTCTTCGCAGGAGGAATCTGTTTGCCTCGTAAATTTGTCAGATTGTGACTGTTCTTATGATATCAATAACAGTAACAGTAACGATATTAATAACAAATGCATGTGTACAATTCATGACGCGAGTGTTTCTGATTTATCACGTAGAGTTTTTTGGTGTTGCTTATAAAGATATGCAGACAATAAATGTAGCCTTTTTTTTTGTGAACTAGTGCATAAGGATATCACTGTACTAGATACAGTAGGTAGTGGTATTCGTTCTATATTAATAACTTGGCTACACGATCTTAATCAGCGCAGATAGAAAGCGATAAAATAAAATTGCACCTGATAAAAAGTCCGAGTAATTTGATCAAGGAATGAAAGCCAGAACTGCCTTTGGATGTGCCTGAAAATGTGATACCTTGAAAGTACTGGAATTACGTGAAAACACACGACATGCAAAAGAATTTTCTATATATCTTGAGGTCGGACGTTGCAGAAGCTGCCAACTGTTGCACTTGCACGCAGCAAAAACTCAGAGCCCTCCAAATAAGGAAACAAAATTCAGCCAGCAAACTTTTATTCCCCCAACCCTTGTAACTCGCGGGGTCTATGGTCATGGAGCTAACAACGGTGAAACGTTGGATTACAGATGCAATTAAGGAGTCGTAGGAAGCCCTTTGCAAGGGGACGAACAGTTGTTCCCCAGAAATTGCTTTTAGCATCGTCTCTCCGCGCGGCTGGAAAAAAGTGGCTGCGTTTTTCCCCCCCTTCCATTCAACCGGTTCCTCTATATTTTTTCCAAACGAAAGTGACCGAGTTGTAGTTTTTTCTCTTCCATGTTCGTGCTTGAAAACCCTAAAAAGATAAATAATTTCTGATGAAGTAAATTATGTCTTGTTTTTGTAATTATCAGATCATTTTTATTAACTGATTGATGCAATTTTTAATATAGGCATCACTTCCACTTTGTTGATAGGTAGTGAAAATATATTACTTTGACATCATGTGGTACTCTTACAAAGGTCCATCCATTTTGAACATGACGTAATTAAACGGCCAAATTCTGATAGATAGATCGTTAAGGTTCCAAAGACTTTTTGGAATGGGTAACAGCATCAAAACCAACAATAACGTCGACGATCTAATTGAAAATTATAAGAATGTTAGCAACTAGACAGGAAGATTCGTCAAAACCCTTAAATTTGATAATGTTTGACAATGGTTGCCTCTCAATCTCCAAGCGGTATCTGTTTCACGGTAAAGTTCTATCCTTGCTACATTAATAGAGGATCCTCGAGAGAGAAAGAGAGAGAGAGAGAGAGAGAGAGAGAGATTTAAGGGGAATAATTTTATTCAGATATTCTTGGCACCTGCTGCGATTTCTTTCTTCTCTGCAATTTGCAATTCTAATTTAGTTACCTAGAGCCTGTTTTATTTTAATTTGTTAAAGTTAAAAAACCCTACTGGGAAAAGTATTCATATATATATAATTTTATATTTATGTATATATATGTATATTATATATATATATATATATATTTATATGTATATATGCGTGTGTGTATACATGTATATTATTCCACTTATACGTCAGTTCAGTAAGCCGTTTTCACTATTTTTTTAAGCCATTATTTTAGTATATAGGGTGAATAAGTTAGATTGCTATTAAGTACGTTAATCACGTATGAGAATTTGATCTAGTTTGAGAGTATTGATTAAAAAATTAATTACCCTTGACTGCCGATTTATTTTCACATTATCAACCCTAAAGTACCACGAATCCTTAATCATCTGTTTTCCCCTCACAAAATGAAACATAAAAATCAAAGATTGACCCGCAGGTATTTATAGTTACAAGAGTTAGGTCTTGCCATTGGAAAATACGTGTTTTAAAAGAAATAATGGCGTTGTTAATGCCGTTATATTTTAAATACTCAGATGACAAAACGTTCACTTGTCTTTGATTTTTTGTTTATTGAGCATGATCGCATGGAACGTCCAGTATTCTGAACTTGCTGTAGGCTCTCCAACGTCACTGACGGTAATACTCACCTTCTCATTCCATGTTTTTCTTTGGTCGTTGCCTGTTTATAAAAATACTTAATTAAACGCTACAATGATTCAGACATCTTGTATAAACCCCTCTCTCTCTCTCTCTCTCTCTCTCTCTCTCTCTCTCTCTCTCTCTCTCTCTCTCTCTTATTATATTCCGTCGACGTCGCTGACGGTAATACACGTACCTTCTCTGCATTCCATGTTTTCTTTGGTCATTGCCTGTGTATAAAAAAAAAACATTAATTAAACACTGCAGTGAATCAGAAATCTCGTATAAACTTTTTTTTATCTCTCTCTCTCTCTCTCTCTCTCTCTCTCTCTCTCTCTCTCTCTCTCTCATTACCTTTTGTCCAGTATTCAAAGATTTAGTTTCATTAGCCTTAATCACATTAGTCTCCCTCCCTCGCCATCTACGCGGGTATCTGGAATGCTTTTCAGGTGATACAATTTATCACAGTATTTTCAAGATCGTGTCGAAAGCCTGATTAATGAATGGCCGAGTGAATAGCGTCGATTTCAGATTAATTTAACCAAAGGTACCTTGAAGCGTCGTTCGTCATTAGTTATCTTTACCGCGAGTTTTCAGTTCTCCCAAGAATAATAATCATGATAATGGTAGGGAGATATACTTGAATATACTTGAGCTGATGCATGAGTATTGATGGAACGATAAAATTGCAGGTATTATACCTGTCTTTTTGGATTGTGTGAGCTGTTATTGTTCATAAGTAACTGTATCTGTAGCTGTCGCTGATTCTCAGTATATATATATATAAATATATATACAATATATATATATATATATATATATATATATATATATATATATATATATATATATGTGTGTGTGTGTGTGTGTATGTATTTGTGTATATATACATATGTATATACCATATCTGACTTAGAAATCATGAATGCAATATCAGCTAACCCATAATCGAGGGTAAATATATTTGGCTGCAAATGTGTTTTTAGTGTAGCCGAAGATTCGCATTCTTTAAATCCAGTATGTCTTTGTATATCGCCTCTGTATTCTGAACAGAAACGCCGTTTAATACCAGTTTTTACAATTCTATCTGAAATTAGTAGTCTGTGAGACTCATCACAATATCCTTAGATGGTCCTGTGCGTTTCATCTTTCGGCAGTCACATGTCACATTTCAGTGAACTTAGAGGACTTGGACTCTCACTAAGGTCGTCGTAGTAAAAACCAATGCAAACAGACAAAAATTAACAGAAAACAAACATTGCATCGTCATTGAATGTATTATGCAACTGTAAATTTACGTGAGCGTCCAAGTCCAGTAGGCTCGCTGAATGGTGGCATGTAAATGATTACGGAAAAATATAGATTGCTAATATCAGATAGAATTAATTTCTCTTAAAATTACATATCGCGGTGTTCAGTATTTCTGTCTTGCAAGTTTACACCCACCATTTTAATTGGATTTTTTTTTTCTTTTTTTTTGTTCCTCCGTACATAACGATTTTGACGCAGTGGGGTTCTTTGTTGATTATCTTACATTATTCATCAAATATCTCGGGTTATTCTCCTCTAACTTTTTTATATTCTGCCAGTCGCTAACTTCTTTCACTCGACATATTTCATTTTCCACCATTGAACAAGTTCAGTCCAGTATCTATTTCTCTATACAAGAACGATATTATTGAGAAGTCTCTAACTGCCTTCATAGAGACATCCTCTTAGATTTTCCTAAATTAATATTTTCCTATACCCTCTAGTGCAATTTTATGAAAGTAAAACTTTCAGCTTCGAAAATATTAAACAACACAGTCTAAACACTGCTCTCACCACCACAGTTTTTTTTTTGCCCGGTTTGTAAATTCTCTTTCTGCTTGCGGGCATAACCCTTCAGTCCACCTCTTCTCAAAACTGCATCTTACAGTCTGTCCTCTATTTTATTGAATTTTATTGATTTTATTTATTTATCTGTTTAAGAGTATACGTAGCTCCTCTCACTCTCTCTCTCTCTCCCTCCGTCTCTGTCTGTTTGCCTGACTTTTTTTTTTATGCTCTTTTGGCAACTGGACGACCCGTGTTCGAATATCCAGCCATACGAGGAGAAACGAATTGACTCAAGGAGTGAATGAGATGTCTAGATATTAGTCGACAGTTGTGGATTGCGGTTATTTTATATACACATATAATATATATGTATGTATGTGTATATATACAAATATATAATATTTATATATATTATATATATATATATATATATATATATATATATATATATATATATATATATATATATATATAGAGAGAGAGAGAGAGAGAGAGAGAGAGAGAGAGAGAGAGAGAGAGAGAGAGAGAAACCTGACATGAGCGTACATTACTCTGTCAAATGGATGATTTCAAAACGGGTTATATACAGTAATACCTGCTTAAGTTTCTTGCTTGAAATCTCTCTCTCTCTCTCTCTCTCTCTCTCTCTCTCTCTCTCTCTCTCTCTCTCTCTCTCTCTCTGCTAAATTTTTCTCTGTTTCGTGAATGGGTTATTACGCCCAAAATATTGAAATTAGCTAATACATATTAAGACATATTTCTTACTTAACATTCAAAGCAATAATTGTTTCCATGAAGCTTAAACCCAACCACTTCACTTATTGTTCGTCGAAGAAAACATTACCCCTATGGCTATGCTCTCAGTCTAAGAGAAAATTCTCACACACCTCAGAAAATTGAATAAAGCATAGTTACGGAGACAGGTCATCCATTTCAACGGTGGATTTTCTTATGGCAGACTTAACTATCAAGGACAAAACTCAGGGGAAACGGGCACCTGAGGGGAAATAAAAAACTTAGGTCTGAATTCCTTGAGGGAAACTTGGAGGAGTGACCGGGATTTCTTGTCGAAAATGGGATGTCTTTCCTCTGGGAAATCCTTTTGAGGAAATGCCAAGGGACCGAAAGGCTTTCTCAATTCGAACTTCTTTTTATGGGGAGGGTCGTGGGTGGGTGGGTGGGCTGGTGGGTAGCTTGTCTTAATAAGGCTTCCAGGGTCCTGAGAGTCAGACAAATGACCTCGGGTGACAGAAGAAACTATATGAATGAAGATAAACGCGAATTATCCATGGATGTTCCTACTGTTATTACTGTATTAGTGGCCGTCAGCACATGTTGCCTGTGATTTGTCAGTGATCTCCAGTGAATATGATATTGAAATTGGTTCCTCTTCCCCCTAATGGGAAGACGATAGGCCCCAGGGCCGTGAGATGGTCGAGGAGAGTGTCACTAATTGAGATTGAATGACCTCTGAGGATGGAGTGATCTGCGAATTAGAAAAACGGGGAGAGTAATTGAATTTCCTAATTGATGGATAGGCAGGGAAACTGAAAGGGTAATTAATACGTGTAATGGAAGGAATTTAGGCAGTTACTGAAATGAGAGGGAAAGAGAGAGAAAAGAACACTCTTTAGTCGTCATTAATGATAATGGAAGGGTGAGGACTGAAGAGAAATATGCTTTTGAACGGAAGTAAACTCAAATGTTTTTCTAATGAAAGAAGGCAGAATATCTAAAGATCTTCTCGCCCTTAGGCATAATCGGATAAATTAGAAGTAAGAAGAATCAAACTGTAATTCTCGTACCTTACATTTCAGAAATACGAGAAGGAAAATAATGAAATAACGTTCGCAGAAAAGTTTCCCCTTGTAAAAATGCGTCCTTTTTAAAGCTTAGTGAAAGTTGACTCAGCTCTCGTTAATTTTTCATGAGAATAAGCTCCGTATAAACATCCCTTGCTAAGTTCTGGTGTAATGGCGCAATTTCAGGTAATATATGCTCATCGCATACTTAGTCTTATTGTTAAGTAGGAAAAGTGTACGACATCAGGCGTGAAGGTTTTCGTTCTCTTGGCTAAGTGTTGAAAAGTTATGATAAGTTCGGTATCTCTAACAACTAAAAAAAAAAAATCATGCTAACTACTTTGCAAGAACGAAACGGGTTACCCATCCATGTGCTGACCGTAAGTAAAGTTACTTCACGTACTAACTGAAAAATACTAACTGAAAAACTTGTTGAAGTTAGGAGTGATTTTCTGCGTGTAAATGGAAGACATTTTTAAAGGAGAAGTCGAATCTATATAAACATTTGAGGGAATTTCATCTTATTATGTGCATTTTCTGTTAGATATTTAAACAACCTAAAGAAAATAGATCAAGGTTGGTTTCTTTCGATGCTAAGAAATATATTTTATTGCAGCATTGCCATTTAATCATTTCATTTGCATTTTTATAATCTTTTGTGTTTGCCGAAGAAAAAAAATATACTCAAGAAACAGTTTAATCTAAATGAAATGTAAATCGTTTTATTACTTTATATCTCGAAGAAATATCGTTTCATTACATCATCTCGAGGAAATATCAAATGCATCTGTGATGTTATTCTGAAATTCACGAGTCAATAATTACGCCATTCTTATCGCTGGGCTCAATGGAGCAATAATACCTTTATTGAGATCCAACGATGAAAGAAATGGCAACCCCTAACATTATTGGGAAATTGCTTAAAAATAAGGTTCTTTCATAATGTCAACTTTCAACTCGGGGAAGTTTCCATGGAGGAAATTGGTATCTGACAATATTTCCAATAGCAGACGAGTCTTTTTTTTTTTCTTTTCTATTGATGAACAGATGAATGTTTCGAAAGTGGTTCTTTCATAATCGTTGGAAGACTGATGAAAAAGAATGTATGAATATTTTATTTACCTAAACGCATATATATATATATATATATATATATATATATATATATATATATATATATATATATATATATATATATATATATATATATATATATATATATATATACATATATATATCTATATGAATACAATTATATATGTAAATATATATATGTATATATATGATTCTAAAAACTTTTGTACGTGATTCATTTATCACACATTACCACAGGTGAAAAATAAGAGACGGGGTGTAGGTGCTGACCGGTTTCGACTTTATTTCCAAGTCATTGACGAAGGACTGATACAGAGTATTAGAAGTCACAAATTAGGACCTACACTCCGTCTTTTATTTTTCACCTGCCGTCATCCAGCGCGGGGTCAGCCTCTCCCTATTTTAGTATGCAGAATGAAGGCACCTACAGTAGATTCGGGCCTCGGGAGTGTCGGTACTTGATATCCCCATGACTGGAACGTGCCATTTCAATCCTCTCTTATATTACCTTCATCTGTGATTGTATGGAGATGTTAGTTCTAAAGTAATATGAAATCTAGTGTTGAAATAACTCTACGGGCAGACTGAACATGATCTTTTACATGTAAATTGGTCTGTTGTTGTTGTAAATGAAAGTTTTTTTTTTAAGCGTGACTGATAGGTGTATTCGCTCTCGGGTGTCTCAAGAAAAAAAGAATATAAAAACTACCACTAGATTAACATTCGCTTTCAAATGCATACAGAAAAACCTACTCACTGGAAATATCTACATGTTTTGCTTCTGTGTGGAAAATGGAATCGAGTTCGAATTTTTGGCATTTGCTAAATGAACGAACAGTATTTTTCAAAATGAAAAAAAAAAATCAAGTGAGCTTTAACGTAAAATTACCATTACCATTTTTTATCCATTCACTTGTTTTAAGTACAGTGGAATCGGCGAAATATTTGGTACTACTAAACTGTATTTTCTATCTATCTACAATAAGTGATTAACATTATAAAATGGACCCCTTCGAGACGAATAACTTTTTGTCATCTCTGCTTATGTATTCGCTCGTTTATTTTTTTGTGAATCGTTTGCGAAGGAGAGAGGGTTGAAAACTAGAATGAGTCCTCTGAGGCTCTTTGTAGGAGGAAGGAGAATGTGAGGAAGAAGAGTGCGAACAAGGAAATGGAGGAAAGGTTCTCAAGAGGAGAAAGATAAATAGGAACAAAGTAATGGCTGCGATTCCATTGCAGCCAAAGAATGACATAGATAATCTGACAATTCAGACTTTATCTTTGTACTTCAGAAACATTTTTTGTATTTTGTATTTTCTCCCATTTATCATTCCTCAAGGTAATCTGATAATTCAGACTTTTATCTTTATACATCAGAATAATTTTTTATATTTGATATTTTCTCCCATCTATCGTTCCTCAAGGTAATCTGATAATTCAGACTTTTATCTGTATACGTAAGAATAATTTTTTTTATATTTTCTCTCATCTCTCCCCATCTATCATTCCTCAAGATAATCTGATAATTCAGACTTTTATCTTTATACATAAGAGTCATTTTATATCTTCTCTCATCTCTTTCCATGTAGATAATCTGATAATTCAGACTTTTATCTTTATACATAAGAGTCATTTTATATTTTCTCTCATCTCTCTCCATATATCATTCCTCAAGATAATCTGGTAATTCAGACTTTTATCTTTATACATAAGAATAATTTTTTATTTTCTCTCATCTCTATCCATCTACCATTCCTCAAGATAATCTGGTAATTCATACTTTTATCTTTATACCTAAGAATCATTTGTTTTCTCATCTCTCTCCATCTATCATTCCTCAAGATAATCTGATAATTCAGACCTTTATCTTTATACATAATAATAATTTTATATTTTCTCTCATCCCTCTCCATCTATCATTCCTCAGTTTCTTCCGATGAATAAAATAGATAACACAGGGCATATATAATTCAGGGGAGCCCGGTGGCTTCTGAAACCTTAAGGGGCCTTATCGTGTTCAATAATTCCTCCTTCGTGGTCTTTAATCTACTACCCAGAGGGTGAAGGGGCCCCAGGGAGGAAATCAGGCTCTTATTTTATAAAATTTTTAAAGAGAGAGAGAGAGAGAGAGAGAGAGAGAGAGAGAGTTATCTGGTTGGAAAAATCGCTGACCACTCGGCATACTTTGCTTTACACTATTATTATTATTACTATTACTATTATTATTATTATTATTATTATTATTATTATTATTATTATTATTATTATTATTACAATCATCCTATTCGACTGGGGGGTTATTATAGTGTGGGGTTCCGGGTTGCATTCTGCTTCCTTAGGAGTCCATCACTTTTCTCACTATGTGCGCTGTTTCAAGTAGCACACTTTTCTGCATGAGGTCTTGAGCTACTCCGGCATCTAGTTTTTCCAGATTCCTTTTCAGGGATCTTGGGATCGTGCCTAGTGTTCCTATGATTATGGGTGCAATTTCCACTGGCATGTTCCATATCCTTATTTCGATTTTCAGGTCTTGATACTTACCAATTTTTTCTCTTTCTTTCTCATCTACTCTGGTGTCCCATGGTATTGCCACATCAATGAGTGATATTTTCTTCTTGATTTTGTCAATCAACGTCACGTCTGGTCTATTGGTACGCATCACCCTACCTGTTCTGATACCACAGTCCCAGAGGACCTTTGCCTGGTCGTTTTCTATCACTCCCTCAGGTTGGTGTTCGCACCACTTACTACTGCAAGCTAGCTCGTGTTTCTTGCACAGGCTCCAGTGGAGGGCTTTTGCTACTGAATCATGCCTCTTTTTGCACTGGTTCTGTGCAAGCGCCGGACATTCACATGCTATGTGGTTTATGACCTCGTCTTTCAATTTGCACTACCTGCATATGGGTGAAATGTTATTTTCATCTATTGTTCTTTGGACATATCTGGTTCTTAGGGCCTGATCTTGTGCCGCTGTTAGCATTCCTTCCGTTTCCTTCTTGAGTTCTCTCCTCTGTAGCCATTGCCACGTTTCGTCTCAGGCCAGTTCTTTGGTCTGTCTCATGTACTGTCCGTGCATTGGTTTGTTGTGCCATGCCTCTGTTCTGTTTTTCATTCTCCTGTCTCTGTATATTTCTGTACATTTCTGGGTCTTTTAGCAGTCCTTCTTCCCATGCATTCCTTAGCCACTGTAATAATAATAATAATAATAATAATAATAATAATAATAATAATAATAATAATAATAATAATAATAATAATATTATTATTATTATTATTATTATTATTATTGCCGTAAATTATTATTATTATTATTATTATTATTATGTAAACATAATCAGATGCTATCAGTATTTGAATAATGGAAGTGTAAAACGCTCTTGTAAACATTACCAGGGATGTAAATAGTAGACAAAAAATGGAAGAAAAAAAAAATAAATAAAAAGAATGCCGCAGGCGGAACCACAGTGCTAATATTACTACAGCTTCCCCTGATATTGTTAAGATGAGAGATCTCACAAGGACCCTTGATTGATCGCTGACCAGCGATCTCCCTTTGAATTCACATCTGGTTCTGAATATCTGCCTACTTTATCGGATTTCTTGGAGGCCCTGATTTTTTTTTTATTATTTTATTTTTTGACGCCCTCTTCAGGAAACTGAACGCTTACCCTGTGCTCCTTCAAAATATTGGATCGATTGAATTGCATTGATCGCCAAGTGAAACTGTTTTTGAAATAATAATAATAATAATAATAATAATAATAATAATAATAATAATAATAATAATAATAATAATAATAATAATAATATGTTTGTTTATATGTTAATACGTGTGTCTGTGTGTAAAGGAAAGGTTATATAATATATATATTATATATATAGATATATATGTATTAACATAAATAAATATATGTATAAATGTACATATATATATATATATATATATATATATATATATATATATATATATATATATATATATATATATATATATATATGTGTGTGTGTGTGTGTGTGTATGTGTGAAGAGAGAGAGAGAGAGAGAGAGAGAGCTTATATCGGTTGTAGAGCACTCGAAGTTTCAAGGGATCAGTAGAATCTCAGATAAAAGTGGATGCTTCAAGAATGTTGCATAATAAAGGGTGTTTTCGTAATAGAATTCAGTTATCTTTTCTATGACTTACATAGATGGCATTGTTTATACATCACATGTTAATGTTAAAAATCCTTCGCTAAGCGATCTGTTATCACCACTTTGTTTTCGAATTGCTGATTATGTAAGAGCCAACGGTTCAGTATTTATGTAAGTTCATTTTTAATTTCATGTGGTTCCATCCACGGAATCATTGTGAAAATGCAGTATATATATATATATATATATATATATATATATATATACATACATATATATATATATATATATATATATATATATATATATATATATATATATATATACACTGTATATATATATATATATAATTTACATATCCATATTCTATATATACATATATACACATTTATTTATATATATATATATATATATATATATATATATATATATATATATATATATATATATATATATATATATATATATATATATATATATATATATATATGTGTGTGTGTGTGTGTGTGTGTAAGAGAGAGAGAGAGAGAGAGAGAGAGAGAGAGAGAGAGAGAGTGCTAGCTTGAACGAACCCAATTTTGACATTACACAAAATAGATGCCGATTGTTTCATAGAGCCACTGATAGCCATTGTATTATGAAATCAATTACCTTTTGCATGTAATGCCAATTGACGTGGGGTCTGCTGGAAATAATTGAAGGTAGTTTCCAGCTGCGCGTAGGCTACACCATCCTCAAAGATGACAGACGAATGAGACTGTGAGGAATTTTCCAAGTGCGTGAGTGTACACAATGAGAAAGTGACTATAAACTTTTTTATTTTATTGAACTCTTGCTTTGAAGTCATTCCGTTCCTGATCAAAGAGGAAAGAGCAAAGTAGTCAGGAGTCTGTAAATGAATTGATGCTTTATGTGAACAGTTTCCCGAAAATGCTTTACGGTGTTAATGAAGGCTGTGTGATTGGGCACTGCTAAGATATCTTCACGCCGCCTTTTAATTCTCTAAAAATTGCACTCCGTCCATTGTCAGGGTCTAGGTGTTTGGCTGATGAAAGTTTAAACAGAAGCAGAAAACTAGATTTATTTAGGAAGACGTAAATAGTTTTAATCAAATGACTGGCACATCAAAAAGTTTGAAAAGGATTATTCGACAGTAATATTAAAAAAAAAAAAAACAAGCTAACAGGCTAGTCTGAAATCCAACATTAGAGATCACTGACGCGCAGCTTCCAAGTAAAATGAGTTCTTTACTTTTGATTTAATCATTTATTACCATTTCTTTCTAGTTCCTACATTCTAGGTTTCCCTTCACTTTCACGTCTTCCCTTACCTGCAGATTTATCCATTTTTATCACACTGTAGTTTGGTCTTTTCATCGCGTTTTCTAAAAGCACTGGAATGGATACCTATCCAGATATTAGATGGCGCTTGTACTTAATGTGCAGTGCAACTAAATTTTTCGGATTTTCTTATCAGATCAAATCAGTAGAGTTAAGATAGTGATCTTTTATTTAGTTACATTCAGCGTATATTGGTACTGATAAGTATATCAAAATAAGTCTGAATTTCTTATATATAACTATAAATATGAAACTCAAACCTTAATAGATAACATTCGCAATAAAGAGATATTAGGTTATATCGTCGTGTACCAACACAATTTATAAAAATTGTTCAACAGTGTTCTCTCACCAAAGGGATACGACTTATTGATGGCAAACCGCTAAATCCTGACACAGCCAATTATAGTCTTTCGTTTCAAAATGCACTACAATATTTGTAACGTTGAAAGTAGAGTATTAGGAGACGAATTTCTAGAGCTTCCATAGACTAAGTTTAATTAGGGGGGGAAAAGGCAACAGATATCATAGTAACGATGATTTGATAACTGGTTGAAGAACTCAAATGTCAAACTTCTCTCTCTCTCTCTCTCTCTCTCTCTCTCTCTCTCTCTCTCTCTCTCTCTCTCTCTCTCTCTCTTTATGTACGGTATATGATTCCAGTGTTAATATTCACCTTAGACATTTACCCGCCATTCCCAGAAAGTCAAAGAGTTCCCCACCCACGCCCCTGCATCCTGATGACGTCAGCAACTTTGCAGATTAATGACGTCACTCTTCAGTATCCGCGGTGCGGCTACTTGATGACGTCACGTGCCGAGTACGGCGATGGAAGTCTTTAAAGGAAATGCCGTTATACAAGTTTAAAGCGATGCCTTCATTCCAGACTTGAGTTACGACAAGTTATCGGAGATCCCACGAAGATTCACCGGGCGTTGTTACGACAACTTAAATGAAATCATTTCTAAAGTTTTGTTGAGAGTTTTTTTTTTACCATCTACCATGGCCGTGTAGCAACAGTGGCTTTAAAAATGCAATAATCGTTATTTCAGTTTTTTTTTTTTTTTGTTTTTCGATGCTGCTAGCTTCTCGAGTCGTAAGAATTTCATTCGGAATTTTTCTTCTTGCAAAAGCTTGACAATTTAGTTTAAGAGAAATTTGAAAGATTGTTCGAATTTTATAGTCAATAAAGTCTTATGAATATATCTATCTATCTAAATAAATAATAAGTAAATAAATAAGTAAATATATATATAAAATATATATATGTGTGTGTGTTGTATTATAAATATATACACCGCTAGTCATCCGATCAGGGAAGCAGCATAGAATGACTAATATTTGGACGGGTGACCACAAGGAAAGACATTGGTTGCCGCAGGCACATAACTCCCTTGAACAACCATAGGGCATTTGTAGGCATCGTAACCTCATCCCAAAAGCTTGCTGAAACCGGGAAGGCGGCGCCTTCTGGTGGCATAGGATATATGGACAAATGAGGCACTGAAGAATTTAATCGTGTGATACTGATGATGACAGTATTATCTTTTTGCGATCATCTGGAAAATGACGAAAAAGGTAAAAAGTAAAAAAAAGCTTCCTAAGTCATTTGAAGTGTAAAACTACTTTCTTCAATGGTAATGGTATTGTAATGGCTAAGAAAGTGAAAAGTGTTTTGTGGCAAGTATAACGCGTATAACGACAGGATTTGTCTAGCTTACAAATATTTCTCCCTGAATAACATTAGGATCCAATATAAAATCCGAAGTGGCACAATGGTTATGTCATATCCTGACAGCAATTTGTTAAACGGTTACAAATGTACGGCGAACAATGAGAATGCTCTATCCTCGCGGCAGTTACATTGTAACGAATTTAAACTCTCTGGACGGATGGAAAGATAATTGCTGTTATGTTTTTGGTTACAAATAAAGCAAGGAAGAAGAAGAGCCTTCCAAAAACAGTCAGTGGTTTTTAACAGCCTCTTCCTCGGGATAATAGCCTTCTCCAGTTTGCAGTGACTCATAATAATATATCATTATGTCTTACCATTTTTATTTTTCTGTGAAAGAAAACTATTGTGACGGCTTTGTCTGACCGTCTGCACTTTTTCTGCCCGCGCCCAGATCTTAAAAACTAGTGAGGCTGCAAATTGGTATGTTGACCATCCACCCTCCAATCATCAAACATAATTGCAGCCCTCTAGCCTCAGTAGTTTTTATTTTATTTAAGGTTAAAGTTAGCCATAATCTTACTTTTGGCAGCGCTATAGGTACCAACAACACAGGCCACCACCGGACCGTGGTTGAGTTTCATGGGCCGCGGCTGAAAGTTTCATACAGCATTATTGCTTTTGTGATTTTAGTATTGCGTAGAACTTTGTACGTCTCATTCAGTGGAAGGGTATTCGTACGACTTTTAAATTGTTGATTCTGTGGCGTTCGACACTCGTTATGTCTGTGCGTATGAAATTACTTACTTGATCTTTATATTATGCACTTCTATTCCTTTTCCTCTTGTTGACAT
The DNA here is from genome assembly GCF_040412425.1 of Macrobrachium rosenbergii. NCBI lineage: Eukaryota > Metazoa > Arthropoda > Malacostraca > Decapoda > Palaemonidae > Macrobrachium > Macrobrachium rosenbergii. The sequence goes on from NC_089752.1 coordinate 114,095,282, forward strand.
CTAGGGGTAACTCCGTAGAGGGTTAGTGCCGTCAGTGCACCTCATGTGGTGCACTGTAGGCATTACTTCAGGTTCTTTGCAGACTGCACAGAACCTTAAGTAATGCCTATAGTGCACCTCGCGACCCTTAGCTGCAACCCCTTCCATTCCTTTTATTGTACCTCCTATTATATTC
>NC_089752.1:114102956-114132956 GCF_040412425.1 Macrobrachium rosenbergii
ATATATATATATATATATGTATGTATATTATACTAAGTTCGTTCTCCTAACAGGGGTGGCTCCTGAGCAAACACAAGACAGCCATCACTGCATTATATAGCACTGCTATTAAAAAGCTAGATTTACCGCAGTAGATAGTATATACTGTACAGTGAAGCTCCTGTATGGAGAAATAGCTTGTGTAAAATTGATCCTTGAAACTGATAACATTAAGGGAAGAAATTCTGCTGATTCTCTCTCTCTCTCTCTCTCTCTCTCTCTCTCTCTCTCTCTCTCTCTCTCTCTCTCTCAGAGACAAGCCCTCAATCCTGTTGAAAGATTCAGCAGGCCATTTGGAGGAAAGTAGAGGTCGTAAATTTTGCATAATATGAGTACTTTAGCTAGTATGTACAGTAATCATCTTTAATGAAGCACGCGTCTGGAACCATCCAGCGTGCTTAAATCTTCTTCTTCTTCTTCTTCTTCTTCTTCTTCTTCTTCTTCTTCTTCTTCTTCTTCTTCTTCTTCTTCTTCTTCTTCTTCTTCTTCTTCTTCATTTGGAAAGGGGGAGTTAAGCTTTCGAGAGCCTCGTGAAAATTTCGCTATGGAAAGATTAAATTATGGGGTAATTTGAAGAGATGTACAAGGCATTGTCATTAATATTTTCCCAGAGAATCGTTTCACTTAGCCTCATTCTGTACAGTTTAGTTTGTTTGACTATATACATACATACTGTACATACATATTATATATATATATATATATATATATATATATATATATATATATATATATATATATATATATATATATATATATATATATATATATATATATCACACTAAACTTTAGAGAACGAGATGGCAAAAGGGATGATTCTGTCCCTGGGAAAGTATTAATGACACTGCCTTGTACATCTTTTCAAATTACTCCATAGCGTATTCTCTCCTTGAGATTTTCACGAAGCTCTCAAAGGCATCGTGCTTACCCCATACAAAAAAGGGAATAAAAGCACGTTAAAAGAAAAAGAAAGAAAGAAGAAAGATAGTACGTGTGTGTGTCTGTGTGTGGTATATGTGTATTTGTGTATGTATGTAGCTGTGTGCACTTATACCCACATATATATACATGTATACATACATACATACATACATACATACATACATACATACAACAACGACATAATGACACAATTTCTTCACTAATTCTTTCATCATTGATGAATTTAGGTGCGCCGCCGAATTTAAGAGAATTTAGAAGAATAAATATAGTACATAGCAGGCATCAAATCGACATTCTAATCCCGCATACATAGGGGGGCTAGTGGATCCAGACCTGCGTGTGACCCCTTGTCGGTTACGTTGCAGATCGACGTCGATCAGAATCTTTCAATCACTCTCTCCATTTCTGTCTCCCTTTATTTGCAAGTGGGCACATAGCTTATGCCTAAAGAAGTTCACAAATACATACACACACACGCGTATATTATGATTATAAAAGCAAGTTGTAATTATTCTCTATAAACATGACAGTCATGGTTATGGAAAAGTCACCACCTACAAACAGCGAAATGGCAAGTTGATGCTTCTAGTAATGCATACATTATGATTTATAATTTCGGGTTTATTACGTCAATTAATATTCCCAGAGAAAAACCCTGTGGTCATATGATGATTTGTGTTAGTTAGGGGTGTATGCTGAAGTATGATGACATTGTCTTTCTCCAAGTGCGCGCGCGCGTCTTCGGTATGTATATGCTCCAAAAGGCTCATACTCTTAAAATACTTAAATGTATCCGATTGGTAATAAAGTTCTGGAAAGGGTATGTAAGCTTCAAACAGCGTGGTACCTACTACTAGGAACGTCACACAAAGCACATATTGAAAAGGTACTCATTAACAGATTACTGATGCTATTCGATTTATTTGCTTCATCTAGTTCAAGAAAGAAGGATTTTGATTTACATATCGCTGACTTCAGTCACTTTTTCTGTACAGAACCGTCGCAAGCAGGCTGAAGACTGCCCATTGTCTGGGAGTTTTCTGTATAAGAATAATGTGTGAAAATATGTTTTCATTAACATATTTTGAAAAATAATAAATTTAACGTTATCACTGCGATAATGTGGAGTTTATATTTTAAAGATAGGTCATATGTAATAAATCTAATCGAAAAAGCGCTATGTTGATCTTTATTGGGCATTTAACAAGAATTCCTACAATTGTATTACGTAAGATAAGGTTTAAAATACAACAGCGAAAGTATGAAAATGATTCAGCATACTGTAACTTTAAATCAATTGCAAATGATTATCACATATTGAATTACTTGCTTTCCTAACCTGAAATTTATGGCATCTTATCTACATCTCACTTCGATAAGTATTTATTGGGAGAATTATTACTTGTTCTTTTACTTTACTTTTTTTTTTTTTTACAAAGTCGTCGTCTTCTTACTTTATTTCAGAGTCGTCGTCCTCTTACTTTTCTTTTTTTTTTTAACAGAGTCGTCGTCATTTTACTTTTTTTTACGGAGTCGTCGTCCTTTTTACTTTTTTTATTTTACAAAGTCGTCGTCCTTGTACTTTTTTATACAAAGTCATCGTCCTTTTACTTTTTTTATATAAAGTTGTCGTCCTTTTACTTTTTTTATACAAAATCGTCGCCCTTTTACTTTTTTTTTTTTACAAAATTGTCGTCCTTTTACTTCCTTCTACTTTTTTTTATACAAAGTCATCGTCCTTTTACTTTTTTATACAAAGTCTCTATCCTTTTACTTTTTTATACAAAGTCTCTATCCTTTTACTTTTTTATACAAAGTCTCTATCCTTTTACTTTTTTATACAAAGTCTCTATCCTTTTACTTTTTTATACAAAGTCTCTATCCTTTTACTTTTTTTTTTTTTTTACAAAGTCTTCGTCATTTTACTTTTTATACAAAGTCGTCGTCCTTTTACTTTTTTTATACAAAATCGTCGTCCTTCTACTTTTTTATACAAAATCGTCGTCCTTTTACTTTTCGATACAAAATCGTCGTCCTTTTACATTTTTTAGACAAAGTCGTCGTCGTTTTACCTTTTTAGACAGAGTCGTCGTCCTTTTACTTTTTTTTATACAATGTCGTCGCCCTTTCACTTTTTTATACAAAGTCGTCTTCCTTTTACTTTTTTATACAAAGTCATCGTCCTTTTACTTTTTTTTCAAAGTCGTCGCCCTTTGTCCTTTTACTTTAATATTTTTTTTTTTTACAAAGTCGTCGTCCTTTTACTTTTTTTACGGAGTCGTCGTCCTGTTACTTTTTTTACTGAGTCGTACTGTTTTTTTTTTTTTTTACAAAACCGTCGTCCTTTTACTTTTTTTTGCAGTCGTCTTATTACTTTTTTTTTATACAAAGTCGTTGTCCTTTTCCTTTAATTTTTTACAGAATCGTCCTTTTGCTTTTTTTTTTACAGAGTCGTCGTCCTTTTACTTTACTTTTTTTCTTTTTGCAAAGTCGTCGTCCTCATTTTTTCTTTTTACAAAGTCGTCGTCGTCATTCATATATAAAACAGAATGGTTGCCAAAACAGGCTGAGTAAATCAAGAAAAGGACGGGACATAACCAAAGGAGAATAAACAACAAAAGAATTACGAAGGAGGAACAGGAGCAAATAAGAAAAAAAAAAAAGAGGCCATGCGGAAAAATGCGATGCAGAAATTACTCATTAGTTTAATAGGGCTTGAACTTCAGAAACAGCTGATGCAAGGGATTCTTTCTGGGTAATATTTTTCCTCGAAATTTGCGCTCTGGATACGGGGTCTTTGAAAATATATATTATTAAGACTTAAAAAAAAAAAAAAAGAACTTCGCTGGTAGCATGTCTCTCTTTGCAATTTTTCTCAACACACAAGCATACACGAACTATGTATGTATGTATATATGTATATATATATATATATATATATATATATATATATATATATATATATATATATATATATATATATATATACATATATACACACATATATATATATATATATATATATATATATATATATATATATATATATATATATATATAATCATATAATCAAAACAAACGTCCTTTAATATCCAATTCGCTCTACCTCGAAATAATATATTTTCATATAAGTTACCGAAGGGGAATTTTTTTTTTTTTTAGTTGATAATAAGTTCGTCGTCCCGTGGGCTCGAACGAGCGAAGGACAAGAACTCAGGACTACAGTGGACGCATTGGGTTAATGCGTCCACCGTAGTCCTGAGTTCTTGTCCTTCGCTGGTTCGAGCCCACGGGACAACGAACTTATTATCAACTAAAAAAAAAAATTCCCTTCGGTAACATATATGAAAATATATTATTTCCGAGGTAGAGCGAATTGGATATTAAAGGACGTTTGTAGCTTACTGATTGTATATGAATCACGGTGATGTGAGCTGCGTGCGTGCCCGAACGATATTCTTTATTACTTTCTCTCCTACGTCTATCTTAATTAGTGAATTGGGAAGACTACCAGAATACGACTCCTGAAGTTCCTCGTTTGCGCAGCGACTCGACGTTCACGGTAAGTCCGATTCTTGTTGAAGCTTCGTCGATTGACTAGTTCTTTTCTGTATTTCACATTTTTTTTCTTTGTTTTCTTCCTTCAGCCACCACTTAGGGTATATGTGTTTACAAAGTCTAGATTAAGCCTAATTATTTTATTGTTAGCTTCAACCCCATTATTCCAGTAAAATACCTAGGATTTAGGTAAGCAAAATCAGGTTAAATCTCGATGCTTTTGTATGCCTCGCGTCCGAATGTTTGGGAGAACCGTTGCGTTTAAAATCAAATTCATCTCAAATATTCTTTGTTAAGGTTAATAACCCTTAACTGGCGACCTTTGGCTAATTAACGTCTGTCTTTGAGGTTAACTTTTGGCTTCAAGTGACAGGTTACGTGTAATCTTGGTTTGCAGGGCCGTAAAATTTACGTAAATTGAATAATACATGATCAACCAAGACCCTCACACGTAACATTGGCGACCTGATATATATATATATATATATATATATATATATATATATATATATATATATATATATATATATATATATATATATATATATATATATATATATATATATATATACACACACATATATATATACACTACGAAAAATCTGTAACTATGTCTTCCTGAGAGTAGGTTATCAAAGTTCGCGTTACAAAATTTTAAAGAATGTCAGTAACACAAGACGAATACCATCGCTTAAAGCTTAATGATATTAAGTCCCTTCAGTTTATGTAATCACAAGCAGTTACAAAATAACAAACGGGAACAAATGAAATACAAAATTCCACTGTTCGTTTTTTAGGGGGAAAATTGACAAGAGCAAAATATTAGCTCTGTCATTTTGCACTCAGGTGCGCTGTTTCAAACATGTGTATTTGACATTTCCTGTCGCAGTGAGGCGAAATTATGACCAGTACGAGTGCAGTATCATTTTCAGGGCTCAGTAATATTAAACCCCGTACTGACCTAACAGGTCTGATTCATAGGGTTATGCACTGTCTAACTTAGTCGTATTGGATTAAAAAAAGTACCCCCCCCCTTTTTTTTTTAGTTTTCTATAAAAGAAAACTATTGTGCCGACTTCGTCTGTCCGTCCGCACTTTATTCTTCTCGCCACTTTTTTCTGTCCGCACTTTTTCTATTCGCCCTCAGATCTTAAAAACTACTAAGGCTAGAGGGCTGCAAATTGGAATGTTGATTATCCACCCTCCAATCATCAAGCATACGAAATTGCAGCCCTCTAGCCTCCTCAGTAGTTTTTATTTTATTTAAGGTTAAAGTTAGGCATAATCGTGCTTCTGGCAACGGTATAGGATAGGCCACTACCGGGGCATGGTCAAAGTTTCATGGGCGCGGCTAGTGACAGCGAGACCACCGAAAGATAGATCTGTTTTCGGTGGCTTTGATTATACGCTGTAGCTGCTGTAAAGAAAACTCGATTGCACCGAAGAAACAGGACTTTATTTCTGTCACTCTTTAATGTAGGAAGTTGAATTCTTGATCATTTTTACTTGCTTATTCATATACACTCATTTGCGTTTATCCCCGCTGACAAAAATTGAACGTCAGTATCTTCTTCTTCCGAGCATTTTTATGCACTGATATTCATAAGTTTCTTCCTGGTAATATCTTCCGTAAACACCCCTGATAAAAAAAAATAGTGGGAGGAGAGGCCACCAGCAACCAACCTGGATATTGGGACTGAAAGGATGGAGAGGCCTTTGTATGTCTCACAAGCTTCTCTGGTAGGCTATTCTTCGGCTGATTGATTCTCAGGAACATATCCAGAATGGCCGTTCTGTAGGTCTGATATTCCTTTCGATAGTCTTCGTTATTGAATGCGTTATGATAGCGGGACGTAACGAAGATTCTCTTAATGCGTAGGAAAGCTAATGCAAAAGAACTGGACATTATTGAGCTTTTATCAGAGATTCTATTCTGAGGGGAATGCTATTGGAAAAAATAAATAAAACTCTCTCTCTCTCTCTCTCTCTCTCTCTCTCTCTCTCTCTCTCTCTCTCAAATTTTGAATAAACCTTCGAACAATGAAAACACGCAAATTTTTACCAAAATTCCGTAAACACAGGGAATTCATTTGAGTTACGTTAAAAAAAATTTGTAAGGTTTGCCATCATGAAAGCAAAATATCTTGAAATTCTAACAAATACCAAGAGTGCTAGAATGGAATTCGTGGCCAGTTTATTTCTAGAAGATATAATAACGTGAAAATGACTAAAGCCGAAATTAATTGTGTGTTATTAATGTTATTCATCTTCCATATTACAGTTGAAACGCAATTAACCCTAGCATAGGATTTAATCAGAATATGCATTTACTCACAGTAATCATACGGTATCTCAATTTCATTAATCGTTTAATGGAACTGCCTCAATAAGCCTCAATAAATCTAAGAATGATTCTTATTCTCATGGGATATTTATAAATTATGCTTTCAAAAGTAAAGAATGAATGATTCTTATTCTCATAGGATATTTATAAATTATGCTTTCAAATGTAAAGAATTAATGATTCTTATTCTCATAGGATATTTATAAATTATGGTTTCAAATGTAAAGAATTGATGATTCTTATTCTCATATAATATTTATAAATTATGGTTTCAAATGTAAAGAATGAATGATTCTTATTCTCATAGGATATTTATAAATTATGGTTTCAAATGTAAAGAATTGATGATTTTATTCTCATAGGATATTTATAAATTATGGTTTCAAATGTAAAGAATGAATGATTCTTATTCTCATAGGATATTTATAAATTATGGTTTCAAATGTAAAGAATGAATGATTCTTATTCTCATAGGATATTTATAAATTATGGTTTTCAAATTAAAGAACTAATGATTCTTATTCTCATAGGATATTTATGAATTATGGTTTCAAATGTAAAGAATGAATGATTCTTGTTCTCATGGGATATTTATAAATTATGCTTTCAAATGTAAAGAATGAATGATTCTTATTCTCATAGGATATTTATAAATTATGGTTTCAAATGTAAAGAATGAATGATTCTTATTCTCATAGGATATTTATAAATTATGGTTTCAAATGTAAAGAATGAATGATTCTTATTCTCACAGGATATTTATAAATTATGGTTTCAAATGTAAAGAATGAATGATTCTTATTCTCATAGGATATTTATAAATTATGGTTTTCAAATTAAAGAACTAATGATTCTTATTCTCATGGGATATTTATAAATTATGGTTTCAAATGTAAAGAATTAATGAAACTTATTCTCATAGGATATTTATAAATTGTGGTTTCAAATGTAAAGAATTAAAGACTTTTGCGTGTAAGAACGCTGATTACAAATGATTTGTCTATACTTTAGTTATTGGGAAGGGCTATCTGAGGCCATCATTTTAAACTTGATTAAAGAGTAGGAACAGATAGACAGATATAGATATAGATATAGATATAGATATAGATATAGATATAGATATAGATATAGATGGAGCATGCAAGCTCGTTCTGTTGGTGCCTGCGGAAATACAGTCTAAATTAATACAGTAGTTATGTAGAAGTTGTGATACCAGTTTACGAGGTTAAAGCTATCAGACAGTCCCTTTACCAAATCATAATCTATTTGAGCGTCAAACGGAAACTTCTGAAATATATTATGGTAGATTGCTCACCTTTCATGCAAACCCCGAATTCTGAGTTCATGGATTAAACTTAAGATATTCCATTTTCAGTGTATCTGAAATGTTTTGGAAATATTCAGAGCCTTCGATAGACTATGGATGTGCAGTGCTTCTGAATAATCTCGTATTGTTTTGCTTCTTGGAAATCACAGTGAGGAAACGCAATGCATATCGTAATCTTTATGATGGACATGATTTTTTTTTTTTTTTTACCTTTTAAATTAATGGCTGTAACCAAAATAAACAGAAACTACGAAAATTTAAAATTTCCAGCATTTTCATTCAAATTTATGGATTAATAGAGTTTCGTTGTTTTCAGTTGCTCTCAGTATTTATTTGAATAGCAACAGCATCGGCAAAGCAACTCTTCTTGAATGGCATCAGTCACAGCCAGATTTTATCAACTCTGTAATGTGCATATCATCCAGCTTTGTCAGCCCGAAGACTGGAGCCAGTGTCTAGTATCGTGAGCCTTTTTGGTAATCAACATATTGGAAAATACTGACTCTAGATGTAACAGTTTCACCTATAATTCAGATAGTCCCAGGAGCAATAATCTCGAGAACAGCAGCAACAAATCTTTGGGATGAAACGGCTAAAAATCCTATAAAACAAACCTCTAGAACAGAGAGCTAAATCCTGGCACCAAGTAAAATTAACCAAAGACTGGAAAAAGGTCTTCTATCAGCTTTGTGAAAAAACAAACCTGTGCCTTCTTCTTCTTCTTCTTCTTCTTCTTCTTCTTCTTCTTCTTCTTCTTCTTCTTCTTCTTCTTCTTCTTCTTCTTCTTCATATTCCCTAAGCTAGGGGTCGGTTTCTTTGATGCGTCTTACCCAACTATTTCTGTCAAGAGTAACTTTCCCTGCTAAACCTTTCTCCTCAAAATCCTCCTTCGCTTTATCGTGCCATCTAATCCTTTGCCTCCCACTTGACATCCTGCCACTAACTGGTTCCACCCAAGCCCTCCTCACTCCCTCCCCCTCACTAAAGGCTGATTCACATTATACCATCACGTCACGTCACCGTCCCATCAGCCGTGCCTTGTATTCACACTATCCTTCGTGATGTGACGGTGGATGCCGTGTGCTTGATGGTGACGTGATGTGATGGCGTGAACAAGTCCATTTGATCACATGTAAGAAGTTCTCACGTACTTTGACGTGACGTGATGTGTCGGTGACGTGATGTTATAATGTGAATCAGCCTTTATCCTTACAGCATGCCCATACCACCTCAGTCTTACTATGTCTTTTTTCCGTTGGAAAACACTAATTTCGTGACAGAGGGTTTCGACAATCAAACTAAGATGGAGTGGCCATCAGTTTTTTTTTTTTTTCTATATAAGGGTAATGTCAGTAAAGAAATGTATTTGGAATCTCCAGACACGTTTAATTTTACGAAGAGCACACGGCCTTTCAGTGATATATGCATAGAGAGAGAGAGAGAGAGAGAGAGAGAGAGAGAGAGAGAGAGAGAGAGAGAGAGAGAGAGTGCTGTATACTGAGGCAAGATCTCTCTCTGGGAAGGAATGAAATTAAAAGGAAATTTTAATGTAGATAATTTGTGAAAAGGGGGAAATATTATAACAAACAGCATCGTTTGTAAATTAATTTACACTAAACAAGAAAGAACAAGAAAATATTGAAGCGTTTTAACCAACGATTTACAATTTTGTTTCTCTGAATTGAACACGAGATTCGATCGATTTATCAGATTCAAAACCTAAAATGTTTTGTTTTAGAAATAACTTTCTCTTTCGTTGAAGTGAGTTTTGTACCATGTTCTTAGAATCACACAGTGAGATTATTTCAGAGTAACAGCAGACGGAAAAAGTCGTGTTCGAGAAATGCAAATCTAAACCTCTCACTTCTGGTTCTGATAAAAATTGAATCCACTTCCGGGATACGGAAACTAAAAATACGATTATAAATTATATATTTATGTGTACGTATGTATGTGTGCATATATATATATATGTATATATGCATATACATTCGTTCACACACATGTATATATACTGTTTATAAATATATATAAATATATATATATATATATATATATATATATATATATATATATATATATATATTATTTGTATGCATGTATGTATATACAGGCGTGTGTCCTTTCGAGAAACTCATCCATTTGATCGGCAGCAATTGCAGGGAAGTCATATCCGATTCAGGGAAACAACGAAGCACCAAATATTTGCATGCGAATTAATTGCTCGCCCTCCATGTTGGTCTAGGTTGTATGCCAGAGCGTCGAAGTAAGAATTATTGTTCTTTCTTTTTTTTTTTTATACTATTTCAACAAGGAAGTCCTCTCTCTCTCTCTCTCTCTCTCTCTCTCTCTCTCTCTCTCTCTCTCTCTCTCTCTCTCTCTCTCTCTCCCCAATGTGAATGTTTGCATACGATAAAAGATGTGCATGAATGACAAACTAGCAACATTATATGTGATGTTAGAATATGTACGTAAATACATATTCCAAATTATACAGATACACATTGCATTCCATATTTTTTCGTATATGACATCAAAAGTTTCTATAATGACAGATTACTTTGGAAAAGTCAAATATTCTGCAGAAAACAAATATTTCCTCTCTCGCAAGACTTCAGTCCAACAGCATCTTCAAATCATGTACAAGTGCATATGTGAAACCTCTATATTTCTTTTCTCCTTTCACATTCACGCTAAGTTTCTTCCACTCTGTCAGCTATCTGTGTGTTATAGCGTTGCTTGTGTGTATTATAAGTGAGAGAGAGAGAGAGAGAGAGAGAGAGAGAGAGAGAGAGAGAGAGAGAGAGAGAGAGAGAGAGAGAGAGAGAGAGTTTATATGCACCCGATGTAAAATGCAGATTGCGTTGCTGTCTTAGAATAGATTGCAACAAGCTGCTATCGGCCAAGCTGGGATCGAGAACCTCTTCTTTTGTTTCAGGAAATGATAATTGGAAAGAGACTTTGACCATAATTCTGATCAGCTGTACTGTAGAATCTAGAATTCCTTTTCGCCTGTTGTATATATTTTGTCACTTTTTCACCACTGGGACATCACGACATCGCAGCCTAATATGAAAAGAGAATACATATTCCAGACTGCGGAAATTATAGAATACATACTTCTGTTATACTGTCAGGTGATTATACAGAAGATGAATTTTTGTCAATCTTTAGTTTTATGTGCTAACTCATGAACGAGTCGGTTAATTAGATACCCTTTTGAAAAGGAAAATCTAATAAGATTTGTTCGAGGGTGCATTTGACGAAAAGCAGTTTTGTGTTGTAAATCCAAATGTCTTATCGTGAAGGCTGTGAGAAATGCAACCTCGCTAAGTGAATGCCACGATAAGAATTAATCATGAAGAAGTCATACGTGTTTATGATAAAGCCTCGTCGGTAGCATAAACACTGCACCCGTCATACGCGACACTGCTATGTCCACAAATGAATGTAATTAAAGATCTTCCGGGTATTCTGTGGATATTTGCTGTTATTGGTGTTCCGTGAATATTCGTTATTATTCGCTGGATAAAACCTAGTGGAAGTAAGTTTATGAATCATCCAAAAGATCATTTCATTGTATGGGAATAACATTATCTTTTTATATCGTAATATTTGAATATATTCTAAGTTATAATTGCATGTATCCTCAACTTTTAACTAGCGAAGCGTTTGAACATTAATTTGCTATAATATTGACGGAGAGACATTGCCCATTTATTTCATTCACTGAAAATGGAACATATTCCAGACTGATTTATATTTCATATAATCCAATATACTACGTTTCATTAACCTTGATTCTTATGTTTTCAGTTATATTGAAATTCTTATATTTTCCGTTATATTGAAATGCTCAATATAACACCTTCTCCAGACTTTTTTTATTTATATCATATCACTTATACGTAATTACTAATAGTAACTACGACCTTCGAAAATACATTTCATTGCGGCAAAAATATTTCACGAATATTATGAAATCGAGAATGAGTATATAAAACCTTCTGAGAGGTAGAAAAGGGATCTGATATTGTAAATTAGTTGATCCTATCAAGGTACTTGGGAAGGAAGGAGTATGACTGTTAACTTGAATTTATTGTTCTCTCTCTCTCTCTCTCTCTCTCTCTCTCTCTCTCTCTCTCTCTCTCTCTCTCTCTCTGGCCGAAGATATCGGAAAACTTTATAGAACAAAATTTCGTAAGTAGAAGCCATAGCCAGTTTACTTGTTCAGACGCGGATAGGTTAGTCCATCTATGCTGTATCGTATTTGGTAGTTTCTCTAAACTTCCCTATGATCATTTCAGCATATTTTTCATTTTATCAATATATTTCAAACTCAAAACGTATTTTTATTGCGGTTTTCAACAATATTTTTGCATAAAAGTTTATGCCTCCAATCAGCAATGGCTTCAGAAAGTTTCACCAATATCTTGGTTGAGAGGCCGGAGTTGGATTGAGTTTAGAAGCCCCTGAACATCCACTAATCAATATGTCTCGGAAAATAGAACGTAATAGAAACATAGTATACTTTCTGTCACAGGAAACTAAGTGATTATTATTTAATCCTTACAAAAAAATCATGAATAATATTTTGGAAACACTGACTAGAGAGTGCCTGAAACCCTTGGAAAAACTTGTAATTTCCTGATGCGTTTGCTCTAGCCTACGTAGTGTTAGCGTCAAAATACTCATCTCTTATTCCTGCCATACCTTGAGTACATCCTTCGACCTCTCATCCTTCCACGTGCTGCTAGTATTTTAGTCGATACTGACACACTTTTCCTTTCATTTCTGTGTCCTTTGAAGCACGGGATGTTCTCCAGAGAAGTCCTCCCAAGTTGACTCAGAATCAAGCAAGTATTATAATTAAGGAAACTCGTTCTTCCTTCATCACGTTTTTTTTTTCCCTCACCAAACTTCCTCTTCCCACAGTGGTCCTCTTGGCCTCTTAAAACTTAGAGTGGCTTCATTGGCAAGTTGAGAAGTTTTGAGGTGGACACTGCAAACTACGTCGAAGTGAATCACCAAAAGTTTCCTGAGCAGTTTTGTTTCATCTTTAAATACGACCACAATTCTTTCACGAGGATAGAATGCCCGGATTCTGGTATAAAGGTAAATCGTGGACATTAGTGATTTTTAGAGGCTCGTGACATCATAAGAATGATATCAGAAACTAAGTAACCAGAGATTTGTCTGGTTAGATAGATTTTGTTTTTAGTTTTCTGTAAAAGAAAACTACTGAGATGGCTATTTGTCTGTCCGTCCGCACTTTTTCTGTCCGCCCTCAGATCTTAAAAACTACTGGGACTAGAAAGCTGCAAATTGGAATGTTGATCATCCACCCTACAATCGTCAAACATACCAAATTGCAGCCCTGTAGCCTCAGTAGTTTTTTATTTAATTTAAGGTTAAAGTTAGCCATAATCGTGCGTCTGGCACCGCTATGGTGCCAACAACAATACAGGCCTCCACCGGTCCCTGGGTGAAATTATCATGGGCCGCGGCTGAGATTTTCATGGACCGTGGGTGAGAGTTTCGTACAGCATTATACGCTGTACAGAAAATTCGATTGAGCCGAAGGAACTTCTGCGCATTTTTTACTGATCTTGCGACGCAGTTCCGTCATATGTCGTTTTGCAGTGACGTCAAGTTCTTCCGGTGGCCGAGCGTCTCATCTACAGAGACTTCCTTTATGCATATTGTGTCATTTCGTGTTTCTTGTTGGCGTAGAGACTAAACTCTTTTGCAATTTTTATTTTATAATTACACTTTTTCAAGTGACTTTCTGCTTTAATCTAGGTTTCTCTTTTATATGTTGTTGCACTGGCGTAGTTTTCATTGTATTTTTTATGTGATTGTATACCGTAGGTTTGTGAAGAGAGACAATAATGATAATCCAGGACCGCTAAACAATATTTCTTTAACATTAAAGTAGAATAATTCTCTTCTTAAAGAAAAAAATGTTCCACGTTTTCATTCGATGTCAATAGCATAAACGTAATTGCTCCTTTCAGAAAAAACAAGGATGGTCTTAGCACTTTTAGATACTTGTTCCTCGCAAAGAGAAAACAATGATTGTCTCTAGAGAGAAGGAAAAGGTTCTTTTGTCTCATCAGCTCTAAGCATTTGTTCCTCATGTAGGAAAAATAGTAATTTTCCTTCAGAGAAAAAAAGAGGTGCTTTCAATTCTTAATAACTCTCTACTTTTGTTCCACATAGTTCGAATCGTTATCGTCTAGAAAAAAAGATGTTTACGGAATTCGTATTTTCAGGTGATTTTAAGCTCAGGAAACTTTCAGTGGAACTTTCCTCGTGCTTCTGTGGCACTTAAAAATAATCATAAAGGTGAATACTTGACTATTTTTATACATACATTTTTTTTCACGGACCAGTGAAGAAAATTTCATGTTTTTTTAATACCTGCTTGGGTTTTTCTGATATCACAAGTCTTGAGCCAGCGGAAATATTATATCTCTTTTTTTTTTTTTCAATGAATAATATATGTAATTTATATCGCAACGCTACTTAGTCCCAACACCAGATATAAATTTTCCCACAAAAATATTTATTCTTTTGGTGGGCTACATTTGCATGTCTAATTTTACGGAGCATTGGAATGTAGCTGCAGTTCGAACGAAACTGGTACGTGAAATATCAGATGACTTTCGGCAGCAATATTTTTGGTACTTTCGAAAAGAATAGGTAATTTTTAATGGAAATTCAAAATTACAGATGAAAAATGTTGCATAAAGATAGGAACAGTAATTTTTGCTCATTCTTATTTTTCCGTGCTCATTGTCAATGGCTGAAGTAATACAAGGAAATATTTCACCGATTCCATAACATTCACGTAATTATTACATTGCATTTCCTGATATTAAACTGGTTATTTAATGTTAGGAAATGTATTACAATAGTTTTGTGAATGTTGTAGATTCTAGGGAAATATCTATTTGTATTATCCTAAATGGAATGTACTTGAGGGCCAAAGAGACTCATTTATTAATTTTCTTCTCTATGAGAAAGTCACGCTTTTAATCAAAATTAATTACCTTTCATTCACCACAATCACTGTCGAAAGGCTTCAACTTTCTAGAGCTCACATAATAGTTTGAGAGAAATGAACATAACAGTTTGAGTGAAATTAGCACTCCCTTTAATATCTACCGAGACGTTTGTTGATATTTTAACAACGCGCATGTTCTCACATTTCACGGTGAGCTTGCGAAATCCTCCCCGTTCCCTCCCAAGGATCTGCAACGAAAAGGGAAACCATATCAAAATCGTAGAAGGACAATAAAGCGAAGCAATATCTCGGAGTCGTTCTCCGAGCCTCATTTCCTCTTCCCTCCACAACAGCAGAAGCTTTATGGGGATTCCTAGAACTGATCCAAGATGGCTGCCAGTGCTTCCGAGAAGATGCGTTCATTTCACTAGCATGAAAAAGTGTGTATTCGTTCAGTATTCTACGTAGGATGAAACATGGGTCATTTATATACAGGCGCATACATAATTACATAGGGAGTTTTTGAGCTTGCTGTATTCCGGTGCTAGAAATGCGGGTAAAAGAATACCTGGCAACGATTCAGATTCAAATAATTTCCCATAAGTATTTGTGACGGTTGGCGACAGAGGGGAACCAATTGGGAATCTTATAGCTTGAGTTTATTGTTCAAAATTGCAAGAGAGGTGACATTCTGTTCTGGCACGGGGCATTGTTTAGGTGAATTAGCAGATCAAAGATGTTCAGGTGAATTAACAAACAAAAGATGTTCAGATGAATTAGCAGACAAAAGATGTTCAGGTGAATTAGCAGACAAAAGATGTTCAGGTGAATTAACAGACAAAAGATGTTCAGGTGAATTAACAGACAAAAGATTGTTCAGGTGGATTAACAGACCAAAGATGTTCAGGTGAATTAACAGACAAAAGATGTTCAGGTGAATTAACAGACGAAAGATGTTCAGGTGAATTACCGGACAAAAGATGTTCCGGTGAATTAACAGACAAAAGGTGTCCCGGTGAATTAACAGACAAAAGATGTTCAGGTGTATTAAAAGATGTTCAGATGAATTAACAGACAAAAGGTGTCCCGGTGAATTAACAGACAAAAGATGTTCAGGTGTATTAAAAGATGTTCAGATGAATTAGCAGACAAAAGATGCTCAGGTGGATTAACAGACAAAAGACATTCAGATGAATTAATAGACAAACGATGCTCAGGTGAATTAACGGACAAAAGATGTTCAGATGAATTAGCAGACAAAAGATGTTCAGATGAATTAACAGACAAACAATGCTCAGGTGAATTAACAGACAAAAGATGTTCAGATGAATTAGCAGACAAAAGATGTTTAGGTGGATTAATAGACAAAAGATGTTCAGATGAATTAACAGACAAAAGATGTTCAGGTGAATTAACAGACAAAAGGCCGATAAATTGGTCAATCTAAAGACAATGTATCAGTTGTATTTTTGGGATAAACTAAAGCTTCAGTTTTTTAAACATGAGTAATTAACGATTCTGCGTAAAAAAAATTTACTTTTGTTTTCGTATCTTAGTTTATCCTCGAGATGTACCTGTTACAGTACCTGGAGGCTAATTGCTAATTTCACTGAATCATGAATGACATGATTCTCCGAAGGCATTTTCGTACCTTCTTCAACTGAAAAGCCCACTTCACAAAAATAAAACCCAGACCATCCTCTCTCTCTCTCTCTCTCTCTCTCTCTCTCTCTCTCTCTCTCTCTCTCTCTCTCTCTCTCTCTCTCTCTCTCTGTGATTCCTAAATTTATGGTTCTTCGACAAAGCTGTTCCATCTTTATCTTTATCTTTTCTGGGAAAGCACAGAACTGTGAATAGGTTTCTCTCTTATCGTGCGTGAAGGAGAATTTTTTATGCGGGGTGTTTTGAGGGTGAAATATGCTACATAATATCGTTATGTCGGTGATATGTTTGCTGTAATGTTTAGTGGACTTGTTTCAGATTATATTTTGATAAATCTCAAAACTTTTGCTAATCTAAAACATTTAAATTTGAAATTGGGAATAAAGATTGTACACATACACACACACATATATATTATATACATACAAATGTATAAATGAAGATAAAATCCACGAAGGAAAGAGATACAATGGATTTATCTTTTCTTCGTGGATTTTGTCTTTACTTATATATTCATCACGTTCCATATTTTCGTGATTCAGTTATACACACACACACACACACACACATATATATATATATATATATATATATATATATATATATATATATATATATATATATATATTTATGTATATATATATATATATATATATATATATATAAATATATATATATATATATATATATATATATATATATATATATATATATATATATATATATATATATGTACATGTACATGTATATGTGTGTGTTTACTGACATATAGTACGCGAACTCACAAGTGTGACGTAAACTGCCACATGTCAGCTCATCAATTATAAACTTTAATTTTTTTTTTGTTAAACAATACCTACGGTTCACCCCATATACCGGAGATAAATAAAAGATACCGAACGTTCACGAATTCACCCATAAAAATAGCGAGCAGGAACTTTTTTATTTTTTTACACTACTACTAATGGACAGGCGACTGGTCCCAGGAGCGAGAGAAAAAGTGTAAAGAAAAGAGGCGACGGAATACTTCCAAGAATAAAGGATGGTTTGAGTTTTATTTTTCCGTCGAAGAAGGTGCGAAAATGCCTTCGGTGATCTGCAAATGTAAATAAAAGTAAATCAGCCTGTATTGTATTCGTTATGTTTTTTTCACTCATTAGACTAGTGGATTGCTAAAAGTCTCTCTCTCTCTCTGTGTGATTCCTAGATTAATGGCTCTTCGACAAAGCTATTCCATCTTTATCTTTATCTTTTCCAGGAAAGATATCGCCGAAGTAATGAGCAATCGTACACATACAAAGACTTACTGGGAAATGGGGAGATAAATTATAGTACATCAGTGTATGCGTAGAGAATTACTGTACTTTGTTGCAAGAACACAGGCACGCACGTACATGTATGCGTGCGGTTGTTGATGTGTTTGTTTCTATTTATTATTCACATGCATATGTATGTATGTATGTATGTATATATTATATATAGATATATAAATGTAATATATATATATATATATATACAGTACATATATATGTGTATATATATTGATATCAATAAATAAATATATTATATATATATATATATATATATATATATATATATATATATATATATATACATGTAGATAGGTATGCAAAGTAATATAAAACAAACATCAGATTTTAGCATCACTAAGAAAAGTACCAGATGAAATATGTTATTATAAAGTAAAATACATATAAATTGGAAGGAAGGAACTCAAAACGTGATAACCATAATTCTGTCTCCATTACACATAGTACTATGTACGGTATGTATATATATATATATATATATATATATATATATATATATATATATATATATACATGTAGATAGGTATGCAAAGTAATATAAAACAAACATCAGATTTTAGCATCACTAAGAAAAGTACCAGATGAAATATGTTATTATAAAGTAAAATACATATAAATTGGAAGGAAGGAACTCAAAACGTGATAACCATAATTCTGTCTCCATTACACATAGTACTATGTACGGTATGTATATATATATATATATATATATATATATATATATATATATATATATATATATATATATACTCATACATATATATTAGTCATTAGCTCTGAGGTTGGTCATATTAAATCACAAATGGAATAACGTGTGACTGCTTGGATATAATATGATTTCCGCATTAAACCTTGAGTAATAAATGACCTAAATGCATAATTAATCTTGAGTCGTGTGAAGCGAAAGAGACGCATGTGAACACTTCTGACACTAAGTAAGCTCTTTACTCAGACTAATGAGAGTTCCCAAGTAACTAATGTTCGATTTCAGGTAAGCTCAAAGTTAGATCTCTCCGACAGTGTTTACCGGGAGAAAGTTATTTGTAATTGCGTGATGCGCGTCTTAAATAATAGCTTTTGTGTTCGTAGCGATAAATTATTGTTTTATTGAATAGGACTTCACAATTAAGCAGTGGTGAAGCAAAGCGATTATGTATATATATATATATATATATATATATATATATATATATATATATATATATATATATATATATATATATATATGTATATATATATATACACACATATATGGTGCTATGAACAATGGAGACAGAATTAAGGTTATCTAGTTTCGGGTTTTTTCCTCCGATTTTATTTGTATTTTGCTTTATAGTAGCATAAATCATCTGGTACTTTCCTTACTGATGCTAAAATCTGAATGCTTGTTTTGTATTACTTTATATATCTACCTATATGCATATATATATATATATATATATATATATATATATATATATGTATGTATATATATATGTATATACATACACACACATATATATTATATATATACATAAAATTATCATCGTCAACAAAGTTTTTGGTCGTAACAGCGCCTGTTGCAGACATTGTTGTGAGGCTAGAGCTAGCTAGACCTATTCTTTTTAATTTGCTGAATTTTTACGATATACATACGTCAAACATCGTGATTCTGAATATACGACAATAATTAGATGAAAAGGAATTCTCTGATTTATTTTCATACCGTTTCAAGTAACTACAGATGAGAATATACTCGTATACCATCTTTCAAGTAGTTTGTTTGGCCGTTGTTGGAGTATTGGCCTCCTGGAATGATGGCAGGGTCATGGCTTGAAGTCGTGGTGTCCTTCCCCTAGGACTTAGAGAGTCCTTTGTTGTTGGTTTTCTTACGTAGCTTTTATTTCGACAGGGAGCTCCATCTGTCGTATTTTTTTTTTTACTTGTATTTGCTCCTTTATGCTGTTTTTGGTTTTCTGTACAAGAAAACCATTGTGCCGGCTTTGTCTGTCCGACCGCACTTTTTTCTGTCCGCCATCAGATCTTAAAAACTACTGAGGCTAGAGGGCTGCAAGTTGGTGTGTTGATCATCCACTCTCTCTCTAATTGTCAAACATGCCAAATTGCAGCCCTCTAGCCTCAGTAGTTTTTTTTTATTTGAGGTTAAATTTAGCCATAAACGTGCTTCTGGCATCGAGATAGGCCACCACCGAGTCGTGGTTAAAATTTCATGGGCCGCGGCTAATACAGCATTATACCGAGACCACCGAAAGATAGATCTATTTTCGATGGCCATGATTGTATGCTGTAGCGGCTGTACAGAAAACTCGATTGCGCCGAAGAAACTTCGGCGCATTTTTTACTTGTATTTTCGTGCTGTAGGATATCGCGTGCTAATGGCTTTTCCAAGCTTCAAAATCAATTTCACATTTCTTGCCACTTTCTCATTATATCGGGAAACAGACATTCTGAAAATGTACGGGATGATCGTGTCTTTGATTATCTGAGATTTGGCAACATTGTTTTAGAATTTCTCAGCGTTGCTGGATCTTGCAAAAAAAAAATAAAAACTGGATTTTTTTTTTATATTTATTTGTATGTGTTTTTGCACTGTATCCTATAGTCTAGCCCCTTGGCCCTTCTTTTTTACTTTTGACATACCTGGGCTCTTCCTTAGAAGCTTCCCGTTGGGGGGCCGCTGGGTTAGTGCCGTCAGTGCAGCTCATGCCGTGCACTGTAGGCATTACTTAAGGTTCTTTGCAGCGTGCCTTCGGCCCCTAGCTGCACCCACTTTCGTTCCTTTTGCTGTAGCTCCTTTCATATTTTCTTTCTTCCATCTTGCTTTCCACCCTCTCCTAACAACTGGTTCTTAGTGCAAACCTTTCATACTTTTACTGTCAGTTTCCGTTTCAGCGCTGAATGACCTCATTGGTCCCAGTACTTGGCCTTTGGCATAAATTCTATATTCAATTCAATTCAGTTCAGTTCCTTAGAAGCTTGCTTATGGGTCTCACGGTAGCTTTGCCTTGTGCCACAGAAAAACCTGCATTTTATGAATGAGAGTATTTCCTAAATGACTACCCATGATAATGAGTGAGGCAGGAAATGAAAATATCCCTCTGACTTTTTTGCCTTTTTAATAACGAGGAAACCTCCCCCCCCCCAAAAAAAAAAAAAAATTAAATTTTTTTTAATGAAAAGTAAAACCTTTCGCTACAGTGTCTGAATAGCAAGGTTCGTTGGCAATCATCATAGAGCGAAATATTTTTTTTTTTTTTTGTCTTGTCAGTTTGGGGAGGGAATAGAGAAATACGTTCTGTTGGAACTGTGTACAATCTACGATTTCCTTTTAATAAAAGCGACTCTCACAAATGGATTCTCACTTTCAAAAATCAAGTACTGTGTTTGCATTCAGAACCGGCTATGTTGTTAATCCTCAAATTAACCGGTAAATACCCGTGTGCAGCGAACTGAAACCCGTTCCTTAATTTCGACAAATTCAATATCCAATTTCGTTGTATCGTCTTAATTCCGTGACTTCAGTTCCGCATCATTTCACTTCCTGTTTTCACGATACCCTTCTTCTCGAGGCCTTTTTCTGCCAACTGCAATGGATAATTAATGACTCATCATCTACACCAGTGAGTAATGACGGTAATGCGTCTTGCTTCCATGAATAATGAGGACTTTGGGCGTTATTCACTGTATATGAAGCGCCTCTAGCAATACTCAGATATTCATGACATGAAAAGTAATTTCTCCGAAGGCAAAATAATTATAAAATCATACAAATAAGTTTTTTTTTATATGAATAAGCTTCCAGTCTAATTAAGTCATTGATCATCGATTCATTGGCAAATTTTACCCACTCCTAAGGTAATGACGTTCCTTTGGGTTTATAACAGACCATTGGAGCGCTCTTATATCTTATTAGGATTTGTGAGCCCGTGGCTGAATTGAAAAGAAGACTGCTTAATTAGGGAGGTATTAAATATTCCCTAAAGCTGCTCGCTGAATGAGGCAGTGGTGTATAACACTGTGAATATGTTTCGTTAATTAGCAAAGTTTAGCACGTCAAAAAGTATTGAGAGAGAGAGAGAGAGAGAGAGAGAGAGAGAGAGAGAGAGAGAGAGAGAGAGAGAGAGAGAGAGAGAGAGAAATTTCTTAACCATGTACGTACGACCCTTAATGAAATCAAATTTTCAATCAGAATTTTTGATGTGATTTACATCCCTTCATATTTTATGTCATATTCATCTAGTATCATAATAATCAATACCTCTTGTTCATTTTCGAAGCAAAAATATGATTCACAGTCTTCCCTTTATAAATTGTGAACAGTTTCCTGATCTCGTTGGTGACAACATTCTCCCTATTTTATTGGTAGCGTTCGATTAATGTTTATTTGAGTGGTCAAGTCGCCGGCATTTTATTGACCAGTTCGCAGAAGAAATCACGTCTATTATGAATTACAGTATGACGTAATTAACGGAAGTAGAATATTGGGGTGAAGGCTTGAGAAGCAATAATGGTCCGTAATACTGTCAACTCGCCTATCGAACGACCGTGAGTGATGAATAGGAAAATGGCTGTTTCTGGAAGAGGATGAGAGAGAGAGAGAGAGAGAGAGAGAGAGCGAGAGAGAGCGAGAGAGAGAGAGAGAGAGATTTAATCAGGTATGCATCCTTTATGAAAAAAATTATATGTGAAAGTATATATACGAATGTCTATATATATATTTATATATATATATATATATGTGTGTGTATATATATTTATATATATAATGTATGTATGCATGTATATATACATATATACACACACACATATATATATATATATATATATATATATATATATATATATATATATATATATATATATATATATAATAGTAATAATCACAATGCCTTCTTAACTTCTCGAACTCTTCATACTTCGGGATACGCTTGTCATTACAAAGCCTTAGACTGACATGCACGTGAAGGACAAAAGTTAAGCGGGTATTGTGGAATGTATATAGATGTATGCACGTATGTATGTACGTATTTTCGTTGTTTTCCAATCACTCGGCTGTTCGAATCCCACTGGTGACAAAGGACTTATCTTCTGTAATTTCCTTCGGGTGTAAGCCATTCCCGAAGTATAGTATATTTGATATTAAGCGAAATTTGTGGCTTAATATTTATGAATATATATTTATATATACACATATATACGTGTGTATATACACAAATATTTGTGTACATACATGTATATATATATATATATATATATATATATATATATATATATATATATATACATATGCATGTTTTTTCATTTATGTATGTTTGTTATCATGAAAAGAAATCAGTCATTAAAAAGAGTAAGGTTTGTTTTTTCATATCAAACATTAGAATATCCCATATGTCACTGGAAAAGTTTGATCAGCCCATCAACTCCAAATTCTCTGAAGAAAGTATACATCACTCGTGTCCTATGAAAACAAACCTTTTACTGGAACACAAGATTAAAAACTTGAATTTTTTCTATAAATTTATTGCCTGTTCCTACATGGCACACCTCATTTTTTCTATAAATTTATTGTCTATTCCCAAATGGCACACCTCACTGCTAGAGTTCATTGTGTTTTCCAATGTATGTTTGTTCATTAGTCTCCCTTTTACAGCGAAAATGAATGGATGGGATTCAATAATATTATCCATACCCGGATACTGGCCAGAGACTAAGAATAGTTTTGTGAACACTTTGGAGAAGGATATGTCCTCAAATAGTAAAAGGACTCCCGTTAGGAGGAATGCAATCCATATATCGTTTCTTCAAGATGCATAGCCCTTTGTTAGCCGAACCGGTTGAGCTTCAGACTGTCGCTCGATGGACCGGAGTTCAATTCCCGCGGCCGGCTGATGAAGAGTTAGAGGAATGTATTTCTGGTGATAGAAATTCATTTCTCGCTATAATGTGGTTCGGATTCCACAATAAGCTGTAGGTCCCGTTGCTAAGTAACCAATTGGTTCTTAGCCACGTAAAATAAGTCTAATCCTTCGGGCCAGCCCTAGGAGAGCTGTTAATCAGCTCAGTGGTCTGGTAAAACTAAGGTATACTTACTTACTCTTCAAGATGCTTGGTAGGAAGAAAAAAAAAATAAAATGCTCCTTGCAAGAAAAAATGGTTTGATATTTCATATGTAGACGAGAAGAAATCAGTGAATTGCGGACATGTTATACTGAAATGCATCCACTGTAAAGGAAACACACTAATAAAGAGAGAATTATTATGCCTGAAAAGAGATTATGAAATGTTGTGAATAAGAGTTTACCGATGCGTTTTGCATAGAGGTTTCATCTTGCATCCAGCAGTTATAGGATGGATGTAGTTATAAGCACTGTCTTGGTTTTATCTAGTGGTAGCCATTACTGCCAAAGGAAAAGGCTGCGTACAAACTCATGCACTATATATATATATATATATATATATATATATATATATATATATATATATGTATATATATATATATATATATATATATATATATATATATATATATATATATATATGTATATATATAATGTATATATGCACATATATATGTATATACATATATATATATATATATATATATATATATATATATATATATATATATATAATATGTTTGTATAAATATATGTATGTATATATACATATATGTATATATATACAGTATATATATTTATACAAATATAAGTATATATATACATATATATATATACATACATTATATATATATATATATATATATATATATATATATATATATATATATATATATACATATACATTTGTATACAACATCGAGAACTCTAACAAAACAGAGCGCAACAAATATAACCCAATCAGACCCATCGAGCATCACTACAGATAACTACAGGCCAATTTCATGCAATCAGCTTTCGATAACCGTTCACTCGCGCGGTAGAATTAATTCATTTATCAGTGTAATGAATGTTATCGCGCCGTCAAGTTTGGCGTTGGAGAATAATGATCAGATCGCGCGCGGATGAGCAGTCTCGCTCAGTTAGTATACCGAGAGGTCTTTCGTCGGGATTGCGTGATTCAGTTTTTTGGGGGTTCACGCAAAGTCTGTTTGTAAACATTGTTTTATTGTAACGATCACGAAAGTAAGGTTGTTTGTTGTTATGTTGCAATTGCCACAAGTAATGATGATGATATTATCCGTTATTTGGCTCGGGGCCTTATGCAATGATGGGAAAGGTCGATACGGGACAGCACACACAATTTAGATATTCCGTAGGGGCCTAGTGCCGTCAGTGCACCGCATGCGGTGCAGTGTAGGCATTACTTAAGGGTCTTTGCAGCGTCCCTTCGGCCCCTAGCTGCAACCCCTTTCATTCCTTTTACTGTGCCTCCGTTCATATTCTCTTTCTTCCATCTTACTGTTTTCCTTCTGTTACACTTTTCAAACTTTTGCCGTCAATTGCTGTTGCAGCGCTGAATGGCCTTAGTTGCCCCAGTGCTTGGCATGTATGCTTAAAGTCTGGTAATCAATCAATCAATCAACAATTTAGATACGCGATATAAACAGATATAGCAATGAATTGTTGCATCCAATTTTTGCTTACTACAACAATAATAATAATAATAATAATAATAATAATAATAATAATAATAATAATAATAATAATAATAATAATAGTCAGTTATTTCTCAATTAGACACCATATGCATAACCACAATTGCGAATTTTTTACAGCCTAAATATTTGTAACTGTGTTCCAGAACCCGAGACGAAATATGGTTGCAAGCGAAGACACGAAATTAATATCAGAAAAACTAGTAGTGGTGTAATTTTGTGTTTTTTTATATATATATAAAACCCAAGATCTAGTAATAGTCTTTCAGTCTGCTCCATAGTAACAAAGTGGCTGTGAAAAAAAAAGGAAAAAATGCGTTGAAGTTTCTTCGGCGCAATCGAGTTTACTGTACATCGTATAATCAAGGCCACCGAAAATAGATCTATCTTTCGGTATAGTGATGTATGAGCCTCGGCCCATGAAACTTTAACCACGGGCCGGTGGTGGTCTGGTGCCAGACGCACGATTATGGCTAACTTTAATCTTAAATTAAATAAAAAAAATTAACTACTGAGGCTAGAGGGCTGCAGTTTGGTATGTCTGATGATTGGAGGGTGCATGATCAACATACCAATTTGCAGCCCTCTAGCCTCAGTATTTTTCAGATCTGAAGGCGGACAGAAAAAGTGCGGACAGACAAACGAAGCCGGCACAACAGTTTTCCTTTCAGAAAACTAAAAGGTGACCGAACCCACAAAATTTGGTTATCAGTTAATCAAATATTGATGGGTTAATGAAATTTTCTCCAGCGGGTAATTAATTTTGATCCAATTCCGAGTCAGCCGATGTCCCGAAATGGGTTTATCATCACAGCCAATGGTCTCTCCATTGACATGACAGCCGCATTGATTAGCAAACGTTGGCTTTTTAATTGCTTCATTTGGACTCTGTTTTGGGATAATTGTTTTTATGTTTTACTGAATGTTGATCAAACGATTTTTTTGTCCGCATAATTTCGTTGTGTGACCCATGATGAACTAAAGTAGGTTTTCGCTCTATCACAGTCATTATCTTCACCGTCGTGATGTTTCATACAATGATTAAGACCAGGGTGATAAGCTCTCTCATCACTGCCGTGACTGTTTGTGATATTACAAACTGACAATAATTGTCAGCAGTAATAGTCGTCTGGATTTGAAACACTTGACATCTTTATATATGAAGATTTTTTTTTATGAAAGATTTGAATCAGAGCTTCAGGAAAAACGTAAGGCACGGTAGAATCCTAACCTATTGAGTGCTTTAGGATTACCTTAAATTACCCCTATAGTTTATTCATGCTGGTTATCTTCAGAAATGAACGATCATGAAAAGTGAATGATGAAAAGAATGAAATATGTGGACGTTGAATATAGAACTCTCTTTCATTCCCTTCAGCAGAGGCAAACAGATATATATAACAAAGAAACCCCATCTAAGAAAAATATGCTTACAAGCATTGAACAATAGTTTAGCTGTTACACTACATATCTCTTTATGGGAGCTAGTGGAGATGTCTCACAGTAGAGAACTTTATTGCAAGAGGACAGTGAAGGAAAAGTCAGCAGCGAAAATAATAGGGTATATGCAAGAGTAAAGGTGGCCCTCATTTGTGTAAGCGATTGGTCATCAGAGTGGTCCGCAGAAGATTCTTACTCACTAGACCCTCTCCCAGCTGTCATGCTGATAAATTCATGTTACTTGTTTTCCTGTTGTTTGCTTTCGAAGCAGTGTTCAGAGTCCCGTACACGGTGGCGAATTCCTCAAGTTAATTGCCCACATCCGACAGATTTTGTGTTCCAATAAACGCTGGGGAAAGGAGCATCCCTTTTGGTAGGGGAAGATGTCATCACATTCTGTGCATGGGGAGGCTGTAAACACCCGCTGACAAATCTTGATCTTTAAGCTATGAGTCTAGGGGGGAAGCTCCGATGATCTTTGGATAGTAACAAAATGAAGGGATGTTTTTCTCAGAGTTGTTTCGGGACATCTTCTTTAATACTTTCTGCGCACGGCAGCACTATTGTTACTGAATTTAGGGCGATTGTATGTTAGTGTTGCCCCTGTAGACTATTTTTAAGCCTTTGTTAATTGCCATCTCAGTAATGACCAATACATTTGATGATAAAAAATATATTTTAATTCCACGGAGATTTCACTTTTTAATATTAATGTTGATTTTAAAAATGATAAACCCGAATCTACTCGCTTTTAAGCTTTGTGAATTGCTATCTCAGTAAAGGCCATTGCATTTGATGATAAAAAAACATAATTTAATTCCTCAGAGATTTCACTTTTGAACATTAAAGTTGATTAGAAAAATATTAAACCCGAATCTACTCGTTTCTAAGCCTTGTGAATTATTTCTATCGCAATAAAGACTAATACATTTGATGATAAAGAATATTTTATTTCTTAGATATTAATTTTTCAATACTGATATCGATTAAAAATATACTAAACTCGAATCTACTCGCACTGATACAAAATTTTACCGGGCCTTTGCAAACTGGTTTCATCTTACGCTTTGGAATGATGGTGAAATCGAAAATAAAAGTAATTTGAATTCATTGAATTCTTCAGTGATGTATATCAGATTGCGGGAAAAAAAAAAAACGGGGAATTTGAAATTTTTACTCACCTCGGTTAACTTTGTTGATAACACATAAAATCATTTTCGTTTAGTGTCAACTTTTAGGGAAAATGAATTTCATGATATTTCCAGCTCTGTAGATTAGATTTTTTTTTTTTTCGAGAGAGAGACAGTTATTTTGTTTTATATATAATCGTATTTATAGCGTTAATAACAGGCTAATGAACAAAAAGGTGTTACTCTCACCATGGCATTGTTTACAGATGAACACCTTTGAAGAGTAAATAGCTTCTATAAATAAACGAGTAAAAAAATGCGCGGAAGTTTCTTCGGCGCAGTCGAGTTTTCTGTACATCGTATAATGAGGGCCACCAAAAATAAATCTATCTTTCGGTGGTCTCGGTATAATGCTGTATGAGCCGCGGCGCCCATGCGCCCATGAAATTTTAACCACGGCCCGGTGGTGGCCTGGCCTATATCGTTGCCAGAAGCACGATTATGGCCAAATTTAACCATAAATAAAATGAAAACTACTCAGGCTAGAGGGCTGCAATTTGATATGTTTGATGATTGGAGGGTGGATGATCAGCATACCAATTTGCAGCCCTCTAGCATCGGTAGTTTTTAAGATGTGAGGGTGGACAGAAAAAAAGTGCTGACGGACAGACAAAGCCGGCACAATAGTTTTCTTTTCAGAGAACTAAAAGGTATGAATAATAATAAATTTCCAGGAAGAAGTGCTTCATTTTTTTATATGAATACAGTCAAAACGTTACAGACTGAGAAAGAAAATATATTTCCCCTCTACCAATAAATCACTCTCCGGCAGTTCCATTACGCTCCACCAACTGGTGTACACCCCAAAATTCTGACAGACGAAAAATAGGGGGGAATACAGAAGGAGTGAGAACGAAAGTATAAATACGAGGACACAATTCCACCTGACCTGTTGGAAGTATTTGTATGTAGTCTGGCATAAATTACCTAAAGATTTTTATTACCTTTAAAGAAAAATGCTTTTGTTAAATTACAATGGCCGCTTCCCTTCATAGGTCAGAAATGAAAATAAGCAAAAGAGAAAAGAATCCGCAAACATAGTGGATGTATAGTGTTTTAAACATGACTTTACTCTTAGATTTCTGTAAAAGGAAACTATTGTGCCGGCTTTGTCTGTCCGTCCGCACTTTTTCTTTCCGTCCTCAGATCTTAAAAAGTACTGAGGCTAGAGGGCTGCAAATTGGTATGTTGATCATCCACCCTCCAATCATCAAACATACCAGATTGCAGCCCTCTAGCCTCAGTAGTTTTTATTTTTATTTAAGGTTAAAGCTAGCCATAATCATATTTCAGGCAACGATATAGGAAAGGCCACCACCGGGCAGTGGTTAAAGTTGCATGGGCCGCGGCTCATACAGCATTATACCGAGGCCACCGAAAGATAGATCTATTTTCGGTGGCCTTGATTATGCGCTGTACAGAAAACTCGATCGCGCCTAAGAAACTTCGGCGCATTTTTTGCTTGTTTTTATAGTAAGCATTTTTTGTATGGTCACAAGCAACCGCGATTTGCGAATAAACATATTAATGCAAATCTGAACGA
>NC_089752.1:114142956-114150456 GCF_040412425.1 Macrobrachium rosenbergii
GAAGGATTCCTTCCTAGAAGAATCTTGTCGAAAGCAGCAAGCACCGTCGAAGCTTACGTTCTTTACTTTCATAATACTCCTTTATATTCTTTACAGATGATTGCAGCTTCTGCTTGGGCGCGTGCTCCATTTCTTTAACGTCCTCCGCCTCCTCCAAAACCACTCCAACATTTTTAGAGCCTCGCCCTCTCTCTCCTTTCCTCCTTTGCCCTCCTCCCCACCTTTTCTTCCTTTATGCTTTCAGTGTTATCATTTTTAATTACTTACATCACTTTTTTTTTTCTTAGCTCTTCTGAGCTTACGCCACCTGCCCAAAATAGTCTCTATTCTAATGCTTCATTAGGCTTCTTTTTTAAATTTCTGACGTCCTGGTGTTTAGAGAAGCTTCGTATTGGAAAGAGAGTTTGAGAAGACTGGGAAGAATAAAATACAACAGAAACTCCTAATGGAATTTGTTAGGACGAGACGGTTCATGCAGATTCAATGCTTTGAGAAACTTTAAGTGATGAATCCTACAAACCATGGATGTAACTTCTCCACACAATTCCCCATATAGATTTCTATTTATTTATCTGTTTCTCTTTAATTTTCTGTTATGTGTTCCTCAGCAGCTTTATTCTAACCATCCTATTCCTGGTTATTCTGATTCAAATAACGGTATCGTTCCTCCAGATTGAGATTATTAGAAGCAAAGAAAAAATAAAGTAAGTGAATGCGCCGAAATTTCTTCGGCGCAATCGAGCTTTCTGTACAGGCCACCGAAAATAGATCTATCTTTAGGTGGTCTCGGTGTAATGCTGTTTGAGCCGCGGCCCTTGAAACTCTCAGCCGGCCGTGGTGGCCTGCGTTGTTGCGTTGCCAGAAGCACGATTATGGCTGACTTCAACCTTAAATAAAATAAAAACTACTGAGGCTAGAGGGCTGCAATTTGGTATGTTTGATGATTGGAGGGTGGGTGATCAACATACCAATTTGCAGCCCTCTAGAATCAGTAGTTTTTGAGATGTGAGGGCAGACAAAAGACAAAAAAAAGTGCGGACAAAAAAAGTGCGGACAGAAAAAAGTGCGGACAAAAGAAAGTGCGGACGGACAGACAAAGCCGGCACAACCCTTTTCTTTTCAGAAAACTAATGAAGTAAGAAAATGCATCTATTTTCATAAGGGCTGAAAATAATATACATTTTTCGACAAGCCAATCCCACCATTTCACAATCGTAATGAGCATCATCTCTCTCTCTCTCTCTCTCTCAATGCAGCACCTTAATGCATGCTGTTCTTAGGTGTAATTGGAAATGCATCGGAGCCTGCATTACCTCACCGCAGCAGGACTGTTCTCTAAAATAAACACAGGAACCACGACGACCTGTTTCTTGTATACAATGGCTGGCGATGTTATCCACATTCTCCAAATGTATCTTATCACGGTGAGCTAATTTTATGCTTGTCGTCTTTTCATCTGCTGATATTTTTTCTGTTCCTGTTATGAGAATATTTTTGCTCATGTCCTGCTTAAAATGGAGCCGAACTTGCTCAATATCTACGCAATATTCTTGACCCAGGTTGATGGTGGTACTCATTTTTCAAGTGGTTAGAAGAAAGCAGTTTGTGAAAATCAAAGTAATGGACAGGTTTTTTGTGTACGGATAAAAATGTTTAGTCTTGTATTTTAGTAACCCAGTGATAATATTGGTAAAAATCTCTCTCTCTCTCTCTCTCTCTCTCTCTCTCTCTCTCTCTCTCTCTCTCTCTCTCTCTCTCTCTCTCTGTGCGTGTGTTTGTGTGTGTTTATAAAAATGTTTAATAAAAATGTTTGATCTTGTATTTTAGTAACCCAGTGATAATATTGGTAAAAATCTCTCTCTCTCTCTCTCTCTCTCTCTCTCTCTCTCTCTCTCTCTCTCTCTCTCTCTCTCTCTCTGTGGATAAAAATGTTTAATCTTGTATTTTAGTAACCCAGAGATAATATTGGTAAAAATCTCTCTCTCTCTCTCTCTCTCTCTCTCTCTCTCTCTCTCTCTCTCTCTCTCTCTCGCCCGACATCAGGTGAGCGATGTAGAATAGTAAACTGGTCAATGGTTAGTAGCTTCCATAGATGGCACACTGACAACAACAATCAAAATAATGACTTCTTCCTTTCTTATGCTTTATTCCTCCCGTCCTCTTCTCCCTCCCCTCCTCTGTTCAATCATCCCCTCGCGGACAATCGTCAATCATCCTGATTCCACTAAAACCCCCTTTCATGATGAATGACCCTCACGATGAATATTTAAGGAAATTTCATGGAGGTGAAAAATCACCCGAACACCATCTCCTGGCCCCATTAAGCTGGCAGTAAATTCAGGAAGCACCTTTTCAATTTATTCATGAGGATACAGGGTGCCCAGTACGAAATCATTGTAATACAGGGTATCCCGTAGAAATCATTATATTATAAAGGTAAGGCTGTTCAGCTACCAGTCAAGTATGATGTGGGAGCATAGTAGTTCGTCTACCTGTTGCAAAGAAAGGCTGCTATTATGAGATTTCTCCTCAAGGGCCTAAGAATTTCTTGCTTATGTTTAGTACGTCAGTGCCTGTGGGTAATGCCTTATGTATATGTATATATATATATATATATATATATATATATATATATATATATATATATGTGTGTGTGTGTATACATACATACACACACGTATACATATATATTATAAATATAATGGATTAGCTCTTTTAAACTTTTCGTGTGCTTTTGTTGACTAAAGCAGTGAGTTAGGTACCTGGCATTTACACAACTGTCGATAACTTTTGTAACACATTATATAACATCCACAGTCGTTTAGATACCAGGTACCTAATTCACTGCTTTGGTCAACATAAGCACAACAAGGTTGTGGTGGAGCCTCTTTATACCCTTCGTGAGTCATATACTAAAATAGGACTTGTACTGATTATCTAGCAATAAAATTCTACCTTCGGTTTGCACTGAATCATATAAATACGACGACTAGCCTCGACCCAATGTGATATTCTTCAATATATCCAAACACTTATTTCCAGATTACGTTTTAGGTTCCCTTCGAGCTTCCTCCAATCTGCAGAAATACGTCCTGTATTCTATATTTCATCAGTACGGAAAAAACTATAAATTGGAAAGGCTGAAGTCATCGGGCAAAATCAAGATAAACGGGAAACCCTTCCAGTTTCATGGAAACTGGAATCCATCAAGTGGGGTTTCGCCAAAACAAAAGTCCCCTGTCGTGTTCGATAGCATCAATTTATGACCGAGACAGGAAAGCAGCGTTGCAGTGTTGCGTGGATTCATTTCGGGAGGGTAATTCTGTACGAGGAGGGAGTTTCGTAAGCCTCTAATAACAATTACGAAAGTTCTCAATCGCGTTTGAAAATTGTGGTGATTCATCAAGCCGTGGCTCGGATGACAGCCAGTGCCCGCTCGCTGCGAGGGGTCTCCATGATATACAGTATATGTATATATAGTATATTATATATATATATATATATATATATATATATATATATATATATATATATATATATATATATATATATATATATATATATATATATTGTGTGTATGTGTCTGTGTGTTAGTCTACGATCGCAAACTGACATTTTCCTTATGAGATTTCCCATGAGCTTATTGCTCTTTTAAGCTCTTTAACATATTGTAAGAGCCTTACAGATTTTATAAGCTATGCGTAAGCGGTTATTAACTTTAATCTTCTAGAACTGCAGTAAATGAAAAAGTCAAAAGATTTTTAAATACTAATGCAGCGGAATTAGATGATGATGTCTTTAATGTGTTGTTTCCTATGTTGACTTTTGAAAAGATAAAGCTAAATATCCATTACTGTATATTCGACCGATATTTGTAAAATAGGCATAAGGGAGCGCTTAAGATACAGAGAAAGTGTGTGTGTGTGTATATTATGTGTATATTATATATACACACACACACGCGCATATATATATATTTTTTATTGACTACTCCGAGGCAAGAACCTGTGCTGGCACAAGGCCATCTTTATCAACAACGATACATTTAAAGATATTCTCACTCCTGCATTCTTTCCATGGAATCTTTTAAATTAGAAATGTGTTAAGTTTATGCTAATATTCTAATCCACTCTCGGCATTCTTTTTTTTTTTTAGCAAGACTCAGACGGGATTTTGTATTGCAGTCCAATTAACTAGAGTGGATTCTCTGCAGGTGTCAATAAAGGCCATTACCAAATGAAATACATTTTGGATCAATACGGTACTCCGCTCTATGCTGTTCCTTTTTTTTTTTTTTTGCTCTTTCTTGCTTTTTAGTTTTCTGTAAAAGAAAACTATTGTGACGGCTTCGTCTGTCTGTCGGCATTTTTTCTGTCAGCCCTCAGATCTTAAAAACTGCTGAGGCTAGAGGGCTGCAAATTGGTATATTGATCATCCAGCCTCCAATCACTAAACATACCAAATTGCAACCCTCTAGCCTCAGAAGTTTTTATTTTATTTAAGGTTAAGGTTAGCCGTGGATCATGCGCCTGGCAGCGCTTTACGGAGGCGTGCGACGCACTGGAAAGCGCTGCCAGACGGGGTAATCTTAACCTTAAATAAAATCAAAACTGCTAAGGCTAGAGGGTTGCAATTTGGTATGTTTGATGAGTGGAGTGTGGATGATCAACATACCAATTTGCAGTCCTCTAGCCTCAGCAGTTTTTAAGATCTGATGGCGGACAGAAAAAGTGCGGACGGACAACCATCCCACAACCGTTGTAGGATAGTTTTATACAGCATTGTACGTTGTACAGAAAACTCGATTCTTCGGCGCATTTTTTACTTGTTTCTTCGCCTTCTTCATCAAGCTGTGTTGCCACAACAGTGCTTCTGAAAATCATGAAGTATTGTATTTGACCAACTCTAGCTATACGTGAGAACATAAGGACTTAACTAAGTGCTGGAGCCAACATCCCTTAGCTGCCTGAATCGTACAGCGAAAAATCAGATACAGTTTACATTTTCAACATTGTCTCAGTGTATGGTGATGTAATAGCCTTTGGTGCCACAAATTAATCAATTGATTGGCTTGAAATTGCGCTGTCATATTACGAATTCGACAAGAGATTATCTCAAGTAGGTGGAACTGGAAAATGTTCCCAATATTGAATTCCATTAATGAATATAACGTTAGCTGTGACATTGAAAGAGAACAGGATCTTCGCTGTGAACTTTTAACATGGAAACGTTCTCTTACAGGATATTGATATCTGTCTGCATTTCCGATTACTCTTTCTTTTCATATCTCTCTTCCCAGAAAGCCGTCAGAAATATGTATGTGCAGATGAAAATGACAGGAAGATGGAGAACTAGCGAGGTGGTGGTCTCTCTCTCAGACAGACAAACAAATACATGACTAACAGAAATGAATATATTGAAGATATTGGTAAAAAATTCCGTTATATATATGCTCAGCTGAATTGTCCTGAAGACATTGAAGGATATTTCAAATGTCCTTGTCCATTCTTGGATGGTGTAAGTTAAATGAAATATATTTTTATTGTAAAGAGGTGGATTAATGTATCAGTAGCGAGTATAAATTTCATGAAATATGCATATTGTTGTCAGTGAGATTATGAATACGCAGTAAAATTTAATCTATATATACATATGTATTTATATATGGATATACAAATGTATATATATACACATACTTACATAAATATATTACTCCATGTTTCATATTTCTCAATGACTTTACCTTCCTTCAGATGTTATGTAAGAAAGCAACATCGTCAATTCCTGCGCAAGATTCTATCATAACTCAGGCTGTTAAGCCACTCGCATCACTTATCATCGCCACCGAATGCCCACTGTGAGATTCATGTCATGAAACAATGGCTTGTAAGTAGATCTTTACCAAGAAGTGTTATTGCTGATTTAACTATAGACTGGATCAGTGAACGGAGTCACTAAAAGTATTATTCTTTCTGTGTCTTTCGTTCTGGGCAGCAACCATGTCAGGGTTTGCCAACTGCTCGCTGGAAATAGATTCCATACACGATCTATGTAAGGAGAACTCTGCTTATTGTGGGCGATTAATGAGCTTCAGAAGTACTAGATGAGAACTTGTCACTGTGGCGTTCAGGAATGTTTATGGGTAAAGATTAAAGTCCTGGGATGATGTTTAACAATACCTCATTAAGGATCTGAACTGATCCATATTTAGACCTGTGATATGTGGGGTACAATTGTCTTGAATGGATTATCAGGCGTAACAATACCCAACATGAACCAAACAAAAACTTCTTTCAGTTTTCTTCTGAAGATGGAAAGAGAAACCCACAAGATTCTTGTGTATAACTTGTTTACTGGTAAATATTTACATATTACTTTGATCTCGAGCACTTTCAGGGACCTGAAAGTGCTCGAGATCAAAGTAATATGTAAATATTTACCAGTAAACAAGTTATACACAAGAATCTTGTGGGTTTCTCTTTCAATACCCAACATATTATCCTCAGTCACACGAAGAGACCTTTATATCTCTAGAGCACCATCCGATGCACTCATCAACCCATTCATTTTGCTTTTTGAATCTTTTGTTAAAATCTTTTTTGTGAGCGGATGGGCCATTTTCGAATATCCAGAAATATGGCACATTGTCGAGGTGGGGTCAGATTCGCCCAGTTTACTCGTCAAGGTTAACGTCTGATTTATACTCATCAGTTGACAGCCCTGTCCATCAGTCAAGCTTTTAGTCGTCTGTAAAAGAAAACTATTGTGCCGGCTTTGTCTGCCCGTCCGCACTTTTTTCTGTCCGTCCTCAGATCTTAAAAACTACCGAGGCTAGAGGGCTGCAAATTGGTGTGGTGATCATCCACCCTCCAATCATCAAGCATACTAAATTCCAGCCCTGTAGCCTCAGTAGTTATTATTTTATTTAAGGTTAAAGTTAGCCACAATCGTGCTGGCAACGATGTAGGATAGGCCACCACCGGGCCTTAGTTAAAGTTTCATGGGCCGTGGCTCATACAGCATTATACCGAGACCACCGAAAGGTAGATCTGTTTTCAGTGGCCTTGATTATAAGCTGTAGCGGCTGTGCAGAAAACTCGATTGCTTTGAAGAAACTTCGGCGCATATTTTACTTGTTAGAATTATAGTGACTTTCCTTTCACTCACTAGAATAATTTTTCTGTGCTTTTGCATCATATAGTACAGAACCTAAACTGATGTAGGCCTTGACGTAAGGTTACAAGGTAATTAAAACATTTACGGCAAAGTAAGCGGACGATGCTGAAAGGTGTGGAAGATTATTCGTAAAGATTTAGTATAGGCTTGATATTGACATAACCAGAAAAAGTATGTATATATATATATATATATATATATATATATATATATATATATATATATATATATATATATATATATATATATAGTGTGTGTATGTTTACATAAATGTTTGTCACCTACAGCGGGACTTTTTTTACATTTACAATTATTAAGCCAGAA
>NC_089752.1:114152956-114162956 GCF_040412425.1 Macrobrachium rosenbergii
GAAGAAAAATATGTAAGATATTGTTAAAAATTTTAGCTAGAAAATGTGAAAACAGCCTCAAAATAGAATCCCACTCGTGATATGAAGTAATATTACTAAATGCCCTGATCATAACATCACATTCTACTTCAAAATCAAATCGCTGAAAAGAATAACATTATATTCATAGTTCATAGTCCCGAAATAGGATCAGGTACCACAATGAAAACTTATAAAGGAGAAATGTTCCCTCACAGAAATAGGTACACACATTTCAAGGCTTTGTACATGTTTTTAGGTGTCCAGATGTTGCGTTCTAAATTGGGTAGTCTATGAATATCGAAACGTTTTCCTGGAAATGACATCAGAGCGAGAAATGTAAACAGACCATTGATGCAGGATCAAAGGAATGAAAACATTTGCATTGATGAGAAAATAAGCTGCACGGATATCAGTGGAATGCGTATACTGGTTAGGTACTCTGTTGCAATACCCCTGTTGGGAGGTAGCGCCGTCAGTGCGCCTCACACGATTTATTGTAGGCATTATTTAAGGTTCTTTGCAGCGTCCCTTCGGCCCCTAGCTGCAGCCCCTTTCATTCCTTTTACTGTACCTCCGTTCAAATTCTCTTTCTTCCATCTTACTCTCAACCCTCTCCTGACAATTTTTTCGTAGTTCAATGCGAGACTTTCCTTCTGTTACACCTTTCAGACCTGTGCACTGTCAATTTTCGTATCAGCACTGAATGACCTCATAGGTCCCAGCGATTGGCCTTTGGTCTAAACTCTGTATTCTTCTCTATTCTGTTGTAATGCGAAGAGACACTGAAAAAGGACATTACTAGGTTATAGGTGGCAATAACCTTCGTTGATGAAGCCCATCTGCCCCAAAATGAAGCAAATATTAATTTCAAGTCTTCAAACAGAACAACAAATTTTAAACATTTTTATCTTGAAATCCTAGACAATCACTTGTAGTGACTTTCACGAACGAACAATTCCTTATCAGATAATTTCGTATTAGTTCCACCTTAATGACGTCACTCATCAATAGCATTTCATTTGCCTATCTGGTCGATGACGTCACTTAGAATACGTAGAGAGGGGGCTGTAATGGAATAAGGTATTTTACGAGGTTCATCTTACTATCAGAGTGACGTTGCCTTTGTAGATCGGGGTTCGCGATGATCCCACGTTGCTTAATTTCGTAACTTTAATATATTATGTAATTATAGCTGGAAAGATATATTTGGTCAGGTGACGAAAGTAATTCTATCCCTCTATTTATTATATAATATAAAATATATGTATAAAATGTATAAAATACATATAATATAGATATAGATATATGTATATAAATATATATATATATATACATATATATGTATTTATGTATATAGATATATAAATACATATGTATAATACATATATATATGTGTGTATATATATATAATATATATATATATATATATATATATATATATATATATATATATATATATATATATATATATATATATATATATATACACACACTTCACTGCAAGAGTTTCACAGCAACTAGTGTAGTTGATTTTCCAGTTTTAGAAGAATGGCTTTCTTTCCAGCAGTCGACGGGTTATCGCTGGCTGTACAGAGGAGAAAATTCCATTAAAATCATGAAGACGTATATACGAAGCGTTGTCGCAGCCATAACTCAGTTTTTACGCTGCTTTCATAAACTCCTATTCTTTTTAAACAATAATTTGCACCTTCACTGGCGTTCTCTTTCTCATTAAAGTGTATGCCTCAATTAGCAACCGCTTGGTTTTTCTACAAGAATATGTTTGAGATTAAATTCCTGTTGTATTTTTTTTATAGATATATATGTAATATAATATTCGGGAATTACTTCCATAAGACCTTCCGTAAAGTATCGCTATCACCTAGCTTTGCCCAGTCCTAATAAATTATTTATGAGGCATTATGTATGAGCCCAGATTCTGCCCAGTATAAACCCCCCTTCAGCGGAAGGCAGGCCCCCTGGGAATATACCGAGGGGAAATCGCTGAGGCAAGGTAAGGTCAGTGAACCTTGACATTTATGAAGGGGTTAATATCTCGTTGCTTTAGGAGGGCTGGAAAATCTGAAGAAAATAAATTCCTTTTTCCTCACAATGTGTTCGTGGGTTCAACGATTCCTACGTCACGGTCATTACTCGAATTTTTTGACGTGAAACTGAAAAAAAGCAAAAGATACCTAATACCAAAATTGTTCTCTCTGCCGCGAAGAAAAATAGCGTTAAAAATACAGGCAAGAAACCCGCCTCTGTTGAACCTCACCTCACAAACCATCTCGGGGCAAAATGGAAAAGCATGTCGGTGCCCCAAGGAACGTTAATGCCAACATACTGAGACAGTGTAAGTTTAAGCAAAACATTGGTTAACGGATTAGTGGCGGATGACGACGATCCATGGGTATTTTATTTTGTGGTAGATAGGATATTATTATTATTATTATTATTATTATTATTATTATTATTATTATTATTATTATTATTTATGTCCGCTGCTTTGTTGACGATTCTGTGTGGCGTGATCCTTTCTTAATTGTTTTATTTAAAAGATGCAACAAACTAATATATATATATATATATATATATATATATATATATATATATATATATATGTATATATATATATTATATATATATATATATATATATATATATATATATATATATATACATATTTATACTTATATATATATTTTCCTTCCCACTGAAAGTCAATGATTGACTGGTACGTGCGCACGAACTGTTTACCTAAAGAATGCTTTCATAGAACGCTCTCTCAATTGCATGTGCAGTTCTTATGTACAATATTCGCTCTTCGTTGTAAAAATAAACTCTTGATATTTAACTCCTGTTTCTGTAAGCTGTCATTAATTCTACTATGCATGTATGCCAGTACTTGCTTGAGCATTATCCCGTAGTGGGTTAGTGCCGTCAGTGCACCTCATGCGGTGCACTGTAGACATTACTTAAGGCTCTTAGCAGCGTGCCTTCGGCCCCGAGCCGCAACCCCTTTCATTCCTTTTACTGTACCTCCGTTCATATTGTCTTTCTTCCCCCATCCCCTCTTACTTTCCACCCTCTCCTAACAATTGACCTCGTAGGTCCCAGTTCTTGGTCTTTGGCCAAAATTCTATATTCTATTCTACTCTATTCTGTGCTTTAGCGTTAAGTTTATCCTTCAGCCTCTAGTTTTCCCCCGAAAAATACAACGCACTATAGACTATTTAGTATTGGAAAGCCGTAGTTAGGCTTAAAGTTAGGCCTACTGTAAAATGAAAGCCAAGGTGACGCCTTAATGAGGAAAGGGCCTTCGGGTTCTAATACCGAATCCCCGAGGGTCCTTCTTCAGGAAAAACAATAAGAAAAGGTGACTGGCCACTCCACCCGTTTCCAAGGGCTGAGAGGAGAGAGTTTTCGAATGTCGAATACAGGTCCTAATACTCGGTGTGGTGTGCTGTGAAAATAAAATTCGGTTGAGCATTTTTGGATGATCAAATCTTGCCATAGTTCAAGTTCTGTTGTTTATTTATTTATTTGCCTTAAGAGTTTCGTAAGTTTCGCGTCGAGGACTTTGAAAATGTCTGTAAAATGGTTAAGAAATAGAATATTCTGTGTTATGGTGCTGTCCAATTATTTGTCATTACGTTTATAACACCCTGCCCTGCTCTAGAACAGCTGGCTGGCAAAGTCCTCCTTAAGGGGAATTAGAGTTTTGTGAACAAGCATGTTCCATTTTTGGAATCCACAAATAGAGACACTGCGATATAAGTGTCGTTCAACACATTCTTTAGAAAATGCAAAAATTAAAATGATCCATAAAAGCGTTTATAAATTGTCGTTGAAATTTCAAGTAAGAGAGAGAGAGAGAGAGAGAGAGAGAGAGAGAGAGAGAGAGAACTGCAGTAATTGTTATCTGTATCAGATGAACATCAGTGCATAGCCTCCATCTTAACTAAGATTTATAAAATGTTCTTTGATATGAGGTTTAAAACGGTACATAACGTCCGTAGGATCAGGACTTATCCACCCAACCTCCTCCAGACGTCATTTTTGACGGGTGGTCGGGATTTGTCGTCAATTAAATTCAGGACTTACACTCCCGACCCTCTCTTATGTTACCGATATTTTTTTACTCTGGTTCAGAGTACATCTTAGGGGAGTAGTGCCGTCAGTGCCCCTCATGCGGTACACTGCAGGCATTACTCAAGGTTCTTTGCTGTGTCCCTTCGGCCCCTAGCTCCAACCCTTGTCATTCCCTTTACTGTACCTCCGTTTATATTCTCTTTCTCCCATCTAACTTTCCTACTCCCTCTCCTAACAATTGATTCACAGTGCGACTGCGAGGTTTTCCCCCTGTTACACCTTTCAGACCTTTTTATTGTCAGTTTCCGTTTCAGCGCTGAATGACCTCGTAGGTCCCATCGCTTACGGAATTTTCGACAGAAAAGAGAAGTAAACTATTCTTCAGCTTTCTTTGTGGAGGCGTTACGCAATGTTATACATTGTATAATAAACGTTAGCGTTTATTATGCAGCATTATACAATTTGTATATATATATATATAT
Organism: Macrobrachium rosenbergii; assembly: GCF_040412425.1. Classification (NCBI taxonomy): domain Eukaryota; kingdom Metazoa; phylum Arthropoda; class Malacostraca; order Decapoda; family Palaemonidae; genus Macrobrachium; species Macrobrachium rosenbergii. The sequence continues at coordinate 114,157,555 of NC_089752.1, forward strand.
ATGTGTGTGTGTATAATAAACGTAGCGTTTATTATACAGCATTATACATTGTATAATAAACGTTAGCGTATATTGTACAGTGTTATACATTGCATAATAAACGTTAGCGGATATTATAGAGGATTATACATTGTATAATAAACGTTATCATTTATTATACAGTATATACAGCATATATATATATATATATATATATATATATATAATATATGTAATAAACGTAGTGTTTATTATACAATATTATACATTGTATAATTAACGTTAGCGTCACTAAGGAGCGAGAAGTATAACTCCCTTTCTTGCATATTTGAAATCTGAAAAAGAAATCCTTTCCTAGAAAATTCTGTGTTGAATAACGTGATTCATTTCATGGACGAGGCGTTTTCTTCGTTTTCTGAAATGTATTTCCTAATGGCTGACCTTTGTTCAAATTTTACTGGATTTTTTGACAGAAATGATCTTCATTCAGAGCAGCGATTCTCTTTGAGAGTGCGCGTAACCAATGTTTAAGTTGCGTTGGGCTGGAAGAATTCTGAGGTCAACACCAGGCTTCATACCCACTTTCCTTCTTTACCACATTTACCCAGTGATAACAATTTCAGTATTGTTTGAACACTGATAGAGTAATAACTGGTGCTGCCCTCTTTCCCATACATACACGCATACACACACACACACACACACACACACACATATATATATATATATATATATATATGAATATATATTATCAGACTGTTCTTGAATATAGCCTGTATGAGGTACAAGTGGCCGACCCATAGCATCTTTATATCCAGCGAGAGAGAGAGAGAGAGAGAGAGAGAGAGAGAGAGAGAGAGAGAGAGAGAGAGAGAGAGAGAGAGAGAGAGATCAATACATACATGGCGACCAGATTTAAAGCAACTGTGCTTTTTATCAAAGAAGATGAAACGAACATTTATCCTTCGTCGAGTAATATTAAACGTTTTAGAAGTGAGCTACGAGAATGCGTAATATCAAACATTTTTCCGCCAGTAAGCGTGCAGCGTTCGGATCATTGCTTTGTCAAATCAAACAGTGATCTCGACAGAAAAAAAATTAATTAATATTGATTACGTTAATTCAATCTCATTGTTAGCCTATTTAGAGATATTATTTGTAATACGGCAGTCATAATGTAAAGAGAACGAAGGAAATTGAAGAGGAAATAATATTTATATACTTCAGGTTTTGTATACGTTGTTTTCAACTACTGTCCATTTCAGGGACGGCGAGTCATCGTTTTTCTCAAATATCTTTCAAACTGATTATTTGATCGATATGGTGCTTTGACACTGTACAAGACACCTCCCGCTCACTTTTGGTAATATAGTGCATTGTCAGATGGTGTTAGTTAAGGCGTTTACTTTTGACTTTTAAAGAAAGTCGCATGAGTCAGCATGACTAATCTACGCAATCGGACGTCCGCTGTCCCCCATAGCCAAGAAAGAAGGGGCGGAGATGGGGAGGCCAGGAAAGTGGGTTGAGGGAGGGATGATGAGGGGAAGGGGGAGGGAGGGACGGAATGGGGATAAAGGACGTTCGAATGCATAGTTTGGCGACGCTCGGCAACACCGTGTAAGTCAAGAGTAAACGCCTTAACTAAAACCATTTGACAATGCACAATATTACCAAAAATTAGCGGGAGGCGTCTTGCACACTGTGTCAGAGTACCATTTCGATCAAATAATTAGTTTGAAAGATATTTGAGAAAAACTATGACTCCCCGTCCCTGAAATGGGTAGTAGTTTTAAAATACTTAAACAAACGATATACGATCGTTTAATTTGCTTAGGTTTGTATGCTATGTGAACAGACGTACAAAAGCCTGGATTATATACCACTTACTTTCACTTTACAATTTAAGTCATTTTCGATTTTCACGAATTCATAATCATGTCATCGCTGCTTTTACTTTCAACTTTCTCCACCAACAAACACTTTCAAACTTTTTCCCCGGTCTCTGCAGCTTCTCTTCAAAGGCCAAACAGAATGAAGCGTAAATGTAATTACTCAGAATGGAATCGTGTTCTGGAGAAGTCGCTGGTGATTTTTCGTTCCAAGTCTAATTAGTAGGTAACTCGATCCAGGTTTGATGCCAATATTTAAAATAAGTCCATAATTCAGGATGTGAAAGGATATTCTTCAGTACTAATATCAACTCTCTCTCTCTCTCTCTCTCTCTCTCTCTCTCTCTCTCTCTCTCTCTCTCTCTCTCATCTCACACACACACACACACATATATATATATATATATATATATATATATATATATATATATATATATATATATATATATATATATATATATATATATATATATATATATATATATATATATATATATATATATATATATATATATATATATGTGTGTGTGTGTATGTGTGTATTTATATATATGTTTATATATATCTATTTATATTTATTATATATACATACATATATATATATATATATATATATATATATATATATATATATATATTATAGTTTGCGAAAGTTGGTAACCTGGAAAAAGTCTAAGAATACAAAAAACTGAAAATTGGCTTTACTCTTCGTAAGGTGGAATACAAAATCTTATCGCATAGTTTTACCTACACCTCTGTTCCCATGACTTTTCAAGAAAGAATGACATTTTCATTTGCAGAGAACCACATATTTTTGTGTTGGAAGAACGTCAATTTTTCCACATGAAAAACCATTATCGTTTGCAAGAAATGAAATATTTCGAAACGCGATGCATGCAGATCTGCTGCTTACCTTGAACTTATTCAGAGCACATTCATAAAATATATCTTTTCCTTTCGAACGTTTGAGGTTTAGATATTAATACATTAATATAATAAAGCTGGGTAAATTTTATGCATGGCTTTCCGGCTAACACGAATATATAACAAAATTTATATCTCACCAAGGAGGGAAGATGGTTCTGTGAATACTAATGATAATTTTTAGTTAAAGAAATTCATGATATTACAGGTCTTTTCTCCTCATATTATTATTATTATTATTATTATTATTATTATTATTATTATTATTATTATTATTATTATTATTATCCAGAATATGAATTATTTGTGTGTATATTAATTACTTGGAAAAGCAAACCTCGCTTATTCAGCAAAGAAAGAGAACGCGGTTTTTGGAAGAGACTTTGATGTCGCTTATTCTGACAAAACGTATTCGACGGCTTACGTCTCCCTTCCATATCTCCTCCTTTGACGGATTCCAACCCCAGCCCCCGAGGACACATCCAATAGAGAAGGATGGAGGATATTTGTTTATTCCTTGACATCCGCTGAAAGGTTCTCGGAGCCTTCTGTCAGTCCTTGTGAGCAAGGACGTGCGGCTGAGGTGCATATTCGGGGTCCTGGGGTTTTCCTGAATCATTTTTCTTGAAGTAGTTCGTGTTTAACCCGGTGGTATTTTCCCGAGATGTAACCGAGTACCGGGACCTTTCCCTGAAAAAAAGCGGGACGCCATATCTTAAAAACTAACCATAGAATTTTCTTTAAAATAATCTCATTATGTTTCCCACACCCTAATTATTTCAGATCCTCTTAAGTAACCTAACCTCACCTAGGGGCATGGCAAAAAAAACCGGGGCTGGTGCAATACTAGCATACGCCTCAGGAATTTTCAACCCGGTGCCAATACTCGTAGTAGGGTTTTAACTGGTAGGTTCTACTCCAGCCTCTCCTGTCAGTTGTTTCAGAGTGCAACTGCGAGGTTTTCCTCCTGTTGCACCTGTCTAACCCTTCTACTCTCAATTTCCCTTTCAGCGCTGAATGACCTCTTTGGTCCCAGCGCTTGGCCTTTGGCCTAAATTTATATTCCATTCCATTAGCTGGTAGGGGCAGGTCTTTACTACAAACCCACCCACTGAAAATTGAAGTTATTGCAGCTTAATTCGCCCCTGATTATCGTAAGCTGCTACTATCAATTCACGGCTAATCAGCGTGAGCTGATACTTTCGGCTAATCTCTAATCAGCTTAAGCTGTTACTCCTATTCCTGCGGTTGATTGTATGGAGCATAAGTGCGCTAATTATTCTGTGAACTTTCGTTGATAGCATCACAAATGACATTGTCTTTTTATAGTATTTTTTTTCAGCGATGACAAGGATTATAAATCCCAAGCTATCTATATACGCTTGTTTTTACATATCTTACTCTGCAAGTAAGCTGAACTCCTTATAGATTTGAACTAAGCGGAGTAGAAGGTAGAGAAAGACAGATGTGGTACAATGAACCACACCTGTTAGGCCAGCAGTTAAAAGCCAAAAATTGCTTCAAGCCATGAAGATCATAGAACAGTGATTGAAGAATAATTTTTGATGGTTCACGTTTGCAAAAATCTGAACATAAGCGAGCGTCCACAGGTCTTGTAAGGGATTACCGGTGTTATTCCTCCTGGGATCTTTTCACCAGAAAATAGTACCTTTTTAAGCACTTTTATGATGACAAAATTCAGAACGTCAACTGATTTAGTGGCATGGGATATTCTTCAGACATTTCAGAATGGCATGAAAATGAGAGTGAGTCGAAATTAGGACAAACCAGCAGTATGGGGAATATAGGACTTGCTGACATTTACATATTTTGACTGGATGACTTCTAAGTTATTATATATATATATATATATATATATATATATATATATATATATATATATATATATATATATATATATATACAGTATATATATATATGTGTGTGTGTGTGTGTGTGTGTGTCTGTGTGTGTGCGCGCGCGCGCACGTCTGCGTGTGCCCGTCTGTTACATTTTCTCTATCTTTTGGCTGAAATGCTTGGAATTAATAGACAAAGTGTATGTCTGACTGACTCAAAATACACTTAATGCAACCATTTCCTCTACCTATCTTTCTTTCATTTTTCCGAGATTCGTAGAATTCATATGAGATATTTTTACGCTTACATCAGAATTATTCTTTATTTTTATTAAATATCAATGACATCCTTGATTAGTTTTATTTCTGTCTGCAAGAATTACACACCGGACAACCTTCATGGTCGAAGGCTTCGTTCGAAACACTTGAAAACAGAAAATCGGTGTATATTTTTAGGAAAATATTAAACGCACTGTATACAAAATATAACTTGTAGTTAAAGTAATTACAGTATAGCGCTCAAATTCCGTTATATTGACATTATTGCATCCAGGTACAGAGAGAGAGAGAGAGAGAGAGAGAGAGAGAGAGAGAGAGAGAGAGAGAGAGAGGGATTATATTTGTGCATCAGTATAATGGCAGTGTAAATCTCAAGGCGGCAAATGGGCTCTTGCTTCATTATTTCCGTGAAAATTATGGGTTTCCCTCTATTGTAAGAATATTCTTCATCATGTGGAAGCTAAAGACGGTCT
>NC_089752.1:114167956-114195456 GCF_040412425.1 Macrobrachium rosenbergii
ATTTTTTTGTCGCGAGGGACCAGAAGAAATTTTTGTCGGGAGGGACAGAGAGTCTTTTTTTTTTTTAGAGAGTTTTTTTGTCGAGAGAGAGAGAGAGAGAGAGAGAGAGAGAGAGAGAGAGAGAGAGAGAGAGAGAGAGAGAGAGAGGGGTATTTTTTTTGTCGAGAGGGACCAGGAGAAATTTTTGTCGGGAGGGAGAGAGAGTTTTTTTGAGAGAGTTCTTTGTCGAGAGAGAGAGAGAGAGAGAGAGAGAGAGAGAGAGAGAGAGAGAGAGAGAGAGAGAGAGAGGTATTTTTTTGTCGAGAGGGACCAGAAGAAATTTTTTTTGTTGGGAGGGACAGAGGGTTTTTTTTTAGAGAATTTTTTGTCGAGAGAGAGAGAGAGAGAGAGAGAGAGAGAGAGAGAGAGAGAGAGAGAGAGAGAGAGAGAGAGAGAGAGTTGGATAAGCACAATATAAAGTAAAAACCCGAAATCTCGACTAATAGAGGGAATTTGATTCGAGTATGTCTCTGCTACCTACTAACATCTGTCGACTGATGAAAGATGAAAATTTTAACTGATGACGGTGTGTGAAATAACAATGAGACTCTGTCGCTGTCGTTCTCCAGTGGTCGCTCAGAAAACATAAAGTTATACTTAGCTCTGTCTAATATTGTCACACACACACAAACATAATCACATCGCTCGTTCTCACTATTAATGTTTGCGGTAGATTGAAAGGTAGATAGAAAAACCGTGCCACATTTGATACCCTCATCAATGCCCTGTCAGTCTGTCTGATGTATTGCCGTCATAACTGAATGAAAGCTCGTTGCCCACTTGGATAAGAATTAGGTGGGTACTGCACTACTCAGCCACACCGCCCAGTTTGGCTGGTTGCAATAGGTCGAGTGGAAAGAGCGTTGGAAAGGGAAGACTCTTCAACTCCATTATTTCAAGTATCAATACAATCTCAACACCCACTACATTCTTCATCAGGAACCACATTCGTCCAATTCACTTTTCTTCCTTTGACCTGAACAGTTCTGTCAGATGCATTCACATGACACCCTTTTTCCTACCTACAGACACTTACGAGGTGTTGTAATGATACATTAACACAGACTGATGAAGACAAAAATAAACTGCGTTCTAAGAAGGTACAATAGCAAAAAAGTTTATTTTTTTGACAACAAACAATCAGGAATAAATACAGCAAAAAAAAAAAAAGTATACCTTGGTTTTACCAGACCACTGAGCTGATTAACAGCTCTCCTAGGGCTGGCCGGAAGGATTAGACCTATTTACAGCAGCATGAAGTTCCAGTCTACAGCGACTGTCAGTCTAAGGCGAACCCTCTGAATCGCCTCCACCTCTATCCAGCTAGGCGTTTACACACACACAAAAAAAAAAACTCATAAATTATATGTATACACTTAACCCCATCCCTGGCATTTCCTGAAAAGCATTTCCAAGAGTTAATCTTGTGCGTATTCCATTGAGTAACTGGTGAAACCGTCCGTGGAGTAAATGGATTCGTCATCAAGTGACGTAAATGTCGGTAAATTGTTGCAAGTGCAAGACTCGTTAGTGGCACCACACTGACTGTTAATAGCCCATTAACACGCCAAATGGTACCATTAGTTCCTTGCGACACCTCTTGACACTGGTATCTTTTTGGTTAGTACACTTTGATGGCTTCCAGACGACCATCCTTTCGTTTGCTTAATACTGTGAATGGCTGCCTCTCTTACACACACCACACTCGTAAGTACATACACACATACGCACACACACACGCACACACACACGCGCTCATATATATATATATATATATATATATATATATATATATATATATATATATAATGTGTGTGTGTGTCAGATAGAGTGCATAGGCACAGGGGTTAAGAAATGAATCTTTTGTTTTACCAAGATTCCTTTTTCCTTTATTCATCTCTTAGGTCACCACTTCCAAACCCTTCACCATTCTCTGCAACTGCTCCTTATCATCATCATCATCATTTACCAGTCCGCCATCCACAAGCATCAGACACATCGCATTCAATTACAACCCTCTTCTTATTACACAACCTTACAACAAAAAATGTCCTTTAATGTTAAGGGTTTAAAGATTTCTAGTAAGCCAATGAGCCAACTGATCAATCATACTCAACCTCATTAATCTCCCCACGTAAAACCTGGGGAAACAAGGAAGTGGCTGCTGATGCCTCAGCAGGTAGACCTATGCTCACTCTCCATCGTATCCCTACCTTACAGTATACTTCTCAGGTACCCTATGTAATATTCTTATATTGCTCACAATGAACTCCAACATCTAGAACCTTTTACAAAGGAACGCTCATTTCTCATCTATTCTTTTGGAACATTTATCGCCAAAGCACTTCGCTGCATTACAGTGGTTCCATAAATTCCTGTTGCATTTCTATTTATCTTTTGTATATTAATCGTTCTTGTATCCTTGTTAATCACTCACAAGATTCCTCCAAACTGAATGACTCCCTCACACGTTTGCATTTTTCGCATGTGCCGTTAAGCTCTCCTCTATTTTCAGAAGCATTTCACATTACAAACATTTTCAGCACAACGCTGAATTCTTTCCCGTGCACCATCTCTGCAAGAGCTTCTTGTACTCTAAATGCCTTTTCTCCCTGCTGTAAACTTCTCTCCAGGACACATCTTACTCCCAGAACGTTCTGATGATAACTAATATTAGTCTGTTACCTCAATTTTCTCTTTCCTACTCTCTATTCTTCTTCAGTGCCCAACCTGTTTCTCTTTACTCTGCAGCAACTGCACTTGAACGGCGTCCGTTTTTACGTTCACTAAATCTGTATATTTTCACTGTTCCAACATGTACTTGTTCGTTCTTTTGCAGTGCATCATTTCCCACGGGCACCCTCTGCTGACCCTTTGAGCCTCTGACCCATACTTCTATTCGCTCGTTCCGTTTCATTGTCTTTAAAACTTATCCTGTTATTTTTTCATCCACCTCTCCCTTTACGACACTCTAAAATATATTTGTAGTAACATTCAAAATCGTTTCCCTCCAGACATAACTACGCTCTGTGTATATGAATGTAGGATACGAACTTGATCACCACCAGTGTAATAAAAGCCCGCGTGAAAATTGAATTGAATAGATGTGCCCCACACCATGATAGATATTATTTAAAGGAATAACTGCAGATTGGATGGAGTCGGAATATGAGGCTGCAGCCATTAATATAAAGGCATGATCATTAGAACGCGCATTACAGTGACCGCTCCGATATCAAGCCATTTGCTGCAGGGATTTGCTCAGTAAAACCCGCCCCTCTCGAATTTAGGAAAAAAATTAATTGACTTTATTCTAGCAATGATAGATTTTTAAACTCATTTATTACCAATGGTCTGGGTTAATCTATTTCGAACCTGTTTTGGAAATTATTTGCGATTTCAGTTCCCTGGTGAGATGGATGATTCAATTGCTTTGTTGTGAAGCCGGTTCGAAGAGATTCAGCCTAGATTTAAATGCATAAAACATCGTGTATTAAACTAATTCCTTGGTGGAATTGGTGTTATGGATTCCCATGTTCAGTTTACTTCGAGTATTACCATTTTTAATTTTTCTCATTTTTTTTATTGTCATACTTTGTCATTTTAAAGAAGACAAATATTTTTCTTTGTTTTTTGCAAATATATTCTTAACTTATCTTTACGGATACTCTTGATCCGTCAAAGTTCTAAGAATTGTTGAATTGAATTGAATATAGAATTTAGGCCAAAGGCCAAGCACTGGGACCTATGAGGTCATTCACCGCTGATACGGAAATTGACAGCAGAAGGTTTGAAAGGTGTAACAGGAGGAAAACCTCAAAGCAGTAGCACCATGAATCAATTGTTAGGAGAGGGTGGAAAGTAAGATGAAAGAGAGAGAATATGAAAGGAGGTACAGTAAAAGAAACGAAAGGGGCTGCAGTTAGGGGCCGAAGGCACGCTGTTAAGAACCTTAAGTAATGCCTACAGTGCACTGCATGAGGTGCACTGGCGGCACTACCCCCCCCCCCCCTCTCATCAAAAGTATCCGTAAAGATAAGTAAGAAAGTTGTTGTCTGATCCTTAAGTTTAACACAAGTTAACAATAATGGTTTTCCAGTTTTATACTACTAACTATATTACACAGATCTTCAGAATTCGTTATCTTTGGCTTATGTCAAAATCTTAACTTATTCAAAATTGGAAGGTTTCAACTAAAACTGTTATTTTGATTATTCAGTTGACCAGAATTTCTGATCAGTGATGACCCTCCAGTTATTTGAAAAACCCTCTGTGAAAGTCTCCGTAGGGGGTTAGTGTCGTCAGTGCACCTCATGCGGTGCAATGTAGGCGTTACTTAAGGTTCTTTGCAGCGTCCCTTCGGCCCCTAGCTGCAACCCCTCTTATTCCTTTTACTGTACCTCCATTCATATTATCTTTCCTCCATCTTGCTAACCACCCTCTCCTAGCCATTGTTTCATAGTGCTTCCTGTTACACCTTCCAAACCTACCTACTCTCAATTTCCTTTCCAGAGGTGAATGACCTCATAGGTCCCAGTGCTAGGCCTTTGGCCTAAACTCTGTATTCCATTCCATTCCTCTGTGAAAGTAGATGTGAAAACTGCTTATAAATTTTGTCAAGATATGACTGTTATATTTTGAATTTACAGTAAATGACATATTTACGATATTATCCCTTTCACAAGTGTAAACATTTTCAGTGGAGCTGAAATATAAAACACCTGAATGCTAATATTTTATATCACTAAAGTAAATGAAGCGCTTAGCTAGATTGTACTAATAGGAATGTTACACTGAACAGCAGGCTACTGCTTTTGAAAGGTTTCAAAACCATACATCTGAAAACTTGGTCTATGTTTTGCACACACATCTCAAAACATTCCTCACGAAAAGTTTACTTCGTGTCCTAAAATTCAATAAACACCACTAGAAACATCATAATGACGAAATCAGTTTCGGAGGGAATATCCGTAAAACTTTCGTAACGAGATTTGCATTTCACATCTGCGTCGACTGATTTGTGTGTTCCTTTTTTTATTTTTTTTTTTATTTTTGTGTCATACGTAGGATAGCTGAAGAAAGTTGTTGGGGGACTATTTTGTTTTGAATCCACACTACGTAAAGGAAATGCTCTACATCTTTTCAGAAGCATTACCTTTCTCTCTAAAAAAAAATTACACAAAAACACCCCCAAAGAAGGCCTGCTCTACAGAAGCCATTACGTCTGACAAGTCATCAGTTATTTGGAAAGGGTTTTCCCCAATAGAATTCTGCTCCCCTTCTCTCGAGATGAGGTCGGGCGAGTGAATTAAAAGTCCGCCTCCACATCCCTCAGGCATTAATACTCTTCTTCCCAGCCCTTGACAGTTTGAACAAATTGCCTGTGATTTTTACAAATTGGGAGTGTCCTTTCATTCCGACGTGATCGGTGGTGGTGTTCGTATTAACCTTTAAATTGATATGTATATATAACAGTGTTTTAGAGTTTAATCTTTTAGTCGTATAAAATACTTGTCGTTTTACAATTTATAGTGCACTATTTCGATTATATATAAACAATATATATATATATATATATATATATATATATATATATATATATATATATATATATATATATATATATGTGATTTATATGTACATATATATATTTACATGTATATATATGTATATATGTATATACAGTATATACCTACTTACATGCATACAGCAAAGGACATCAGAATGAGGCGTCTCTCTCTCTCTCTCTCTCTCTCTCTCTCTCTCTCTCTTCTCTATATATATATATATATATATATATATATATATATATATATATATATATATATATATATATATATATATATATATATATATATATATGGAAAATCGTAGTAAATCGTTGCTAATTCGTTATCTCCTGAATATTTTGATAGTAGCAATATTTCGCAATTTTATAGACAAGTTTTCCCTTTGGAGATATTTATAAGAAAAAGGACAAAATCTCGTGAGAAACTCAAAAACCTCTCTGTAGTTCTTCCGGAAGGTGGCCGAGGTTTGAACTTGAGAACAGAATATGGAATATGGTCCCATTCCTAAACTCACTCCAGCAAGAAATTGGAAAAGTTCTAAAAGTGTTTCTGCATACGAACTGGGAATCACGATGAACTTAGAGAGGGAATCGCTGCCGATGAATCGGGGATGATTTTGGTGTACTGCTGTATTAAGGATAACTTGGGAAATAGTTATCAAGTGGTTTATATAGATTTCTCAAAGGAAAACCGCTGTTAGGTACGAAATTCACACTTTCCAAATAGGACATCCCCATTAGACTTCAGATATATTTTATTTATTTTTGTTTTTATTTTATTCAGTAGATGAAACCTATTCATGTGGAACAAGCCCACCACAGCGGCCGGTGACTTGAAATTCAAGCTTCCAAAGAATATGTTGGTTTCAACCTGCCACCACCGACCCCGCACCGCGACAGTAACTGATCACGATACAGAGCCAGTGAATTTTCATCTCCCTGGGGGAGACGCTAACTCATGACATCTGAGTGGCAATCAAGACACTGACCACTATACCAGCGACCAGCTCTCATGTTGAAATAGTTGTTAAAAACTAGATTAGACTTCTTTTTCAAATTTTACATCGCTGTTAGACTCCAGACAGGGTTTTTATCAAGTCGAAATAGTTGTTAGGTCTCGTAATATAGAATTTTTTTTTTAAATGGTCATAAACCAGATTGAACTTTTTTTTTTTAATTTGACATTGGTGTTACGTCACAGTATTAAGTTTTTTAGCTAGTTCGTTGAAAATGCTATCTCTTAAAGACTGAATCAGTAACAAAAATCGTATGACTTTCGTTACACCAAGACAGCTTTATAATCTTTGCGTAGATGCCTCATTAGCAACGCATCTAATCCTTAAGAATAATTGCTAAATCGAAAGACTGATTTAGAAAGAACTTCATAAAGAGCTTTATTTAGCTAGAATTTCGGCTCAGACGAGGGTACACCTGAGCTTCTTATATGGTATTACCTGCGACTTTATCTGATTTTAATGAAGCTTTATGCGAGCTTAAACCCATGAATACCTGTACACTCTGTCAAGTCAATAGAGTTATTTTTGTGATGGTAAGAAATATGCTTTTAATGAGAACATTCATAAAATGTTCCCCCTTGCTTGAAAAATGGTTGTTTGTGACCTGTCCTTGTAGCTTTATTCCCTAGCTTTCTCTACCCATTCATTGAGTTTCTCATCGTTTCAAGCTAAAAGATTCTGTAATGCTTGTAAAGTAGTACAGGTCATGTGAAATGGCCTGTTTCCAAACGTGACGTAGAGGGTATCTTTATGATTTTGATATCGCAGTTAAAACATTGGAAACATTATTATTTCACCTGGGAAGAGAGAGACATGCCATCCTCAGGATAATATATATATATATATATATATATATATATATATATATATATATATATATATATATATATATATATATATATATATATATATATATATATATATATATATATATAAATGTATTATCACTGCAGCTTCTACTCTGAGAAAAAATAGCGGAAAGGAACGATTGAATTTATAGTGATCGATCAAGTTGTTCGTGGGTTAGACGTAAAACTGATGATATACATATACTCCTTTACAATGTTTACTAAGCACCTGTTTCTCCCAGTTTGGAAGTACGATGGTAGCCGGTTCTTTCAGGACAGTGGAACTGCTAAGATGCAAACCTTGTGGACGGCGTCGCTCATATGATGTATTGGTTCATTACAAGTGCAGAAATATTTAGAGGAAATACCTTTTTGGAAAATGCCACACAGACTTGCAATTTTTGATAATGTTTGAGTGGATATGTTTTAGGATTTCTTCAAAATTTCCTTCACAGACAGGCAGCAGTGAGTTGCTGTTGATGGAATCTTTAGCTAACCAAGACCTATTGTGTCTGGAGTTCTACAGGGTAGTGTTCTTGGTCCGCTGTTATTTTTAATGTGTGCAACTGATATCATTGCTGGCCGGGAAAACAAAATTGTTCAGTATGCGGGTGATTCTACCCTTGTGGGTTTAGTAAAGTCTTTACTTACGAGAAATGAAGCTTCCCTCAGCCTCAGTTGGGACTTGGACCGGATCAGTGAGTGGTGTAGTCGGTGGGGTATGAGGCTGAACTCCAGTAAAACGAAAACACTATTGATTAGCAGATCTCGTACAGATTTTCCACCCCACCCTCCCCTTCAGGTGGATGGGACTTTGCTGAATCAACCTGAAGCTTTTAGTTCTTGGTGTAACTTTGACTCGCATCTTACTTTTGAGAGACATCTAATGAAAGTGTCAGCAAATGCCGCATGAAAGCTAGGCATTGCACTTGAGGCCTCATATATGTATAAAAGTGATAAAATCAGTGTAACCTGTTTTAGGTCATTTGTCCTTCCTTAACTGTAATGTTGTTCTCCGGTGTGGAAGTCTGAGTCTGCCAGAGATTTTTCTCATTTAGATAGAGTGTTTTGTTGTTGTTCTGTTTCCTAACATTGGCGCTTATAAACAACTGACAAACAAGAGACCATCCATCGATGGTTCAAGACATAAGTTGTACTTAAACTGAGGTCTTTCACAATCACAAATGATACCTGATCCTCTTTTCCTGCCGAGAGCAACCAGATTTGCCGAACAGTTCCAGAGGTCCTTTACTCTTCACACCACTGGAATTTCTGGAAATGAAAAAAAGATCAACATATCAGAACAGGAAAGAGACATGGGAAAATCCTTATTATTACCCATATTAGATAATGGAGATAATACGCAAACCATCATAGTGATGAACGCGCAGGGTTTAGTTTCGAGTAACTCAAAAAGAAAGATAGAGTTCTTAGAAGAACTAACCCAAAATGAAAAAATAGAAATATTGAATATAAGTGAAACCTGGTATTCCCAAGAGACTGGTAATGATGACCAAACTTATAGATCAGATAGAAAAAATAGAAATCAAGGGGGAACCGCGATATATGGGAGAGATGCCAATCAAGGAAAAATCTGTGAGAAATTAATGTGAATTAATAGCGGTAAAATTTGAATTTGAAAAATTAGTGAACATTGTAATATATAGACCCCCTAATACTAAAGAGTTTGACATAATAATTGAAAAATTGGATGAAATATGTAGAAATCACAAGGACTGGACTATACTCCTAACCGGAGACTTTAACTTTCCTTTTGTAGAATGGAAAGAACGAATAGGAGACTGTGGTTGTATTTATACATATAAAAAGAGAGCAATAGTAGTGCAGAAGATAAGAGGCAATTTGAAAAGCTATTAGATATGCTACTAGAACATAACATTCAGCAAATAAATCACCTACCAACAAGAAAGGATAATATTTTAGATCTAGTATTTGTGAATGAGGTGAACTATGTTAAAGAAATAATAGTATATAACACGAGTATTTCGGACCATAATGTCATAGAACTAACAGTCCGTTCCAGAACATACGAAAACAGAGAAAAGCAAGAGACGAAAAAATGGGAAGGATATGGAAAATACAATTTCTATAGTAAGAATATAAATTGGTCAAAAATAAATGAAGAATTAAACAAAGAATGGGAAAATATATTTGTAAGTGATGATATACAGGTAAATACCGATATATTATATAAAATATTAGAGGAAATAGTGGAAAAATATATACCGAAGAAAAAAAGTAATCATCAGTCACGAATTCCAATAGACAGAAGGATCTTGTTCCAGAAAATTAGAAAGTGGAAAAAAGCTCTTGCAAAAGAAAAGAATGCATGGAAAGTGATGGAACTAAAAAGTAAGATAGAAAATGTAGAACAAAAGATTATACAATCAAAAGAAAATGAAAAATGGAACCTAGAAGAAATGACACTACAAAATATCAAGCAAAACCCCTAAAATTTTTTATTCATATGCAAAAAGATGAATAAAATAAGAGTAGAAATAGGCCCTCTAAGAATTGAAGGGCGATTAACGAATGAAAAAGGAAATATGTAACATATTAGCAGAAAGATATAAGAGTGAATTTACACCTAGAATTGACAATGAAGATAATGATACAGAAATAAGAGATGAAAATACTGAATACTTATCAGATATAGATATTACAGAAGACGATATTGTGCAGGCTATTAATGAAATTAAAATGGATCAGCAGCAGGACCAGATGGAGTACCTGCCATATTGTTAAAGAAAGTGGTTCATTCAATCGCAAGGCCGCTAGCAATATTATTAAGACAAAGTATAGATACAAGCAAGATTTATGATGAGCATAAATTAGCATATATTACTCCTACTTTCAAAAGTGCTTCAAGACTAGAGGCAATAATTATAGGCCTGTGAGTCTGACATCTCATATTATGAAAGTATATGAAAGGGTAATGAAAAAAATATAATGAAACATTTAATGAAAAATAGATTGTTCAATATAGGACAACATGGTTTTGTACCTGGAAAAAGTACACAAACCCAACTGTTAGTCCACTATGAAAGCATATATAAAAATATGATAAATGAAAAGATACAGATGTGGTTTACCTAGACTTTGCAAAAGCTTTTGACAAGGTAGATCATAATATATTAGCGAAAAATTAGAAAACATAACATTGTTGACAAAGTAGGAAGATGGATAAAAGAATTTTTGCAAAACAGAAAACAGATAGTGATTGCAAACGATGAGAAATCGGATGAAGCTATGGTAATATCCGGTGTACCACAGGGTACGGTGTTAGCTGCATTGCTGTTTGTGATTATGATTGCAGACATAGACAGTAATGTTAAGGACTCAGTAGTAAGAAGTTTCGCAGATGACACAAGAATAAGTAGAGAAATTGCTTGTGATGAAGATAGGAATTCGCTACAAAGAGACCTAAACAAAATATATAAATGGGCAGAGATAAATAGGATGGTATTTAACTCTGATAAATTTGAATCAATGAACTATGGTGATAAAGTAGGAATGCTATATGCATATAAAGGACCTAATAATGAGACAATCACAAACAAGGAAGCAGTTAAAGACCTTGGTGTGATGTTGAATAGGAATATGTTATGCAATGATCAAATAGCAATTTATTGGCAAAATGCAAAGCAAAATGGGAATGTTGTTCCGGCACTTCAAAACAAGAAAAGCTGAACACATGATTATGCTTTATAAAACGTACGTACGTAGTCCACTTGAATATTGCAATATAATATGGTACCCACACTACCAAAAGGATATTGCACAAATAGAGAGTGTACAAAGGTCATTTACAGCTAGAATAGAAGAAGTTAAGGACCTTGACTACTGGGAAAGACTATAATTCTTAAATTTATATAGTCTTGAAAGGAGAAGAGAACGCTACATGGTAATTCAAGCATGGAAACAGATAGAAGGAATTACCGAAAACATCATGGAACTAAAATTATCAAAAAGAGCAAGCAGAGGTAGATTAATAGTGCCAAAAACTATACCAGGAAAATTAAGGAAAGCACACAGGACATTAATCCACCACGCACCAGCATCGATAATGCAGCGTCTATTCAATGCGCTACCAGCTCATCTGAGGAACATAACAGGAGTGAGCGTAGATGTGTTTAAGAATAAGCTCGACAAATATCTAAGATGCATCCCAGACCATCCAAGACTGGAAGATGCAAAATATACCGGAAGATGCGTTAGCAACTCTCTGGTAGGCATCAAAGGCGCCTCACACTGAGGGACCTGGGCCAACCCAAACGAATTGTAAGGTCTGTAAGGTCTATGTAACAGCCTCTCTGAGGATGTTATGCAGTTGGAACTCGAAAAGTTCAAGCGAAGATGCAACGCATTACTTCCCGAAAACAGTTCTTCTTGTATTTTAATATTTTACTTTCATTTTTAGCTATTTATTAATTAATTAATTTTTTCTTTTCTAATAACTGATCTTTTCTTTCTGTATTTCCTATTACCTTCTGGGACTTCCTTCAAATGAACACCATATTCTTTGGAGGCTTGAATTTCAAGTCAGTGGCCCCTTTGGTGGTCTTGTTCCGTATGAATAGGGTTGGTGTATTGAATAATAATAATAATAATAATAATAATAATAATAATAATATAAAATTTAAGAATTAGATCCAATAATTGTATATAAGCTACTCATTTACAACAGGTTCGAAATTCACACAGAATGGGATTTTTACCTTGAAAATACAAACCTAGAATATTCTTCCTCTCTCCCAAAGGTGTAGGGGCGATGGCTACAGGCGAGTACGTCCGCTCCAGGCACAGCTGATTTCCTCCGGGGATGAGAATAACATTAGCAGGAGTCCTGAGGGAAATCAATTCCCCACTGAGGAACTTCCAGTAACTCCTCCTAAGGACGCGTGGGAAGTAGGGGAACGCTCTCTAAACTTGCCTTTTCTTACTACGATCGTTTTACTACTTTGAATCGCACTTTATCAGCCGTTTGGTCCTACATATGTGAATGTGTGTGTATGTGCGTGTACATGCTTGTACACATACAAACGTTCACGAACATCCAGTTTATTTTTATGTAAAGTATATTAGACGGAAAACTCAGTGGTTTTTCTTTTTTAGTTCGTCGGAAGAAAAAGAATATGAAGAAGAGAGAGAGAGAGAGAGAGAGAGAGAGAGAGAGAGAGAGAGAGAGAGAGAGAGAGAGAGAGAGAGAGAGAGAGAGAACACTTCAGGGCTGCAATATATATATATATATATATATATATATATATATATATATATATATGTATATATGTATGTATATATATATATATATATATATATATATATATATATATATATATATATATATATATATATATATATATATATATATATATATATGTGTGTGTGTGTGTGTGTGTGTATGCGTGCGTGTGAGTATTTATGTATATACAGTCCAGGAACCAGCGGTCGCCGAGAGAAATAGCTTGCTCTTCATCCATCATACAACGGTTCAAACAACGAAATTCGTAGTAGCAGTAAGAAATATAGCGTTTGCCCAGGGACATTTGCAAACACTTGTAGCGCTGTTCCAACAAACAGTCTTCAGAGAATAAAGCTCAATCCGGAAATCAATAATCTACGATACACAGACTGGACTGTTTAGTTTTACTTATTATTCTTGAAAATAAGCTTTATTATCTGAAGTTGGTCGAGATGTTTAGGTCCATAATTATATAGAAATTACTATCTGGACTATTCTCTTAATGATTTATTATTCTTGAAAATACTTCTGAAAGGCTAGGCTTTAATATCTGAAGTTGGATGAGATGTTTAGCTTATATAATTATTTAGGAATTTCTATCATTAAGGGGATGACAACAGATTAGTCCAGTGTTAAGTTTTTCATTACTGTACTACAATTAGTTTTTGGGAAGTTCGTGCTAGTCTATGCTAATTAAAACTCTTTTTGTGCTTATGACTCTCCAATTCCCACAGCAAATCTGAATGTTGATTTGAAACTTGATTTAGTAATATAAACAAGTAGAAAAATTAGGCGAAGTTTTTCCGGCTCAATCGAGTTTTCTGTACAGCCGCTACAGCATATAATCAAGGCCACCGAAAATAGATCTATCTTTCGGTGGTCTCGGTATAGTGCTGCATGAGCCGCGACCCGTAAAACTTTAACCATGGCCCGATGGTGGCCTATCCTATATCGTTGCCAGAAGCACGATTATGACTAAATTTAACCTTAAATAAAATAAAAACTACTGAGGCTAGAGGGTCGCAATTTAGTATCTTTGATGATTGAAGTGTGGATGATCAACATACCAATTTGCAGCCCTTTAGCCTCAGTAGTTTTTAGGATCTGAGGGTGGACAGAAAAAGTGCGGATGGACAGACAAAGCCGGCACAATAGTTTCTTTTACAGAAAACTAAAATACAGGTAAATAACAAATGACGCTTTGACAGTGAGTTGCAAAATAAAAGTGGGGCTTCCAAAAACAGGATAAGAGAGAGAGAGAGAGAGAGAGAGAGAGAGAGAGAGAGAGAGAGAGAGAGAGAGAGAGAGAGAGAGAGAGAGAGAGAGGCGGGGTTGGGGAAGACAGAAAACGATTTGTTTAATCATGGTAAATTGTACGTGCAGGCAAATCCTGCTTACTAATTTTCAATTGTGTTACGTAGAAGATTTACAACAGTGCAGATTTCAGCTTATTTCAAAACAAAATTGTTATTTAAAGAATGAAAAGCATCAACGGTAATTATAAAACTTTATTTCTGGCACAACTGACAAGTTTGATCGACATCTTCAGCAAAGTAAGAAGGCTTTCTTTTACGATTTTATGAAAAAAAAAAATTGAAAATCAACAGACGCAATGTGTATTATATTGCAGTTATCATTGAATCACTTAAACATTGTGTGTTGGGGAGTAATTTACTATGAAAATAAGTTCTTGGATGTTAAGAACCAACGAAAATAGAAGTTAAAAGGTGAGGTGTGAGATGTTCATTGTCCTTGGCTGGGATCCAGTGTTCGTTAGAATGGTAGTCTGGCGAGGCAGCCTTCGATAAAAAACAGGTGTTTGTGGGTGGGTGATTGGTTCGTCGGGTCGTGCTTGGAAATGTTTAAGGTGTTGTGTGCTTTTTAGTAAGACTGTTCGATTATTCGACGTGGTTGGTTCTTTGTCTATGAAAATACACGTTTTGTCGAATCTGGTGTCCGCATTGTTCTTTATAACCTTTTTAGTTTTCTGTAAAAGAAAATTTATTGTGCCGGCTTTGTCTGTCCGTCCGCACTTTATTCCGTCCGCACTTCTTTCTGTCCGCCCTCAGATCTTAAAAACTACTAAGGCTAGAGGGCTGCAAATTGGTATGTTGAGCATCCACCCCCCAATCATCAAACATACCAAGTTGCAGCCCTCAAGCCTTAGTAGTTTTTATTTTATTTAAGGTTAAAGTTAGCCATAATCGTGCTTCTGGCAACGATATAAGATAGGCCAGCACCGGGCCGTGGTTAAAGTTTTACGGGTTGCGGCTCATGCAGCATTATACCAAGACCACCGAAAGATAGATCTATTTTCGGTGGCCTTAATTATAACGCTGTAATGGCGGTATAGAAAACTCGATTGCGCCGAAGAAACTTCGACGCATTTTTTACTTGTTTTATAACTTCATTAATTTCCTCTTTTTGATCATTTTGAAGATTTATATACTCTGACAGATTTGTTGGTGGTGTCAGATAACGTTGGACATTTTGCCAGTTTTAGCTAGCACTTATTTCTCTATTACGCATTTCAGACTTCGTTTTCGATAAGGGCACGAGACTTCCATTCTGTTTAGAGGAGTTTGGTATAATATACTAATGGAAATGTTGAGTGTGTCTTTAATTCTATTTGAAGCCAATAAAAACACTGCTGGCTAATTTCCCCATCTCCCTCTCCTCACCAGGGCCAGGGGCTCTGGTGTGGATGGGGTGCCCCCTCTGACATACGGTAATATTTACCGCACGTCGGAGGGGCTTTCCATTTCTTTGATAATAAATCCGTTAAGTCTCTACGAGGCCGTTCGATTTTTACACGGCTTGCTTTTGAAATTAATTTTTACGGTAACAAGTATTTTTAAGGTTTAGAATATTTTCATGTGCTTTTCATCGATTTCGATGAAGTTCATACTTTGCCTCCAAAAGCATATAGATTTTAAACTTGGGACCGAGATAAAATGTTAAATGGGTGATATTTTAAAGTTTGTCCTCGTGTTTCAAGCATATTAATACAATCGCTCTTGCTAACTTGGATGTGACAGTTCCCTCCACATGCTGGTTTCAGCTGCCATAATTTCTCTTAAGGTTTAATCGACCGTCATGGAGAATCAGACCAAATAGACAACTTGTACAAAACTTTAGAATCTTCCAGATTTGAGCATCTTTACGCCCCTGTTAGATGCCCGACGTTTAAGAGCTTGGAGTCAGGCAGCTGCTGGCAAAATATATCTTCAGAAAAGTTCTGTAGTGACTCTCTTAAAGGCCTGTGTGAGTGAATTGTGATTATGTCAAATAAATTTATATTCTCTCTTAATCCTAAATTATAAGCCTTGTTTTACGTTTATTGTCAATGTCTTGGGTCTGAAACGTATTGTTGTTTTTTTCTTTCGTTTTATGAATCCTCCTCAATGCTTCCGGCATGATGCATCTTCGTCACTTTCATCTGCACATTTCTTCATCCATGAGTAGTTTCACTTCACTATCACTCGGTTACCTCTTGGGACAAATATTTTAGTATTTCTTGATCCGTGTACCCTAAGCTAAACTCACACTACTCCAGCTCTATTACCTTCTGTTGTAAATGTTTAACTGAAAAACGAAAAAGTCATTCACTTCCTTTATTTATTGTTGGTCCCCGTAGTAGGTTAGTGCCATCAGTGCACCTCATGGGGTGCACTGTAAGCATTACCAAAGGTTTTTTGCAGCGTCCCTTCGGCCCCAAGCTGCAACCCCTTTCATTCCTTTTACTGTACCTCCATTCATATTATTTTTCTTCCATCTTGCTATCCACCCTCTCCTAACAGTTATTTCATAGTGCAGATGCGAGGTTTTCCTCTAGTTACACCTTTCAAACCTACTTACTCTCAGTATCCTTTCCAGCGCTGAATGACCTCATAGGTCCCAGTGCTTGGCCTTTGGCCTAAACTCTATATTCCATTCCATTCATTTATTGTTGGTGTCCTTGTATCAACCTAAGACTCCTTACCATTTTCAACATTGTATTTGCTCTTTTTGCAATATGCAGTACCTCGTCATTCACGCTCTCAAACACGTTGGTTTTTCCTTATAACTTAAATACTGCAACCAGCTGTGCAGAGGTTTAGTATGAAGGCACTCTTCTGATCAGAACGAGTTCGAATCCCACCTGCAATGGAGAATATTGTCAGTGATTTTTACCCGGATTTCGACGCTTTCAGTGAAAGGAATGGGAATTGAAGCCTGTGCCAGATATATATATATATATATATATATATATATATATATATATATATATATATATAAAATACAAACATATATGTGTCTAATATATATATACATATATATATATATATATATATATATATATATATATATATATATATATATATATATATATATTATTTGTGTGTATGTGTATATATAATATACACAAATTATATATTTACAGTATATATATTATACATGCATACGTACGTACTTACATACAACATACAAACATACATACATACATACATACATACATACATACATACATACATACATGGACAGACAGATGCATTTTGAGAGACACACACAAACGCTATGGGTGTGTGTGTGTGTGTGTGTGCGTGTGTGGTTCTCACAAGGAAAAGGCAAAAGCAACGTTACCAACAATCAATTTCCTCTTCCCTGCGAGAAATGCTTTCCTGACTTCGCTCCGTAATGATTTTGCAACACTTTGCAGTGAGTTTGCTATTCAGTTCCCTCCATTTTATTCTCATTTAAAGTTCTGCGAGCCTTGCAACCCTTTGTAAAATGGAGAAAAAATAACTTTTCCCCTCCTCTCTCTCTCTCTCTCTCTCTCTCTCTCTCTCTCTCTCTCTCTCTCTCTCTCTCTCTCTCTCTCTCTCTCTTGTATTTATTGGCTCCGGCTCTTTCCATTTTATTCTCTCTCTCTCTCTCTCTCTCTCTCTCTCTCTCTCTCTCTCTCTCTCTCTCTCTCTCTCTCTCTCAGCGCGTGAGCGAAAAAAGACTGCTTCTGACTACAAAGTCATTTCACAGCAAGAGGAAGAGGAAAAATGGTCACTGCTGCGTAATGCGGAACATAAAAAGAGCTATGAATAAAACGGAATTTCAGATTACGTCATCCCCATATCTTGGAGTTACACACAAGGAAATTCAGGAGCAAAAACTGCTTGCTGAAATGAAACCAGAAAGAAAGGTCATGGAGATTTAACTATTATATTTAAATTAGGTTGATATATTCAAGATGCGAGTATATGGATCAGATTGGTGGTCGGGAATACGACGGTTAAGTTTCAAACGAAAGATGGAAAAAATTATTATTCACTGGGACTATGTAGAGCCTTTTCAAGGACGCTCCGTAGGGGGGCATTGCCGTCAGTGCACCACAGGCGGTGCACTGTAGGCATTACTTAAGGGTCTTTGCAAGCGTCCCTTCGGCCCCTAGCTGCAACTCCTTCCATTCCTTTTACTGTACCTCCATTCATATTATCTTTCTTCCATCTTACTTTCCACCTTCTCCTAACAATTGTTTCACTGTGCAACTGCTTTGAGGTTTTCCTCCTGTTACACCTTTCAAACCTTTCTACTCTCAGTTTCCCTTTCAGCGCTGAATGACCTCATAGGTCCCAGCGCTGGGCCTTTGGCCTAAATTTTATATTCCATTCCATTTTCAAAGGCATACATGCAGTGAGTCAGGTTACAAGTAGAAGGACGATTAAAACATGTAAAGGCTGTGTATGAATATGTATGCAAACATTATTAACAGATTTAGCTTGCCATTGAAGCAAGAGCAGTTCATGCTAAAATCAAGAAGTTCCGTATCGGAAATCGGAATTAAATGCATAGAACTATCATCTCAGTCTGATAGAGGTTAAACGTGTAAATGTAAAATGAGAATTTCAGGAACGTCAGGATCGAAGTTCTGTCTCTGTCGGTCTATTTGGTAGCAGACGTGCTAAAAGACATTCTTTTTCATAAACCTACCAGGAAGGAAAATCTACCACAGTCAATGAATAACCTGGTATACTACAAGGGTAATCCTAGTCTAAAGGTTTACCACATTGCTTAAGTACGTGTCAAGTAAATCGACATATTATCCAGTTGTAACAATAACTGCTAGATATTCTTTCCCATTAATATCGACAACATCGACTGGTTCGCTGGTATGGTCGCTAGTGTCGTGACATGCTGCGTAGATGTCGCGAGTTCGCGCCTCCCCCAGGGCGATGAAAAAATCACTAGCTCTGTAGCATGATCAGTTACTGCCGCAGTTTGGGGTCTATGGTGGGAGGTTGAAACCAACATTTTTCGGAAGCTTGAATTTTAAGTCAGTGGCACCTTTGGTGTGCTTGTCCCATGTGAATAGGTTTCATTTACTGAAATAATAATAATAATAATAATAATAATAATAATAATAATAATAATAATAATAATAATAATAATAATAATAATAATAATAAGATGGCTGTACCTTGCCAGAGAATATTTTAACTGTCTCATTTGTAATTTTGGTTAGTTGAGAATACTTGCCATTTTGAATATAGTAAAACAGTTGCTTATCTGAAAGATTAGAAGTATGTAATTTCTATCAATAAATAATCTGGCATGATATTATGTCAAGGTGATTACTTCTAATACAATATAATTATGAAATATCCTCCATGAATACCCTCCCCGTAGTAGGTGGTAGTGCCGTCAGTGCACCTCATGTGGTGCACTGTAGGCATTACTTAAGGTTCTTTGCAGCGTCCCTTCGGCCCCTAGCTGCAACCCCTTTCATTCCTATCACTGTGCCTCCGCTCATATTCTCTTTCTTCCATCTTGCTATCCACCCTCTCTTAACAATTATTTCATAGTGCAACTGCTTTGAGGTTTTCCTCCTGTTACACCTTTCAAACCTTTTACTGTCAATTTCCGTTTCAGCGCTGAATGACCTCATAGGTCCCAGTGCTTGGCCTTTGGCCTAAATTCTATATACAATTCAGTTCAATCAATGAATATCCTTTACTGTTTCATTGGTCTTTCCAAGAATTGTCTCAAATAAATCTCTGCTTTTCTGTCCAGGTCAGCGCAGAGGCGATTGGCTCTGAATGACAAACGAGGTCACTTCCGGCTGTGCCGTTTTTGTAAACACAGAGGAAAATAGAATTCATATATACCTCAAGACCGTGAGGCAGAATATGACTAAATGTCGATAGGTAAGTGGGATTATATTAAAATAATGTAGTTAGACCTCTGTATCCAATTTTTCATGGTTCTTGCCGTTTTTGTGACCCTATGAACTTGCAAATAGGTGAGTGACCTGATTGTTTTAGTCAAATTGTCAAGGGATCAGGGGTATCTTTATATAAAATTTCACAGACGTCTGATGGAAAATATAATAATAATAATAATAATAATAATAATAATAATAATAATAATAATAATAATAATCTGATAGACAAAATCAAGAAGAAAGTATCACTCATTGATGTGGCAATGCCATGGGACACCAGAGTAGATGAGAAAGAAAGGGAAAAATTTATAAGTATCGATACCTGAAAATAGAAATAAGGATATGGGATATACCAGCGGAAATTGTACCCATAATCATAGGAACACTAGGCACATAGTGAGAAAAGTGATGGACTCCTAAGGAACCACGCTATAAAAAAAAAAACAGCTGAATAGGATGACAATGGTAAACAAAAAAAAAAAGAAAATAACAATAATAACAGTAAGAAAATAATGACCTTCACCATATTAAAGTTTACTAATAATACGCTTCAAGGACTCTCTAACTTTGGGTTCACGAACCCTAAGTGGTTCACGAGAGATCTTCCAGGGAATTGGCTGATGAAAATGCAGTGAAGTCTGATATGCGTGATAGATAGGTAGTCTTTGAAACCACCTCCTTCGCAAAGTGTTTATTCCGCTCTTGAATTCTGAAAGGGCTACGAAGAAAAACAAAATAAGTTTTGACTGTCTCTTTTATATCTGACTTGTGGGCAGTTATCCCCGTAAGGGGGTAGCGCCCATAACTAAAGGTTCTTTGCAGCGTCCCTTCGGCCCCTAGCTGCAACCCCTTTCATTCCTTTTACTGTACCTCCGTTCATATTCTCGTTCCTCCATCTTGCTATCCTAACAATTATTTCATAGTGCAGCTGCGAGGTTTTCCCCCCGTTTCACCTTGCAAACCTACCTACCCTCAATATCCTTTCCAGCGCTGAATGACCTCATAGGTCCCAGTGCTTGGCTTTGGCCTACACTCTATATTTCATTCCATTTTTGTCAGTTATTTGCATAGAAGCAAAGATTTGAGTCTGAAGCCGTATATAAATTAATATTTTCCTTTAAGAGGGGACCTAAGTGCATGAAATCTATTTCCATTAATAATTCACAAGAACTATCTCCGAAATTGCCAAAGCCATTGAGGGTCAGAATCCTGGAAAGGAGTAATAATGGTGTGAATATGATAAAAAATTAAATGAACTCCTTACTGATTGTTCATTTATAAATAGGGGTCATTCCGAAAGCGACAAAGCAATTCTATAATAAAGTTTAACCCTTTATCGGTCTTTGCGTTTCTCTAAAGAGGAACACGGAAGAGAAGACTGTGCGTACATGAGCCTAGATTTGTAAAGAGTATGTTCGTCTTTGACCTATTTCGTAATAATAATAATAATAATAATAATAATAATAATAATAATAATAATAATAATAAAAGGATAGATTGGAATCCCTCAAGTACTAAAGAATTTCTTCGGTTCACTTTTTTTTAAATTTCGGGACCGACCAGAAATTCTCTCTCTCTCTCTCTCTCTCTCTCTCTCTCTCTCTCATAGGAGACTACAAAGACACTGATGACGTTTTGGGACATTTTTCACCTCATCCAGCTCGTGTTGTGTTTAAATGTTTGATGCTCGGATTTCGAAAGTGTCGAAATAGCTCAGTGTAAAAGTCCGAATAAAATTAACCATAAGAAAAGAGTAACATAAACAATAATGGAAGTCATTTTAGAGGTAATAACAATTATATTAGTAATGATCAAAATCCCTATTCATTGTTCAAAAACTAACGGAAGTCGATAACCATAACTTTCCTTCAAATCGAGTCGATTTTATTATGTTTTCAAAAAGCAAGGACCGATGAGGAACCATCGCTCGAGGAAAACGAGGTAAAAAGAAGAGAGAAGAGGGACCTCTAATGGCTCTTTAAGGATGGATGTTTACAACAGTGGAGGACATGGGATTAAAGATTCCAGTTATTTGTATTCTCAAAAACCATTAGATATTGTAGTCATCGTCTGATATCAATGCTTATGTGCGTACAAATCCCATTGTCAAAACGCCAAGTAAGAATAAAGAGTTCTCGGGTGCTTTTGTATAAGCTAAGTCATTGAGCTCTCCTCATCCAGTCAGATAATCATTGAATGTCGCAGTTATATGTCATATTCACAAAAGAATCCTCTTACAGTTATTTCAACGAAGGGTAATTGAAAGGGACTCCTCTAATGTTGAGCTTCTTTGAGAATCTTAATAGGATCGGATACATCTCATGGAGAAGTATTTCCTCAAAAAAAAAAAAAAAAAAAAAAAACGATGGACGATACGGGTTATGCTCAGACACATTTTATAGATCAGAAAAGCATGAGTGGCTTCAAATACCAAACCTCAGGGTGGGTGGGTCCTCCCCGTAGGGGGTAGTGGGTGAGGTGCATTGTAGGCATTACTTGAGGTTCTTCGCAGCGTCCCTTCGGCCTCTAGCTGCAACCCCTTTCGTTCTTCTTATTGTACCTCCTGTCGTATTCTCTTCCATCTTCCTTTCCAACCTCTCGTAACAATTGATTCATAGTGCAACTGCGAGGGTTTCCTCCTGTTACAACTTTCAAACCTTATTTTCATTTTCTCCTTCAGCGCTGAATGACCTCATTGGTCCTAGTGCTGGGCCTTTGGCCTAAATGCTATATACAATCAATTCGATAAACAATACAGATTTTGCTCAGACACATTTTGTAAAGCAGAAGAGTATGAGTGGTTTCACATACCAAACCTCAAGAAGGCTCCTGATTCAGCTTAATAACTCTGAATGTAGGAATAACTACCGATACTTTCGTGGAAGAGAAAATAGGAGTTATTGAGTCACAAAAGGACCTTTACAGCTTAGGAAACGGAAAAGTGGGGAGGATATTCTTTCCGTAAGTAGGGTAATTGGTTCCCTTGAACATCGTAAGTCTTAGAAGGCGATTGGATTGCCATAAGGTTTCACGTGAGGCAGGAAGTGATTCCATTTTGCAATATCAAAACGTAAAACGTATCTAACTGACTTTACCCTGTAATAGTTTTTATTTATATTAAATAACGATCGTGACTTTTACACCCACTTCTACTGAAGTTGACTGATGGACTATGCAATAATAATAACGGCTAAACTTACTTACAAATAACTCAACTGATAAACCAGGGGTATATATATATATATATATATATATATATATATATATATATATATATATATATATATATATATATATATATATATATGGGTGTATGTGTGTGTGTGATATATTTGTGATCGAAAATGCTAGTGCTTTATTGAAAAGTTCCTAATGTCACCACTTGTAGGCGATTGAGGTGTAGCCTGTAAACCTTGATTTAATAATGCCACGTTCTCAGATAACGTAAAATGTATGCTCGGAGATCGAGGTTGAATTAGGAATATTCCTAACTTTTAGGAATATTCCTAACTTTCATTCTTTTCCATGTAATCTGGGTTCAACCTCGGCGATGAAGAAGAAGAAAGAATCTTCGAGCTTTCTGTCTATTCATGAAGAGGAAATAGAACGAAGAATAAAAGCTAAAAAATACATTTTTATCAAAGATACGTCAATGATCATAAATGTTATTTTCAGTATTAATGGCATAACAGAAGCTGAATTACGTTAATATCATTGTTATCGTGATTTTACGTGACTTGAAAGCTTTCATAACCATCAAAACGCCCAAAAAATATGTACTTCCTCTTTGCAAGATTTAGAAGAAAAGAGGAAAGAGGGTCAGAGAGATACTGGAGGGAAGGAACAGCAAAAAAAAAATAAAAGGAAGAAGAAAGAGGAAAAGAAATAATGTAGGAACCGCCAAAGCGAAGGTGAACTGGACCTTTAAACGCTCAGTCACATTAAGAAGAAGCGAACTAGGTTAAGCCCCTCCGTGATCTCATATCTCTGTGGTCTTCTTAAATCTTCTTCCACTAATCTCCTTTCCTACTGGAGGGCGGATTCATGAACTACTCTTTACATTGCTGGTGGTGGTTTGAAAGATACCTTTTTTCGAAGAAGGGATGACTTCGTAATGTATAATATTACATGTTTTATGCTCATCTATCTTTTTTTCTTCTTCTTTCATGTTTGCGCTGGATGTTTTTAGCATGAAATATTACAGAGGTTTATTTTTTCAGTTTATGGAAAAGTGAAACGACGAATTTAGAATAACGCAGGAACTATAAAACGCTGATAATATTAGCAGTTTATGAAGCATTATCACTATTCGAGGAGAACTGGAGTATGATGATAGAACTTACGAGAGAGAGAGAGAGAGAGAGAGAGAGAGAGAGAGAGAGAGAGAGAGAGAGAGAGAGAGAGAGATCGCTCCTCTTTGATATCTCTCCTGTAGCAGTAAGAAAATTGAATTATGTTCCCCATAAGGCTTGGTAATGCCTGGAATTTGCATAATGCTGTTAGCAGCGAAAAATGTATAGACAAAGGATTTTTTTTTTTCCTGGATAAATTATTCTCTTGACTTTTCGGGAACTGCCTCTGGAATATTTTGTAGCAAATCTCTCTCGTGTTTTTTCAAGATTAGTAAATACCCAAAATGATTTTCATACCTCGTACAAAATGTCCAAATTCATTTCCCCAACGAATCTCGAGAACCTTCGGGAGTTCCTGTAAATGTTGTATGATCACTGGCTCATCGCTGGGATATGTTCTTGAAGCGATGAGATATATATCGTTAACATAATGATTCACATCATTAACGTAATGATATAATTAAGCTGGGAAGAAGATGCAGTCACAGCATTACCGTTTTACGAATAAAGAATCTTCCTGGGAGTTGAAATTCCTTGGGGGCATGACCCACTCTCCTTTCGAATAAAGAAAGATCCTATTAAATTCTAATGCTGATGAAGGTAGCGTTTAGAAATTCAAGGGGAAAAGGAATGATTAAGTGTTGGCGCTCTAGAGTCCATATTCCTATTTAGCATCTATGGGAGGCTGAAACTTGAGTGTACCAAGCGTACGACAAAAAGGTTTGGATGAATGGTTTAGGTATTCCTGAAGAACCAGTGAACCCGTTTACCTTTATTCACGTCCAAGTATGTTATCATTTTCCTTACAAGTTTGATAACCAGTTCGGTGGTCTGATGATAATAATAATAATAATAATAATAATAATAATAATAATAATAATAATAATAATCTTCCTTTACTTTCTCTCTTTCATGTATCGTACTTGAATGTATCTGGGGATTCCGCTATATCCTTAAACCCGTAGGTGGTTAGTGCTGTCAGTGCACCTCGCGCGGTGCACTGTAGGTATTACTTAAGGTTCTTTGCAGCGTCCCTTCGGCCCCCAGCTGCAACCTCTTTCATTCCCTCTACTGTACCTCCGTTCATATTCTCTTTCTTCCATCTTGCTATCCACCCTCTCCTAACAGTTGTTTCATAGTGCAACTGCGAGGTTTACCTCGTTACGCCTTTCAAAACTTCTTACTGTCAGTTTCTCTTTCAGCGCTGAATGACCTCATAGGTCCTAGCACTCGTCCTTTGGCCTAAATTCCATTTTCCTTCCTCCTATATATATCCTTAGCATGACAGTACCTTTGTGAAACTCACCTCTTGGCTAACGTACGTTGTAAACTTGAGAGAAATGCTATTAAGAGCACTGCTTTAATTAAATCAAGTTATCCGGAAAAAAAGTGACAATGAGCGGGTTTGGAAATATGCAGTATTCCATTAAAATCTGTCATCTTCGTGTGTTTACAAGTTAGTCTTATAGAGCTGATGAGGAACGTAGGCATTCGTAGCATATATATATATATATACGAGTAATATATATATATATATATATATATATATATATATGTAAATATGTATATATACTGTATATATATACTATATATATAGTATATATATACATATATATGTATATATATAAACATATCTGTCTGTATATATATATATGTGTGTGTGTGGAGAATCTGCTGGTCACTTTTTACCAGATACATATATATATATATATATATATATATATATATATATATTTTTATATATATATATATATACATTATATATATAAATTTATATATATATACATATATACATATATATATATATATATATATATATATATACAATGATGCAAAAGGTTTGAAATTAGCTTTTAATTCGTGAGGTATTACTGTTCTCTCTCTGTCAGCTATTCATAAAGGAGAAATAAACTGTATTTCAGCTAGTCTCGGTAACGTTTTGAGAACGCCTTAAAATTCCCTAGACTTTGACCTCCCCTTTTTTTCTGCTAATAATATGACTTAACTTTTACATATTAAACTCAAGGTCGCTTTGAACATCAACTTTTAGACGCATCAAAGGTTCATCGTTATAATCCAGTAAAAAGTTTGGATATTATTTTTCATAAAAACTCTGAGGGCTCTGAATAATTTTGCATGTCATTATACTGTCCAGAGGGGTTTGCATTTATTACTTGAAAATACAGAGCTAAGCATGAGGACACACTGTGTTCTTTTAGTATGGTGCGTATTCGTCGAGGCAGAAAAACCACTAATTATCTACGCATAAACATCATTTAACTTTACAGCTGATATACTGATGCAACAGGTGAACATCCCAGTACGACCTTGGTGTTTTTTGTTTTTTTAATGATTTCGGTATAAACTATTGCTGATTCTAGCAAATCAAATATCAAGAAACTTCTTCCATAAGTTTATTGTCTTTAATTTATGTTATTATTTTATTATTATTTTTTTTTTTTGTCTATCACAGTCATCCTATTCAACTGGGTGGTTTTTATAGTGTGGGGTCAATAAGCCGTAGGTCCCGTTGCTAAGTAACCAATCGGTTCTTAGCCACGTAAAATAAGTCTAATCCTTCGGGCCAGCCCTCTCCAGGAGAGCTGTTAATCAGCTCAGTGGTCTGGTAAAACTAAGGTATTTATTATATATAGTGTGGGGGGTTCCGGGTTGCATCCTGCCTCCTTAGGAGTCCATCACTTTCCTCACTGTGTGCGCTGTTTCTAGTAGCACACTCTTCTGCACGAGTCCTGGGGCTACTTCGGCATCTAGTTTTTCCAGATTCCTTTTCAGGGATCTTGGGATCGTGCCTAGTGTTCCTATGATTATGGGTACAGTTTCCACTGGCATATTCCATATCCTTCTTATTTCGATTTTCAGGTCTTGGTACTTATCAATTTTTTCTCTTTCTTTCTCATCTACTCTGGTGTCCCATGGTATTGCCACATCAATGTGATACTTTCTTCTTGATTTTGTCAATTATTATTATTATTATTATTATTATTATTATTATTATTATTATTATTATTATTATTATTATCGGGGCATAACGATTGAGAAAGTAAAAGCGATGACGGAGGGATTAATAGACATACAGCATCGTGGTTATAAACAAGGAAGAGTGAGTATGGATCATATATTATATAAGAGAAAAGTATACAAGAGGTTTGACAATAACAAAATGGTCTACATCATACACGGACCAATAAAAAAAAAAC
>NC_089752.1:114197956-114485456 GCF_040412425.1 Macrobrachium rosenbergii
GGTCAGTGCTGTTGTAAGTTGGGAATACCTTACAGAATTTTTAATTGTTTTATACATTTCACAAAAAAAGTATATATACACATTTGTTAAGGGACTTATCTTTCAGTTAGGGAGCATTTCCTCCCATAAGGTTTCTAAAACCCTTCACTCATCGCTTTTTTGCTTTTGGGGACACTATAACAGCACCCTAAACTAGAGGTCTCCGTAGGGGGGTTAGTGCGTGAGGTGCACTGTAGGCATTACTTAAGGTTTTATGTAGCGTCCCTTCGGCCCTCAGCTGTAACCTTTTTCATTCCTTTTACTGTACTTCCGTTCATGTTCTCTTTCTTCCATCATACTATCCACCCTCTCTTATCAATTGCTTCATAGTGCAACTTCGAGTTTCTCCTGTTGCACCAAACCTCTCTGCTGTCAATTTCCCTTTAAGCGCTGAATGACCTCGTAGGTCCCAGCGCTTGGCCTTTGGCCTAGATTCTACATTCCATCCCATTCCTAAACTAGAGGCATTTTTTGGTCTGTAATTTTTATACTGGATTATAATGTTGCCATTCATTTTCGTCAGCGATTCGTATTAACAGATTTTTCCACCCAACGCCACGTGGAGGGGTTGTGGGTAATGCTCTGATTGACCACTTGTGCCCCACATCAGTTTGTACTTGTGAAAGAGAACTAATCCTAATCTCTCTCGATATTCAGAAGATAGGTTTTTTTTTTTTACTCTCCTTGTTACACGCATTGGAAGACGTACCCAAAAGCATCTCTCAGGTTTATACATACATATACACACACACACACACACGCACACACACACACACTCTGGAAACATCAGACCTCCCGCAGTCACCTTGCTTGCATATGGGGTCAAGAGATGGGCATTGGGCAGACGACCTCATCCTTGAGGGCTTGCTGACAAAACGGAAGGGTGGACCAAACTGGTGCTACCCAACTCTAAGGGGGTAAAAAGGGTATTTGTTAAGAAGTACGGACAATAAGTAGAGTGCCACAAAGGTGATAAAGAAAGAATGGTTGGCGTCATAAAAAAAAATGATTTGGTCTGCTAAAGAAGATGTGAAATGATTGCTCTTAATTACCCTCTGAATTTATTAACATTGTCTGTGCCAGCAAATCTGTTCCTTTTTATTATTTATTTATTCGTTTTCACTTTTTTTTTAATTTCAGCAAAGTTATTTTGTTTCTATATTTTGAACTTTGTTTATCAGCTACGGCCATCAGAATGTGTACGCACACGCATAAATTTGAGTCAATAAATAATATATAACAAAAAACAATCCACACAAACACGTCTGAAAATTCAGATTCCAAAATGCCCAATTTTTTTTTTTTTTTTTTTTTTTATCAGTCGTCAGGGCACAGCCAATCACACAATCCATTCCCCGGAAACGAAATGACGCTGTAATTCCTCTCATTCCATCGGCCGCGGCTGAAGGGATGCGGGGTCGGGGATGCAGTTTGGGTGCCGTGGGGGTGGGGGTATTTGGGGGGATGGAGAATTCTCTCGTCCGAAAATGGGTCGATGACTCACTGCCAAGTCAAGTTTCCGGTCGACTGACTCAAAATGTTAATGGCCTTTTTTATGGGAGGGAGAACTAGGATGGGCAACGAGGGTCGAATATAGTTCGACCTCAGTAAAGGAGGGTGAGAGAGAGAGAGAGACAGAGAGAGAGAGAGAGAGAGAGAGAGAGAGAGACAGAAAATTGTTTTTCCTCTGAACCAATTTTGCACATGGCTAGCATTTGCAGTCATTTTATGTTTCAGCTGTACTGATTTGAGTGAATTTGACTATGAAAGCTGAGAGAGAGAGAGAGAGAGAGAGAGAGAGAGAGAGAGAGAGAGAGAGAGAGAGAGAGATCTGCAAATCCAATGAAATAAATTTTGTACATGGCTGGCGCTTACAGCTCTTTTGTATTTTAGCAATACAGATTTTAGTGAATTTGTCTATGAAAGTTGAGAGAGAAAGAGAGAGAGAAATGTATTTCAACTGAAACAAATTTGCACAAAGATACCGTTTACAGTCATTGTATATTTTGGCTGGACTGATTTTAGTGAATTTTGCTATGGAAGGTTAGAGAGAGAGAGAGAGAGAGAGAGAGAGAGAGAGAGAGAGAGAGAGAGAGAGAGAGAGAGAGAATTTATGTGCCAATTCTAGTTGTGAATAAGACGAACTGCACATTTACGCATACACGTTATTAATATCGGCGGATCCGAAAGATGATAAAGTATATTATGCGCTAAGATTACCGAAGCAGTACAGTCAATAGATAACAGAGATTTTATACCAGCAAAGCAAAAAACTTGCTTGATTAAATGACATGACAACAAGTAACAAGGAAAAAGTGCGCCGAAGTTTCTTCAGCGCAATCAAGTTTTCTTTACAGCATATAATCCGAAAAGTAGATCTATTTTTCGGTGGTCTCGGTATAATGCTGTATGAGCCGCGACCCATGAAACTTTAACCACGGCCCGGTGGTGGCATATCCTGTCTCGTTGCCGGAAGCACGATTATGGCTAACTTTTACCTTAAATAAAATAAAAAAAATACTGAGGCTAGAGAGCTGCAATTTGCTATGTTTGATGATTGGAGGGTGGATGATCAACATACCAATTTGCAGCCCCCTAGCCTCAGTAGTTTTAAGATCTGAGGGCGGACAGAAAAAGTGCGGACGGACGGACAAAGCCCGCACAATAGTTTTCTTTTACAGAAAACTAAAAAACGAAAGAACGAAATTAATCCATGTGTAAGAGAACAGGGACTGTTATCCATTTACCGAAAAAAGGGATAAAGGCGAATATTAAAACAAAGGCGAATGGGAACGAAGAGAAAGAGAGAAATAATGAGCAGAGGTTGAAAGGGTAATGCGGTTCAGTCAGCTATAAATCAAGTCAAACATAAAGACTCCTGATATTTTTCCTTACATCGCTTCGTATTCAATTCAAAAACCGTGCAGCTGAGAGGGTAGCCAGAATGGAGTGATGGCTTTATTCGGGACTTTTTTACGAATGAATCCACTCAGGACACAAATACCGAGTGTTTTTTAATGTTAAACAGTTCCTTTGTTTTCCCCAGTTCCAAAATTTTGTGTTGTGTTTTTTTTATTTTTTTTGGTTTCTTCTGATTTGTATTGTTTATTAATGTAAAGAATAATTTGTTGTCTTATCCTAGCTATTTTCTCTTGTTTCACATAAGGTTGTTTGTGGTAATAATAATAATAATAATAATAATAATCCCCAAAACTCGATCCCCATCTTGAAAAATTCCCTTCTCTCCCCCGATTATTTCTTCCCTTCTTCCCCCTCCCTCTCCTGTATTACCCCCTTTCCACTTCTCCTTGCCCCCTTCCAATCCAAGCTCTCTCTCACACGAGATGCTTAAGCAAACATTAGAGAAATAAAATCACGGCTGAAAAAGACGCGACGAGATGACGCGACTTCAGAAAAAAAAAGAAGAAGATCGCCCTTTGAAAAGACTCGGTCGAAGGCAGTCATGTCCCCGAAAGATCTCTGAGGAGACGCGTCGAACGATGCCTTTCCCGTAGAAGTGCCACTTCACAGTTCTTATCTTCTGAAGCCAATATTACAGGCTATTCTGTTCCACGGGACTTTTTCAATGGATGCAGGGCGAGTCGGCTTCACTCGGGCGACTATTTACTTAGCATTAAAATGAGAGGACCTTAAAACTTGCGTGTCGCTGATTCTTTTACAGATAACGTTCGTGAAGTCATGAAAAGGGTGAGGGTTAAGCGGATGTTCAAACACTGATGGTAAATGTATATATTTGCTTGAACGAGAAAAATTCTGAAAGCAATTACACGCTCAAAGCAAAGACATTCGAAAGTGCATGAAATCAAGCAGTCTTCGGAAGTTGGTGCTTTTGTGTCG
Organism: Macrobrachium rosenbergii; assembly: GCF_040412425.1. Lineage (NCBI taxonomy): Eukaryota > Metazoa > Arthropoda > Malacostraca > Decapoda > Palaemonidae > Macrobrachium > Macrobrachium rosenbergii. Next base: position 114,201,854 of record NC_089752.1, read on the forward strand.
AGTATAAAAAAAGGTCGTAAAATTTATTGCTTGCAAGAGTTTGGTGGAAGACGAACGATTATACAATGAAAGTTCATAAAATTATCTCGAGAATAAAAGAAAATAATATCAAAGGATGTGAAAGTTTGCGAAGATTTTAAGAAAATTGAAAAGTTTAAAAGTTGTTTGAAGAGAGAGAGAGAGAGAGAGAGAGAGAGAGAGAGAGAGAGAGAGGTTAAGTATACTTTAGTTTAACCAGACCACTGAGCTGATTAACAGCTCACCTAGGGCTGGCCCGAAGGATTAGACTTATTTTATGTGGCTAAGAACCAATTGGTTACATAGCAACGGGACCTACAGCTTATTGTGGAATCCGAACCACATTATACCGAGGAATGAACTTCTATCACCAGAAATTAATTCCTCTGATTCTTCGTTGGCCGGCCGGAGACTCGAACTCGGGTCCAGCAGAGTGCTAGCCGAGAACTCTACCGACTCGTCCAAAGAGGAACTGAGAGAGAGAGAGAGAGAGAGAGTGCTTTTGTAATTTCCTCTTTATTTTTCTCTCGTAGTAAATATCAAATGATTAAGGGAAATAAAACAACATACCAAACTACATCGTCCAATAACGTATTGTTTCTAAAAGGTGGTGAAAATCAATAGAAATCAGTTCCAAGGATGGTGTATATGCAAGAGCTTTGACATTTAGAACTCGTCTTCCAAGAGTTGCCATCATTTCTTTCTTTTGTCTGTTTTCCCGAATCTTCAAACCTGTCTCAAACATGTAAGGTATGAAAATATGCGACTCATGGTTCTATCAAGGAATTTAAAGTCAGGAGCTTTAGAAACCATCTTTGTAATTTCTTGAGCTTTACAATCTGAGATTCCTCCGAACCTTTAAAATTCTGCCATCTTTCACTGTCGAATAAGTATCTCTGTAACGCCTCAGAAGATAGATTCGCTACTGTTACTTATGTTTACTCAGGAACGTATATAATGTACATTAAGCCTCTTCCTAATCTTTTCATAGCTTAAATGCCAATCCTTAGCATAAGATTCCCAAGAGCAACATATTCAGCAATTAGAGCAGCGGAGCAGGGAGCTATGAAGAACTAAAGGCAATTAATTACCTTGAAATGACGTCTGAGAAAGGAAGTGATGAACCCAATTACAAGCGTATTAGCTGCAATAACGAGCGGAAACTACCAATCCGGATGCGGATAAGAAGGTTGTGTCTTCTTAGCTTTATTAACGTCTCAATTTACACTTTTAATCGATACACTGCTTGACTCGAACGTAATGCTCCTTTCGTCTGACCTCCTTAAACTTAGAGTTCGAATTGTTTTATGGCGTAAGCTACTTTCGTATTAGAGAAAGGAAATGTTTTTCAATCTGGATGGTCCAGATTGAGTTGACGATACATCTTTTACAATCTTCCTGCCCTCATGTCTTGAAAGGCTTAGGTTCTTTCAGTCTTTTTCCGTTTGCTCTGTTTAATTTTTATATTGGTTCCTCCCGTAGTATTTAAATTGATTGTTCCCAAATAGAATAGCCTCGTAGCCGTGGGAAAGTCGCCTTCTGCCTTGCATACGAGATCTTAAAGAGCTTGAGCCGTCTTGGTACATTTGCTAAATTCTTCTTCCTTTGCCAGATGTTATCTTAAGTAAACGCACGTTAAAAAAAAGAAGGAAGCATTTGCTGTATAAAAGTGGAAGCGAAGGCTTTTAGAAGCATAAAACAATATTAAGCGTACATTCGCTCTCTCAAAGCTGAGACTCCATTAAATAGCCCGCTGAGTTTGTATAAGTGTTTTTATAATAGTGGTCTCTACTATTTTCAGAGGCTCGTTCGGTGCGTGAAATTTATTCCGGCGTTCCATTTACATTGCTATAAATTTTAAATACAAGGTAAGACCATTGCAACCAGTATTTTTCAATTTTAAATACTGGCGAAAACGCTCGAGAATTATATAAAATTGAACGGACTTATCATTCATTTCGCTTTGACAATATTCATCATTCATTTCGCAATTCCAAATAGGCTTCTTTCAGTTCAACCAGCGAGACTACTCTTTACCACCTTGCAAATTAAAGCTCTTTACCGAACTTCCTTTAGATGTTCTGGCTTGAGCATTGATAGATTAAAATCACATAATTCATTTTTTTTTTTTACTTTGGATACGTGAGTGATTGCGGTCACATGAATCATTTATATATTTTTTTTTTTTACTTTGGATGCGTAAGTGAGTGTGTACTAAAGGGAATTTGACGTGCAGTAATAATTTATGTTAGCCACTGTTACAGCAATATGTAGTAGACAAATAAGCCTAAATTGAAAAACGAATAACAATAAATAGAGATAATGTGACTTAGTTCTACTTGAAAGTAGATCATGTTTATGGAAAAAGAATATTATTCAATATATGAAGCACATTTGACAAAAGAACTTGAATGAAGACAAACCATTCAGGGAATAAACATTAAGGAAATATATTTAAAAAATTAGCATTAACAAAAAATAAAATATATCCATAAGGACCTTAGCCATGAAGAATAATGAGTCCTTAACATCAAAAATAAGAGGAGACAACGCGAGCAATACAATGAATTCGAGAACTCATTGTATAACAATGAGCTTTGCGCCTTTATGCAAGTTACAAGCGATGGGAGAGGCAGTATTGCAACAACAAGAAACATTCTTGACATTGCGCCCAATTCCACAGAATTCATTTCAAAGAATGGAAAAATATATCCGCGTTTACTGGGTAGACATAGGGTCGTTGGAGTATTTTTCTCCTCTTTGCAATATGTCGGTTTTAAAGTCTGGACATAAAGCCCTTTCACGGGAGATAAACACTCTTTTAAGTTTATAAATAACTTGAGATATTAAGGAGAGAAATCATGATTTAGTTTTACAATTTTTTTTTTTTTTTTTTGCAATCGTCTTAAAAGCCTTGACATAATTCTTCAGTAAGTTACAGTGCAATACGGTAAACTGACCATAGTTGTGCCGAGTTAAACACGCTTAAAAAGTAAAAAGTAATCATTTAGCATTATTTACGGTAAAATATTTTCTTTTAATATCATTCATTTCATCTATTTTTGTGTGTACTGGAAAACATAGGCAGAAATTAAGTGAATATTTTCATACGCTTCTCGGCACTGTTAACAATTATATTAGTAATATTCAGAGCATTTTTATGTCAGAATGAGAGACGTAGAAATTTTATATTCCTTGGCGTTATATGTTGCTTAGTCTTCCATAAAAAAAAATAAGGTTCATTTTTTACATCCTCACAGAAAGTTGAAAACAGAAGGAGAATAGGTTGGAAGGTGAAGTAAGCAAAATCTGAGACATTATTATTTGAAGTTAAGGTTTACGTAACAATAATATCAAATTCCCATTTCTTTGCCTTCGCATTTAATTAGGTGTTGCATAGCCATGAGGACAAAAGAAGTGTCCAAAAACGCGTCGAGAAAGAGTAAATGAATGTCAGAGAAAGAGCAGATTATTCAGTTTAGCTTGGGGATAGTTAAGAGACACTGCAGAAACTTGTGAAGGAGTTTGATAATAATAAGAGGAAGGTTTAAACTTCTTGTGAGCAAGAGTGAGGATATAATAAAAAGGGGAAACAGGAGGATAGAGCAATGAATGATGGAAGATGGAAAGTAATTCATTCAATCAGAGTCAGTGATATGGTAATATGTGAGAAGAGGTGAATCACAGAGCAGATGAAATTGCATTGAGTGTTGATATAAGTAAAAGTTGGAATGTATGAATGGCTGTTGTGCCAACTCTCCTTTACGGAAGTAAGATGTAGATGTTGAATGCGAATGAAAGGAATAAACCTGGTGTGTGGCGTAAGGAGGAAAGAAAGGATGAGAAATGTGGAAGTACGTGAAAGTGGTAGCAGAGGTTGATAAGGTGAAAATTATTAGTGGATCGAAGTGGTTGTAGATGGTTTGGCCATGTGGGAGGATTTTATATGATAACCAACATGGCAGAAGCAACTGTCCATTTTCCATGACCAAGCATCTCCAAATATAATTCATATATCTCCCAAAGTAAAGAAAGCACTCTGTATCCTTAAGATAAATTACATCAATTTAGGCCCATAAAAATGAAGGTAAAAGGCATAACTCATTAAGTAACATGAAAGTCAGTTTTCTCGTGCACCCTAAATAATATTCTTAAAGGCTAGAGGTGAGTGGGCTATTATTTTGCTCTCTCTCTCTCTCTCTCTCTCTCTCTCTCTCTCTCTCTCTCATACCTTGTATGAATCTATAAAAATAAAATCCGACTGGATCTTTCTTGTTTGTCCGGCCCGGGTGGGGGCGGGTTAAGTAGGGGATTGGGAGGGTAGGGTAGACATGACACATCCACCCTTCTCCTGCAAACCTGTTTGTCCGCCCTGGGTGAGGTCGGTGTAGGTATGGGATCGGGAGGGTAGGGGAGATATGACACATCCACCCTCCTCGTGCAGAACTGTTTGTCCGCCCTGGGTGGGGCAGTGTTGGTAGGGGATTGGGGAAGGTGGAGGAGACATGACACATCCACCCTCCCCGTGCAAACCTGTTTGTCCGCCCTGTGTAGGGGCGGTGTTGGTAGGGGATTGGGGAAGGTAGAGGAGACATGACACGTCCACCCTCCTCGTACAAACCTGTTTGTCCGCCCTGGGTGGGGCGGGGTAGGTAGAGGATCGGGAGGGTAAAGGAGACGTGATGAGCAGCGTAGCACGCGCCGTCAAGCTCGTATATGAATAAAAAAAAAACCTCAGGTATCTTCCAAGAACCATGTTCCTCGCTTCATCTCTGCCATTACAGTCATGAGAGCCTTAGAAATTGAATTTACTGATGCACTTGAGGGAGTAAATGAAGCAGGAGTTTCTTGTAAGTGTTGGCCCTTGGATCTTCCTCGGACCTTTTTGGAGAAGTTCCCAAGAAGTATTATCCTCGGATGGAAATGTATTCATATCTGCTAAGTTTTACAATAGTTCGTCTGTAATGTCATGGTTGCATTAGCCTCCTTTTACTTTTTTACATAAATTTTTTTTCTTCATGCCAAATCAGCGAGTCTAGGAAAATTTTGGTGTAGTTAATTGTATTTATTGCTAACATTAACATTGACATTTGTCGTCTGAAATATCTTATTTCTTTTTCATATCTTTGGTAGGGGTGACAAAAAATAAGTAATGTTTCGGTTGGAATATCATATTATGAGTAAACACCGTCAATAATTTAGGCATTGCGAGTTTTGCTGTTGAGCGCGGGCGTTGTCAGATGCCAACTAGTGAAATATTCCTGATTAGCTGTTTCATCAAAACTTAAACTTCTGAGTTGAACAAACTTTGGTTTACTGAAATTAACACTTGCATGATTCTCTCTCTCTCTCTCTCTCTCTCTCTCTCTCTCTCTCTCTCTCTCTCTCTCTCTCTCTCTCTCTCTCTCTCGAATAGTGACACTCCCGACGCCCTTTAAGTCCAATTTCAGGCCTGCCATTAATATATTTTTCTGTCTACGTCAAAAGCTACAAAGAAAGAAGGAAAATGCCTGGAATGGCCAAGTTTCTAAATTTAACGGAAGCGTAGAAAAATTCTGTTTTCATCGTTTTACCTCCAATGATAATCTTAACTAAAAAAAAAATATAAAAAGATATTCCCGGTCCAATTCGTCACTTAAATTCAGCTGGGCCTCCCTCAAAAGTATTGACAACCACCAGTTAGAACTGGGAAATTTTAATTTCTCCTCCCTCCAACGTTGACACGCGTGTATTTTTTAGCATTTATTTTTATGTAACGTAAATCTAGACGGGCAAAAATTGCTTTCAGTTACTTCGGAGAGAGAGAGAGAGAGAGAGAGAGAGAGAGAGAGAGAGAGAGAGAGAGAGAGAGAGAGAGAGAGATTTTCACAGGGGATAATTATGAAGGACTCGAGCCCTAGATCCTATCATAGGGGATAATCATGAAGGACTCGAGCCCTAGATCCTAAAACATCAAATAGAAACACACACTCAAAGAGAGAGAGAGAGAGAGAGAGAGAGAGAGAGAGAGAGAGAGAGAGAGAGAGAGAGAGAGAGCAAAGACTGATAGGAGAGGGATCAGAGGGGCGTCTTGCAACCTCTCTGAAAACAAACACACTGGCACCCGTTATCGTCTTTCCAAACTGTTATGGACCTGCTTGGTTACAATTCAGGGTCCTTTGCCTTCCGTCCATAAGTTGAGACACACATTCCCTCCGCAGCCAGAGAGATTTATGGTCCATTCCAGCCTGGAAAATGTCAGCCAGGGTGGAATGTGCCTCTGTGTCACGTTCCGAGCCGAAGATACATGGAACAGATCATAGTTATGTTAGGCGCGGAGTGGAGGCACAAAGTGAGGATTTTTAAAGATATATTTTCGCTTAAGAAAACATTTCCCCGTATGGGGCAGCGCCATCAGTGCACCACACAGGGTGCACTGTATGCATTACTGAGGGTTCTTTGCAGCGTCCTTTCAGCCCCTAGCTACAATCCCTTTCATTCCTTTTACAGTACCTCCATTCATATTATCTTTCTTCCATCTTGCTGTTCACCCTCTCCTAACACTTGTTTCATAGTGCAACTGCGAGGTTTTCCTCCTGTTACACCTTTCAAACCTACCTACTCTTAACTTCCTTTCCAGCCCTGAATGACCTCATAGGTCCCAGTGCCTGGCCTTTGGCCTAAACTCTATATTCCTTTCCATAAGAAAACATTTAAAGATCAAGGTTATGGTCATTTTTGAGTCGGTGTCTGCAACAGAGTTTATCTTGGATACCTTTTACGGAGATTATCAGTCTTAAGAAGTCGATATTTGAAGAGACAAAAGTTAATGAGTATTCGTGCCCCTAATGTTCAGATAATCCCGGGGGCATTTTTCCGAGATGCAACCGAGTACCGGGACCTTTCCCTGAAAAAAAAGCGGGACGCCATATCTTGAAAACTAACCATGGAATTTTCTCGAAAATAATCACATTATGTTTCCCACACTCAAATTACCTCTTACTTACAACTCTAACTAAACCTAACCATCTCAGGAATTTGCATCCCGGCAGTGTCTCTAATATTAGAGGCATGGCATGTACTTCACGAGTGAATAAATCCAGATTTATGGTTTAATCGTTTTGAAATTAACTCTGTTTTTATACTGATCTAAAATCAAATGATTTTGTATATTGGATGTTAGGAAAACAAATACGTGGATGTAGGCTTTACCTGCTACAATATTTGTTAATTAATTTATAACGAGGTGGCGGGTAAGAGGCAGATTCAAGGTATTCTGATTTATTGACACAGTCACTGACAGGTCGAGGACTCTTGCGAGCGTAACAGTAGCATTTGACATTAAGGAAAAACAGAGGAACGTTCATATACCGTCAGATGCGTTTTCTCACACCTGAAGAATGATTAACAATTCAGTATTTAGGAGGAGACTAAATACATATGGTTGGACAGCTTGTAATGCCTTACAGACATTAGTAATTCCAGTGGTAACAAGGACATAAAGTATCTTCTGAAAAATCCATAAAGAAGATCGTTTGAGTCAAGAGCACTGAATCTGTGTTTCCTTTTGTTTAGAAGCGAGGATTCCCTGAGGGGTCCCTGCGACAGATCTGGACCTCAAAATAATTGCTAGACTCTTCTCTGTTGGATTCTAATTTTTTCAATAAAATTCTAATGTTTTGCAGCGATTAAATAAATGTATGTGACTTTTCCACAAGATGAAAAGGCAATTTTAATGTGGAATTGTGAAGAAAGCGCGGGTAAGGAAACTAAAAAAAAAAAAAATATTCCGCCAATGTTCTGATTATTAAATCAGAACACTGAATCTGAGACAAGATAGGTACTGAATCATAAATGATTTTAAATGGAAAGTGATCATCCTGAGTTAAAAGAATATATTAAAAGTGCTTTAGTGACTCTTATGAATTCAAGGATATCATATCTCTTCGCACCTTTCTGTGGCAAGCTTTAATACTCAGAATGTACCTTATCTGAGAGGACACAGGCACACGAATGCGCATGTGCGGACTGAAGGTGTTGATTTGGTTTTCCTTTTAACATTTGCAAAGACTGAAGACTGACGGAGGAAACATAGAGGAATAAAAAGAAACGCAGATGCTGGCGAACAACCTCGACGCTAAACCCGTTTTGCAGTGAGCGACACATGCAAATAGGATTCATTGGATTATGTGATTGTAGATTAATATATTCTCTCTCTCTCTCTCTCTCTCTCTCTCTCTCTCTCTCTCTCTCTCTCTCTCTCTCTCTCTCTCACGAGCTGATTGAATGAAAAAACGTCTGCTATAAGTGAATCGTAAAAGATTAGTCTTGATAGCAAATGTAACTTTTAAGAAATGGAAATTAACATAACTTAAGAAAGATATTGGATTTTGGATTCGGTAAATTAGCATACCTCGACACGTGTGCGACGGAGGCTGTAAGCCTAAATGAACTCGAGTCTACCAAATGGGAAAGGGAATTTTCTTCATAAATTATATCTTGAAAATAGTGGGTTCTTTTACAGAGAACCTGTGTTAAGAGTTAGGCAAAAAAAAACAAAAATAATAATAATAAATAGTTTGAGTGCTTGATGAGCAAGGCACTACTTTGAAAGGTCTAAAGGAAAGGTCAGAAGGAAAGGCCAGAGGGAAATGTCAAATGGAAAGGTCAGGATGAAAGGTCAGAAGGTATGGTCAGGAGAAAAGGACAGAGGGAAAGGTCAGAAGGAAAGGATAGTAGGTAAGGTCAGAAAGAAAGATCAGTAGGAAAGGTCAAAAGGCAATGCCAGAGGAATATGTCAAAAGGAAAAGTCAGAAAGAAAGGTCAAAAGGACAGGTCAGCAGGAAAGGTCAGAGGGAAGGTCAGAAGGAATGTTCTGAGGGAAAGGTCAGAAGAAAAGGTCAAAACGATAGGTCAGAAGGAATGGCCTGCAGGAAAGGTCAAAAGGAAAGGTCCAAAAGGCAAGGTCAGAAGAAAAGGTAATAGGGAAAGGTCATAATAAAAGGTGAGAGGGAAATGTCAGTAGGAAAGGTCAGAATAAAATGTGAAAGGGAAAGGTCAGAATAAAAGGTGAGAGGGAAAGGTCAGTAGGAAAGGTCAAAAGGAAAAGTCAGAAGGAATGGCCAGCAGGAAAGGTCAAAAGAAAAGGTCATAGGAAAAGCTCAAAAGGAAAGGTCAAAAGGAAAGGTCCAAAAGGAAAGGTCAAAAGGAAAGCTCAAGGTCAAAGGGAAAGGTTAATCAATATTTTCCATTAGGCAATTATGGCTTCCGTTCTTTCAAGCTTTTAAGGTGACCCGCGTAAGGACGAGTGAGTGCCTTGGGTCCCTGCCATCAACTTCCGCTCCATTTACTTATTGGTACGCACCTCTCTCTCTCTCTCTCTCTCTCTCTCTCTCTCTCTCTCTCTCTCTCTCTCTCTCTCTCTCTCTCTTTCTTCGGAAATTCTTGTCAATGCTTCGATTCCAGAACGAGGCCTGGAAACTAAACAACGGTCGTGTAGTAAAAGAACAAAGTTTTTTCCATTTTAGTTTCCTGTAAGTTTCCTGTAAAAGAAAACTATTGAGATGGTTTTGTCTGACCGTCCGCACTTTTTCTGTCCTCCCTCAGTTCTTGAAAACTACTGAGGCTAGAGGGCTGCAAATTGGTATGTTGATCATCCACCCTCCAATCATCAAACATACCAAATTGCAGTCCTCTATCCTCAGTAGTTTTGATTTTATTTAAGGTTAAAGTCAGGCATGATCGTGCGTCTGGCAACAATATAGGACAAGCCACCACCGGGCCGTGGTTAAAGTTTCATGGGCCGCGGCTCATGATATCGAGACCACCGAAAGATAGATCTATTTTCGGTGGCCTTGATTACACGCAGTACAGAAAAATCGATTGCGCCGAAGAAACTTCGGCGCATTTTTTACTTGTTTAATGTCGAGATTATTTTTTGTGAGACTGCCGCTTGAAAAGTTTCTTAACAAATTTTCTGTGAAACATTTTTTCCTTTCATGTAATATATCCAAGATGTTATTTACTCCATTATTACGTTTCCTTCCTATATTATCTTTCATCTTTCCCTTTTGTGCACAACTCTTCAAAGTCAGCAAAACTTCGAGTAAGCAAATTGCTCTTGCAATGAAAACTTTTCTTTTGGAGTTGTTAGCAACTTGTTACGTTCCTCCCTTCGAGCCTTTTAATTCTATTCTATTTTTATTTTTTCGTCCTTTTGATAATACTTCGGCAGACGACTTTCCCTTCCCAAAGTTGGTCATTGAAGTAGTGCTGTCCTTTATTAACTTTCTCGCCACAGTTTTGTTTAAGTTTAGGAAACGCCGTCGTTAGCTGAAGGTGGTCTTCGTATGAGAAAGATCTTTCGTCCATAGATCCTTGTCGTCACCAGGTCAGTCCTGGAAGGACTCTTGGCGACGTCTGGTTGTCAGTGAAGCTGCCTGCATCAGATTCAAACTATTCACAGCAAACACAAGACGACATATCAGTTTTGTATTGCGAGTGTTATTACTTTCATTTTTAGTGTTTTCGTGAAATACTCTAAACAATGAACAGGTGGAATTCTAAAGCGTTATGAAATGTTCCGCTGCGGTCTGTAAAACTTTGAAGATACTGAAAAAATAAGTGAATATGGAATGATTAGTATCGCGAATTTATTCCTCCATTGCACTGAAATCTCTCATTCCTCATTAACTTTCCTCAGTGTATATATTCAAAAGCATAATAATTGAAACCTGCCGCTTTTCGTTAGTTGTTTGTTTACAATTACCCTTTAATTTTTGCGGTCTTATTCAGTCGTCCCAAAAATGTTTAGGCGATGGAGAGACAACATGAAAATATTTGAATACCAGAGCTGCAGAAACATTTGCGTTACACTGTTTTGTATTTCACGTGAGGATATTGTTGCCTATTGAATTCGTCAGAAGAAACGTCAGATTTTTACTCACATGAGTCGTTGTTGTTGCCAGCATTATAAAACCAGATATTAGCAAAGGGAAAATTCTTTTCCCATTATCGAATTCTTATTTCATAACTGCCTAATTAGGCTTGGAATTAAAAATCGGCTTTGCCCGTAAAATCCTGAGCTTTTCGTTATTTGACCTTTTTCCCCGTTGTAATTCCCCTTTTCATCGTCGTTCTGCTCTATTGATTCACTTATCTAGACTTCCTCTTTCTCTTCAGACTAGTGCGGACATTAAATCTATGTCCCCCATAGATGGTTGGTTAGTTTAGATTAAGCGGGCCTTATGCCAGCGCCGCAAGCTCTTGCTCAAAGTAAGTGACGTGATGACACCATCAAACTCCAAACAAGGTCGTGGCCTGATTAAGGTCAGCACCAACATTCAGTCTGTATTTGTTTGCGGAGAGTTTGGGTGACCTTTCAGAAAATTGGTAACGTTTTTTTTTTCGTATAGTTTCCACCTGATTGTATTAGAAATTAAGTCAAATTCTTCCATTAAGATTTGCATTGATATTTTTTCCACCTTGATATATACTGCCCTAAAATAGAAGACTGCAGTATCTGCAAAAATACAAAACTGAGGAAAATGGCAGATAGTGCAGTTTTCCATTGCCTTACTACTGATTTTGCAGATGCTGCAAATGGGACCCCCTAAATAAAGCACTGAAGAATCATTCTGAAACTGCAGTAACTTGCGTTAGTGTTTCTCGAGCCCAAAATCTGGCATATCTCAGATTCGAAAATCTTGCAGATACTGCAGTTTTCGTTTTAAGGGCAGTATAGTTCCCTCTAGCTAGATCTAGATGGAACTTTAGGTATGAAAACTCTAGCAAAGAGCAACGAGTTTGAGCTAGAGAGACAGGGAGGGATTAAGCGGAAGAAAAACTCCTAAGAAAAAAAAGGCTATTAAAAGTATTCCTCACTTTTAATGTGTATCACTTGCAGTTTATTTATTATCGAAATATAATAAATGACCTCTGTGACAGCTTTCGTTGCAATTTAGGCTGTTGGGTGGCAGAAACAGCGAAAAGTACAATGTTTGATGCAGTGAGGATATTGTTTTCATTAATGAAAGCCAAATCGCAAACATAGTCGGGAAATCAGATTGCCACAATCCCAGAGGCCCCAACAAGGAAAGCATCTCGGTACAGAAAATGGAAATTGAAAAAGACGGCAAAGATGATTACGATTATGAGCATGGAATCTGTTATGTTCATGTTAGCAGGGAGCCATTGTGAACACAGTAGCATAGGAGGTATGAATAAAAAAGTTTCACAGTGAGATAAAGAAAGGAAAGAGGAAACCAGTATTTAAATAGTCAAGAAAAAATTCAGAGAGGGAAGGCACGAGTTCATGAATATTCACTTTGAGTAGACATTTTAGAGGGGAAAGGAAACTGCACTGTACGTAACTAAAAGCAGAAGGAAAGATTTATAAGCAAATGAATCTTCGAATGGCAGATGAAAATGGATATATGCTGTCCAAAGAGACTGCACTTGTTGAATGTAGAGGCTACAAGAGAGACAAACGTGAATGATGGAAGAAAGGAAAGTTTTTATGTAATATTGAGAATGATGGTGGAAGTGACTGGTACTGACGCCGGTGTAACTATAGTGTGTAAGGTATGTCTAGACGAGGGAAAGGTGCAGAGTGAATAGATGTGAGCTTTGCTTAGTTATTCCTTTGTATAAGGGGGAAGGAAATAGAGGCGACTATAAGATAATAGGGACATACCTGAAAAAGTGAATGGTAGTTCCGATTGAAAAATGAAAAGTTATAACCGTGGAACGTCACCCTATTTGTGACCCATAAGGCGCTTTATTTAAATTGGATTCTCTCTCTCTCTCTCTCTCTCTCTCTCTCTCTCTCTCTCTCTCTCTCTCTCTCTCTCTCTCTGAGAGCTGATAATCAGCTCAGTGGTCTGGTTAAACGTTTTTAATAATAATAATCTCTCTCTCTCTCTCTCTCTCTCTCTCTCTCTCTCTCTCTCTCTCTCTCTCTCTCTCTCTGTGAGAACTGATAATCAGCTCAGTGGTCTGGTTAAACTATTTTAATAATGATAATATCTCTCTCTCTCTCTCTCTCTCTCTCTCTCTCTCTCTCTCTCTCTCTCTCTCTGAGAGCTGATAATCAGCTCAGTGGTCTGGTTAAACTATTTTAATAATAATAATCTCTCTCTCTCTCTCTCTCTCTCTCTCTCTCTCTCTCTCTCTCTCTCTCTCTCTCTCTCTCTCTCTCTCAATGGCTTCAAACTCCGGCAATGTCTGGAACGCTGCAAATGTCAGTTCCTTGCCCGAGATTCATGAAATGGATGGCAATGCTCTGGTAACACTGAATTTGACAGATAGCTTCCAGGTAAATTTTTCACCGGGACACAAACTTGAATAGGAAATCACTCCATCCCTTAGATACACAGAGAGTCGTTTGTGATATGCAGTATTTATTTATTTATTTATTTATTTACAGGTTTATATTTTTTCTGATCCGACCACCGTTTTTATTTTATATACCTAAGTCTTACTGCTAATCGCATCATTGGTTCTGTGCCGATCGATAGTAACTCTTACCAGAGTTAATTATTTATATAAACAGCAGATTACAGAAGGTTTGTAGTTTTCTGAAAAGAAAACTAATTGTGCCGGCTTTGTCTGTCAGTCCGCACTTTTTCCTGTCCGCCCTCAGATCTTAAAAACTGCTGAGGCTAGAGGGCTGCAAATTGGTACGTAGATCATCCACCCTCCAATCATCAAACGTACCAAATTGCAGCCCTATAGCCTCAGTAGTTTTTGTTTTATTTAAGGGTAAAGTTAGCCATGATCGTGCATCTGGCAACGATAAAGGCCAGGCCACCACCGGGCCGTGGTTAAAGTTTCACGGGCCGCGGCTCATGCCGAGACCACCGAAAGATAGATCTATTTTAGGTGGGCTTGATTATACGATGTACAGAAAACTCGATTGCGCCGAAGAAACTTCGGCGCATTTTTTACTTTTTTTTTTTTTTTTTTTATCTGACACCTATTTAGATTTCGTGTTATTTAAAACAGAAGCAAGTTCAAAGACCTTGGCACCAGTTCTCCACTCTTCTCAAGTTTTTGAATGCCCGTGAATTGTTCAGACAAATTCCCAGTGTATATTGAATTTTAATTGTGTAACATCTCAACTTTGACTTCCAGTATATGCAGGGAATCACATCGACTTATTATTTCCTTCTCTTTTCGGGAGCTGTAGTGTCAGTCGGGATTAAGGTTTGTTTATGTTTGTTTAAACTGGAATATATCTCAGATTTTTCATCTTTTTACTTGTCTTTTTAAAGCACGCGTCTTTTGGTGTCGTCATTGTTAGGTTCTTAATGGCGTCCATTCTTAGGAAAAATTGGTTAGGAGAATTTTGGCAGAATATTCGTTTAGGAGAATTTTGGCAGAATATTCTCCATGAGATACAGTGTTTATATAAATATTAATAAGAGATATTACTTCAATTTTATTTCCTTTTGGTATAAGCTCATAGCACAAAAGTTTTATGTATGAATGCATGCAGATGAGTGCCCGTAGTATACATGTAATTTGTGCCATGTTTATGTGATATATATATATATATATATATGTGTGTGTGTTGGTGTGTGCGTGTGTGTATATATACACACTAAATTTTCTTCTGGGGCATAAATCGTAGAAATTTGTAAATAACATATACAGTTACACATACACATACACACACATATATATATATATATATATATATATATGAACGTATGTATACGTATGCATGTATGTATTATTGTATATTTCCTGATACATACGCATTCCATTAACTAGAGAGAGAGAGAGAGAGAAAATTACTGTACAGCTGCAAGGAGATAAACAAAGGCAGGAATCTAATCATCTGGGAACAGATGTCCTGACAACCAGAGTCATCAACTTGAAACACGCACGAGACCGAGCAATTAATTTCCATACGGATATCTGGCATGTCTTCGATGCTTTCTGTGGGGAGTTTCAAGACCACTTCCGTAGTACCGTCAGCGTACCTCACGTGGTGCACTGTAGGCACCACTCAAGGGTCTTCGCAGCGTCTCTTCCTCAGGTCCCTCGCTGCAACCTCTTTCATTGCTTTTACTGTACCTCCGTTCCTGTGCTCTCTCTTCCATCTGACTTTTGTACCCTCACTAACAATTGATTCCAAGTGCAGCTGCGAGGTTTTCTTCCTGTTACACCTTTCAAACCTTCTTTGCTCTCAATTTCCGTAAAGTCTGTATTCTATTGTATTTTATTCTATAGAGTAATAGTGACCGTATGAGAAATAAGGTCGCTACTCAAACGTTCCTCTCCAGCGCTAATATGGTTTAAGGTGTTATATGCTAATAACGGCAGTTTATTCAGTGGTAGACATATGCCTTATTACCAAATGGTTCCGCGTTGCCCAAATTAGTTATTGTTGTCAGGTGTCTTCTGCATTTGATTTAAAGCTGGATGATCATTCGAAAGCTGATTCCTAATAGAAATGTTTCTCTTAATGATAAGCTTTTTTATAATTTTTTTTCCTGCAAGGGTTTTTGATATGTTACTATAGAATGCTAAATCGTGAATTTGATGTTTAGAGGTTTTAAAAGTCTTATTTTGTTGGTAAGTTTATATTTTAGCTTTTACATAACTTTTTCCATGTCGATAGTCATTCATTTCCTTTTGAAACATGTTTTACTGAACTTTTATTTGAATGCCAAATATGCCTCTGTAACAAAAGGAAGGCCAGATTGTTCTTTTGTCAATTATTGTTCCCTGGAGAGAGAGAGAGAGAGAGAGAGAGAGAGAGAGAGAGAGAGAGAGAGAGAGAGAGGAGGGCGGGGTAGCCGTTGGGAGGGGACCACTGATATGAAATTCTTTTGTCTAACTCGTATTTTGACTTCCGGAAGTCAGCATTGAGTACGAAGGAAAACAAGCTTTTCTTTCGCAATCACACATTTGAAGCTTCGATCTCATACTGGGAAAAGCTTTTTGGACTTAACTGCATTCCGTTACTGGTGATCACATAAGGCAGGCTTAACTTTAAAGATAAAAAAATCGATCTAGTCAAACACATTAATCCATCCCAAAACGTGTGTATAATATATATATATATATATATATATATATATATATATATATATATATATATATATATATATATATATATATATATATATATATATATTGTATTACTAGGTTCAGCATCTCAGTAAAGGAAAAAATGAATAGTGTAAGCATATAATCAAGGAAAACATATTTTTACCTTTTTCGCAAATTTGCATTTATTTTCAGCATTGATTCGGGAGACTGAAACTTTGGCCAAGTTTTTGCCTATTCTCTTCTCAGTTCATTTTGTACTTTTTATTGCGGGACATCTCAACTCCTTTGAGTTCCAGTATATACAGGGAATCCAATCGAATTGTTAATCTTTTCTTTAACTGACGCTGTTGTTTCATTCGGGGTTAAAATTTGCTCATATTTCACAGTTGAAGGGAAAGGTTCAGAACACGCAAATAATAAAAAATATACCCCTTAAAAATTTTGTAATGTAATTGCTGCTTTCTTTTTGCATGATCCTGTAACATACATAAATAAAAAAAAAGACCGCAATCTTTGTGGAAGGTACCGATCGCAAAAGTTCTTAGATTTTTCCTTTACCAAAAGCCCTCTGCTCTCACAGAAATTCTCAGAATTAAAGGAAATATTCAGCTACGCCTTTATGATCTTTTAACCTTGGGTAGGCCATATTGCTATGAAGTCTTTGTATTTCTTTAAGAACTGTTCCTGTACAGGTATAAGTTTGCGTAATTTTCACAATTATTCTGTGGATCTAACACTACTAGTACCGAAAAAAAAGTACAGATAATAGCATTTAAATAATAGTATTCTTAGATTTTTAGTATTTTGTGATAGTTCTATGGAGTTCAATACCCGTACAGAACTTATTACATAGAAAAATAATCGTTTGGATACACGTTCCGTTTTGTATGGTTGGACAAAGTGATCATTTTGAAAACACAAGATATTAAGCGAACTGCGTTAGGGCTGAAATAATCAGATTACGTATTTTTCGCGCAGTTCTTGGGAAGAGCGCCTAGAGGATTATTCTGAGCCACTATAGACATATATATAGCTTGAATAGACCGTTTGTATCTTAAGCTTTTGTTCGGTGTATTATCGGTTCTCCTTAAAACACTATACAGACGGACATTCACAGCTAACTGTATACAAGATTACTGTAATTCCGCTAAAGTAGGCTATTCAGTAGAGTGAATTTTGCTCTCTCTCTCTCTCTCTCTCTCTCTCTCTCTCTCTCTCTCTCTCTCTCTCTCTCTCTCACACACACACACACACACACACACACACACACACACACACAGTTGTGCTAGCTGTAATGATAATAATAATACTGTAGGTTTGTGAGCATTATGAATTTTGGTCTATGAACTTCTTCATGAAACCAGATGGATCTATTACTGACAGCGATTTCACAGAGTTCTCGATGAATATTTTTACCACACTTTCCTTCTAGGCTTTTTAGTTTTCTGTAAAAGAAAACTATTGTGCCGGCTTTGTCTGTCCTTCCGCACTTTTTTCTGTCCGCACTTTTCTGTCCGCCCTCAGATCTTAAAAGCTACTGAGGCTAGAGGGCTGGAAATTGGTATGTTGATCATTCACCCTCCAATCATCAAACATATCAAATTGCAGCCCTCTAGCCTCAGTAGTTTTTATTTTATTTAAGGTTAAAATTAGCCATAATGGCAACATTTACGTGGATGGCTTCTTAAAATTAACGAAATTATTGGAGAACGATTATGGAGTTATAGCTATGATAATATTTAATGATAATAATAATTGTGGAGAAACACATCCACAGTTATGTTTGGGTACAAATGTATTTAAAAGTAAATCTCTACAGAGAGCGTTCTGGAATCTGTTCGATTCCCCTTTTCTGCCTCGAGGAGATTCGCGAAAGCTCTCCGTAGAGATTTATTTTTAAATATATTTGTACCCACACATGACTGTGGATACTGGTAATCTTCTTAGACACGAAGGTAAGTTATTTAGTTGTATTCCACATAGAAAAATGAAAGATGTTTTGGTTAGGATATGCCCAACAGTTTCGTCCTCCAATGGACCTCTTTTTGTAGCTTTTATTAAAGGATACAACTAAATAACTGTAGATGTTTTCTCCATTACTCTCCATTACAAGACTCACGCCACTGAGTGTGTTTTAATGATAATTGTTTAGAGTGACAAATTATTCTTCCTCATTTCTTGAAATAAAATACTTGTTAGTGTAGTGTCTCCTGTAGAAATTATGCACAAAATCTCCTTTACAGGCAGCAAAACCGCAGTTTTTCAGTGTCGTGGTTATTTTGAATTACTCTTACCAGAATGTCAAATTTCACCTTTACATTTACCAATGCAGGACACATATTGGCTACTTCTTGGCAAGGCTTGTCAACGTGATATCATAAGGAGACGTTATCTCATTCCTGTCAAGGTTAATTTGAGACATTTATCACTCACAGGGGGTGAAACTGGTGGCAGCAGAAAGTTTAGTATTTTTCAAGAAAATAAGATTAAAAGTATCTGAATATTAATGGTAAAAAAAATTGAATATACCATATGGGGCATAATACAATACCATTTCAAAATGTACTAATTGTGCAATGTCAGTAACGTAAAAATATCACCTGGTCACCTCGTAATTTAACATCACATTGAACGAAAGTTTAACCAGCAATTTAGGTTCAACAGGAGAACAGATTTACAAGTAGCCTTTGCGACCAACTTAACGAGATGCATATTGTGTACGGAACGGCAAAAATCTCTTCATGTCATTCAAGTAAAAATCACACTTTTAGCTTCTCAGTGATGTAAAACTGACTGCGGAGAGGATAATTAAAACAAATATCTATAAAACACTTTATTATTAATATAAAAACTATAGTTAAAAACTATTTTCATATTTAGATGCCTTCGAGTTGGGACTCTGAATTCATGTTTTATATATTATAGAACTTTGATTTACAACTCATGGGGCGAGTAGGAAAAAAAAAAAGTTTTGTACAGAGAAAGCCTACGACTGTAAAATGAGATCACTCTAATGTTACTTTGAGATTGTTTTAGAAAAGAGATGTTCATTCTATGACATGGAAGCTTTCTTTTGTCAATGAGGGAGGGAAAGTGGCTGTGAATATAATGCAGCATGGTTTTGTGTTAAGACAAAGAGCATAGGACAATTGCAGTGTGTGTGTGTGTGTGTGTGTGTGTGTGTGTGTTTACACACGTACACACACACATTAAAATATACATATATGTATGTATGTATTTATGTATATATAATTATATATGCATGTACATGTTGGAATGTATGTATATATATATATATATATATATATATATATATATATATATATATATATATATATATATATATATATATATATATATATATATATGATAGGAAGTCTTTTTGGAAACATGGATGTATTGTGGTTACACGAAAATCAGACGGATTTTGGCAAGCATTCAACTTACTTTCAGTTGTCAAAAAAAAATTGTGATAATCTGTTCCGACTGAATTAATAAATTGATATGACTACGCAAAAAATAAATGTGAAAAGTGTCCTAAATAATGTGACGGACATCGGCATTTTAAGAATATTTTTGAAAATTGGCAAATTTTACTATTTCTCATCGTTGACTTTCACTAGAGAATAAACGCTTTCCCTTGGGCTTGCTTTTACATCAGTTTGAGAATGTGAAAGTTTAGCACTTTAAGCCAGTTCTATCAGATTTCATATAATGCCACCCAATAACGAATTTCTAACCAGTATAAGATGCATTATATATATCAAAGAGGTCAGTCTTGCCCACATTTAGTTTCACACTTAGTCAACACATACGTAACGCTTTTTACTTGAATAGAAATAAAACGCAAATGCATTTTAAAGTAAAATAACTCTCACATTGTCCTTTAAGCTATTTTGAACAAATGACGCGTTCAGCATTAGAAAGTCCTCTCGCCACAAAAGAATTTGGAAATTGAACCTGCTGTAATTTCTCTATTTTTCAAGATACAAAGTTGAATTTTGTTTGAGAGGAAGTATATGCGATCAGGAAGAGAACAGTATATGCAGAAAAAATTATAATTCAACCCTACCCCATTTTTGGGGGAAAAGGGGTGGATTATTTTAAAGCTGATCAGGCGAAAAACGCCAATTTCAAAAGTTGGGGGGAGAGGCCCTTCTAATGCTGAACGCCTGCAGTAAAATTATATACTTATTTTAAGAAATGTCTAGGTGGAGAATTAATCTTTAAGCAACAGATTATTTCAGAAACTGCATGATAGCTATACAGTGAAAAGGTCAGTTTTGCCACATGGAATGTTGTTAGGTCATTTCCACAATCCAGAATCACGAGGTTAGTTAACATTATTACAAAATACAGAAAGAAGGAATTCCGTGGCTGGCACTAGGATGCATTTTCCCGAGATGTAACCGAGTACCGGGACCTTTCCCTGAAAAAAAGCGGGACGCCATATCTTCAAAACTAACCTTAAAATTTTCTTGAAAATAATGTCATTATGTTTCCCACATCCAAAGTACTTTTGAGGTCCCAATCAAATCTAACCTAACCTAGTGGCATGGAAAACAAACCGGGGCTGGTGCAATACTAGCATACATCTCCGGAATTTGCGGACGGGAAACATAAATCATACTCAACCTCATTCCCGGAACTTACATGTAAGCTATTTCGAAATGAACATTGTTCAAGTACCTAATATCCAACCTATTTTTTTTTTTTCAATTTTAATTCCTTGTAATTTCGATGACAATTGAAGCTTCCGTGCAACTGATATGCGAAAAACTAGGTTTTTAATTTGTTTTTAGGTATTTGTCAGTGCGTCTGAAGTCCTCCATTACCAAAGTCATGAAAAATTGTTTGAAAACTATATATATATATATATATATATATATATATATATATATATATATATATATATATATATATATATATATATATATATATATATATATATATATATGTGTGTGTGTGTGTGTGTGTAAGTATATATATATATATATATATATATATATATATATATATATATATATATATATATATATATATATATATATATATATATATATATATATATATATATATATATATATATTATGTATGTGTATATATGTAATATAGATAGACAGATAGTTAGTTTAGTTATAAAGCCATATAAAATCATGAAACCAACAGTAGTGTTGAATGAAATTCACAGAACAACGAAGAATTACTGTTAATCATCTAACATCAAAACCGTAGATATGAAACCAACAGCTAGCAGATGGAATTGAAAGCTCTGTGCGTGACTGCATAAAAATTTCAAAGCTCTATCACTAAAATAACTCTATGCATGACAAGCGCATTAGTTGTAGCAATGGTCTATTTATTCCATTCCGTTTCATTTGTATATATATGAGATCGTCTACCATGCCGGTAGTGATGCTGTTTGACTTTATTAAAAATATAGAATTAGGCAAAATATTCATTAATCTTTTATGCAAACGAGAAATGCTGATGTAACTTTGTTATGAGTTTGATTGAATGAATTATAACTCGTTATATTGTTTTTGATTTTCCGAACGTTTTTAGCTACAGTTTAGGCGTAGCTTCAATGGGCGTTCATCCAGATTTGCGGAAAATTGCTCTGCAAATGAAATAAAAAGATTTCGTAGTGGCTTATACACGAATAACTTAGACTTAACGTTTATTCCTAATATCCACGTAAAGTGTTTGTAGTACATTGATTTTATTTTCAAGTCGCTGTCAATTTTAATAATATCAGAAGCAAAGTCTCCCTATTCTGGCGTAATGATTTGTTGTAAAAAAGGTTTTTTTTGGTCTAAGTTTCAAGGTCACTTGTCATTATTAAAAAAAAAATGTTACTTTCATGTTAACACCGAGTACATACTAACCAAAAACATTGCGTGTTTTTATTATGCATATGAAATGTAAGAAAATACGTTAAAAAAAGATTCACTCTCAACTTTATCGTAATTAAACTTTATTGTGAATCCTGGACCTGAAAGTTTTTGTTTTTTAAGCGACTTATCTGTTCGTAATTAATCTTAGAGTTTTCGTAACGCTTCTGTTGGTTTGGTAGAGTCCAGAGGTCCGCAATAGACCTCTTACTCCCTTGCACACCTTACAAGTAGCTAAGGGCTCTTAAGAAGCCGTGCTGGCATAAGGCCAGCTAAATCTCAACCAGTCACCCCCAGTTTTCAATCTCAACCAATCACCGCCAGTTTTCAATCACAACCAATCACCGCCAGTTTTCAGTCTCAACCAATCACCACCTGTTTTCAGTCTCAACCAGTCACCAATAATTTTCAGTCTCAACCAATCACCAACAGTTTTCAGTCTCAACCAATCACCGCCAGTTTTCAGTTTCAACCAATCACTGCCAGTTTTCAATCTCAGCCAGTCACCACCTGTTTTCAGTCTTAACCAATCACCGCCAGTTTTCAGTCTCAACCAGTCACCGCCAGTTTTCAATCTCAACCAGTCACTGCCAGTTTTCAATCTCAGCCAGTCACCACCTGTTTTCAATCTCAACCAATCACTGCCAGTTTTCAGTCTCAACCAATCACCTCCAGTTTTCAATTTCAACCAGTCACTGCCAGTTTTCAATCTCAGCCAGTCACCACCTGTTGTCAGTGTCAACCAGTCACCGCCAGTTTTCAATCTCAACCAGTCACTGCCAGTTTTCAATCTCAGCCAGTCACCACCTGTTTTCAATCTCAACCAATCACCGCCAGTTTTCAGTCTCAACCAATCACCGCCAGTTTTCAATCTCAGCCAGTCACCACCTGTTTTCAATCTCAACCAATCACCGCCAGTTTTCAGTCTCAACCAATCACCTCCAGTTTTCAATTTCAACCAGTCACTGCCAGTTTTCAATCTCAGCCAGTCACCACCTGTTGTCAGTGTCAACCAGTCACCGCCAGTTTTCAATCTCAACCAGTCACCACCAGTTTTCAGTCTCAACCAATCACCGCCAGTTTTCAATCTCAGCCAGTCACCACCTGTTTTCAATCTCAACCAATCACCGCCAGTTTTCAGTCTCAACCAATCACCTCCAGTTTTCAATTTCAACCAGTCACTGCCAGTTTTCAATCTCAGCCAGTCACCACCTGTTGTCAGTGTCAACCAGTCACCGCCAGTTTTCAATCTCAACCAGTCACCACCAGTTTTCAGTCTCAACCAATCACCGCCAGTTTTCAATCTCAGCCAGTCACCACCTGTTTTCAATCTCAACCAATCACCGCCAGTTTTCAGTCTCAACCAATCACCTCCAGTTTTCAATTTCAACCAGTCACTGCCAGTTTTCAATCTCAGCCAGTCACCACCTGTTGTCAGTGTCAACCAGTCACCGCCAGTTTTCAATCTCAACCAGTCACCACCAGTTTTCAGTCTCAACAAATCACCGCCAGTTTTCAATCTCAGCCAGTCACCACCTGTTTTCAATCTCAACCAATCACCGCCAGTTTTCAGTCTCAACCAATCACCTCCAGTTTTCAATTTCAACCAGTCACTGCCAGTTTTCAATCTCAGCCAGTCACCACCTGTTGTCAGTGTCAACCAGTCACCGCCAGTTTTCAATCTCAACCAGTCACCACCAGTTTTCAGTCTCAACCAATCACCGCCAGTTTTCAATCTCAGCCAATCACCACCTGTTTTCAATCTCAACCAATCACCGCCAGTTTTCAGTCTCAACCAATCACCTCCAGTTTTCAATTTCAACCAGTCACTGCCAGTTTTCAATCTCAGCCAGTCACCACCTGTTGTCAGTGTCAATCAGTCACCGCCAGTTTTCAATCTCAACCAGTCACCACCAGTTTTCAGTCTCAACCAATCACCGCCAGTTTTCAATCTCAGCCAGTCACTGCCCGTTTTCAATCTCAGCCAATCACCAACTGTTTTAAATCTCAACCAATCGCCATCAGTTTTCAGTCTCAACCAATCACCCCCAGTTTTCAGTCTCAACCAATCACCGCCAGTTTTCAATCGCAACCAGTCACTGCCAGGTTTCACTCAACCAATCACCACCTATTTTAAATTACAACCAATCACCACCAATTTTCAGTCTCAACCAATCACCGCCAGTTTTCACTCTCAACCAGTCACCACCTGTCCTAAATCATAACCAATCACCACCAGTTTTCAGTCTCAACCAATCACCACCTGTTTTAAATCTCAACCAATCGCCACCAGTTTTCAATCTCAACCAATCACTACCTGTTTTAAGTCCACCAATCACCGCCAGTTTTCACTCTCAACCAATCACCACCTGTTTTAAATCACAACCAATCACCGCCAGTTTTCAATCTTAACCAATCACCACCAGTTTTCAGTCTCAACCAGTCACTGCCAGTTTTCAGTCTCAACCAATCACCACCTGTTTTTCAATCTCTACAAATCACCGCCAGTTTTCAGTCTCACCAATCACCACCAGTTTTCAATCTCATCCAATCACCACTTGTTTCCATTCTCAACCAATCACCGCCAGTTTTCAGTCTCAACCAATCACCACCTGTTTTCAGTGTCAACCAATCACGGCCAGTTTTGCAAGCACATTGTACGACTTGATCTTCAGACATGATGTTACATATTTTGGGAAGATGTTTCTGTGTACTAGATTGACATTCGAGAAGGTATTTTATCAGATGCTTAGATATTGCGGTTGCTTAGACCCGAATGATGAGTTGCGGCCCAGTTTGTGGATGGTGAAGACCCAAATTGTGGTCGCTGAAGGCCCAATAGTTGTGGTCGCTGAAGACTCGAATAGTGGTCGATGAGGGGCCCGGATTGTGTTTGCTGAAGGCCCGAAAATTGTGGTTGCTGAAGACTCGAATTGTGGTCGGGGAAGACCCGAATTGTGGTCGCTGTAAATTGCGTCACTGAAGAACTGAACTGCGGTCGTTGAAGGCCTTATAACTGCTGTCGCTGAAGACTCGAATAGTGGTCGGTGAAGACTCGAATTGTGGCCGCTGAAGGCTCGAATAGGGTCGGTGAGGGCCTGGATCGTGGTCGCTGAAGACTGGATAATTGTGGTCGCTAAAGACTAGAATAGTGGTCGGTGAAGACTCGAATTGTGGTCGCTGAAGGCTCGAATAGTGGTCGGTGAGAGCCTGGATTGTGGTCGCTGAAGGCCGGATAATTGTGGTCGCTGAAGGCTCGAATTGTGGTCGCTGAAAGCTCAAATAGTGGTGGGTGAGGGCCTGGATTGTGGTCGCTGAAAGCTGGATAATTGTGGTCGCTAAAGACTCGAATAGTGGTCGGCGAGGGCCTGGATTGTGGTCGCTGAAGGCCAGATAATAGTGGTCGCTGAAGATTCGAACAGTGGTCGGTGAAGACCCGAATAGTGATCGGTGAAGACCCGAATTGTGGTCGCTGAAGGCTCGAATAGTGGTCGGTGAGGGCCTGGATTGTGGTCGCTGAAGGTCGGATAATTGTGGTCGCTGAAGGCCTGAAAATTGCGGTCGCTGAGAGCCCACCGGAAGAGCGCTGCGTTCGAACTCATACAGGAGGATTCTTCGGAGGACATTGGTGATTCTGATCAAGGACATCGTCCTTGGCCAGGGCGTGTGAGTCTTCCTCCAGAGAATCATCTCCGTCGTCAAACCCGTACCTGCAGGAGAGACGAGAGAGGTTCAGTGATAAATTTAAACAGTTTAATGGTAAAATTCAAAGGGTTTGATTATAAATATAAAGGCAGATTTTGTGGAAAATGGCTCTTTACTTTACTAATCATTTTTTAAAAGAGAAACAAAACTCAGTCTCAAAGTCAGGATTTTCTGTCGTTGTAATTAGGTTTGAGTTTTAAAGCTGAACAGGTATCAGTCAGTGCGATGACTGTTTTAAAGAGCATATGAGTCTACTTTTAATCACTGGAAGATAATTCTGAATGCGCTAATGCTTTCTAAAGCTGATAAAATTTTATTCATGATAACGACTTCGAATCGAGGTACATTACTCCTGGTTTTCTATTTCTACATATGAATATATATATATATATATATATATATATATATATATATATATATATATATATATATATATATATATATATATATATATATATATATATATATATATATATATATATATATATATACATACAGTGTTTAACACGAGTTTATGCAAATATTTCGGAAAATGAAAGAAATGGTCATTCTGAGCAGAAAATGTTCTATAAAGATATGCATTTCAAGGCTTCTTGTGTTGGTGAGGGGAATTTTAAAATAACCGTTCATCATTAACACGGCTCTTGGGCGAGGTTGTTAATGCGGTTCGGAGTAGCCTACTGCCTAGGCTAGGGGTGGTTGATGAAGTGAATGAGACAAGTGGATTGCTTGTCTTTTAATTATGATTATTTTTCTTGCTGGTAATCTAATTTTAGTGATTAGCTTAGAGCGGTACGTTATGGCTTTACGTATCAAGTAGGCAGTGTAAATGTTGCTTGGCAAAATTTATCTGTGATCGTTGAATTCTGCCCCGTCACGGAATTGTTGAATCAGGAGCCATGACTAGGCGCATGCCTTTGACTGGCGTCTGATGAATACTTTTGATGGAGAGGGAACGATTTTTAATGAGACACTGTAAATCTGACGGGTGTCGGATGAATGGGCACCCCGCTGATTTAGAGGAGATTCAATTAGGCTTGCTTTTTCTTTTTATTTTTTTTTTATCGGTGTCCAATGAATACTGGAGAGGGCGAGGGAATAATGCATATATTTTTTTTCTGTTTGTTCAGTACCTAAAGAATACAGTTGATTGGGAAATACTTTATTCACATCAGCCTAATCATTCCGTCAAGACTAGATCTTGCTCTTACGTCTGACATCACAGAGGGGTGAGCCGCCACGAGGCATATCCTCACTCCACGAATTGGAACCAGTCTAAATGTAACCTGCAGGTAATCCGTCTTGAGGCAGAGTTCGCTAAGCAACTGAAGCCTTCCCTTTCCTTTTAATTTTCTTATTTTATCACTCCGCTTTCTTAAATTTACTGATTTTATATAATCGTCTGTATCATATTTCGTAAGCGCAGAGTTCTTTATTGTTTGGCCAAGGAGCAAGCAATTAAACAAACAACTACAGTTTACTGATGAATTCGTATTGCATCGCGGGATTGCACTTGAAGTATTATTGTTCATTGTTGAAGTATTGTTCAGCGTTGTTCAAACTTGAGGTTGGTAAACAAAAGCGTGGGGGAGATTGTGAAGAAAATCATACAAGTCTCATTTCCTTGTCGATAGTTCTTCCTTGCGCTTGAAATTTCCGATTTTGATTCCAAACAATAATTAAAAGTTCATTAGAATACCAGATGCTCGTAAGACGACATTCAAATCTGTATTGTTTTGCTCTGTAATCAAGTTACCGACTTTCTAATGCAGAAGACAGAGTTTAATGAAATAAGGTGCACCCTGCTTTTGAAATAGCTTTATAAGACGACAGTGAACTGACATGCTACATGTTATTATTATTATTATTATTATTATTATTATTATTATTATTATTATTATTATTATTATTATTATTATTTTGTCTATCACAGTCATCCTATTCGACTGGATGGTTTTTATAGTGTGGGGCTCCGAGTTGCATTTTTATTATTATTATTATTATTATTATTTTTATTATTTTGTCTATCACAGTCATCCTATTCGACTGAGTGATTTTTATAGTGTGGAGTTCCAGGTTGCATTATTATTATTATTATTATTATTATTATTATTATTATTATTATTATTATTTATTATTATTATTTATTATTATTATTATTATTTTGTCTATCACAGTCATCCTATTCGACTGGGTGGTTTTTATAGTGTGAGTTCAGGTTGCATTATTATTATTATTATTATTATTATTATTATTATTATTATTATTATTATTATTATTTTTTGCCTATCACAGTCATCCTATTCGACTGAGTGGTTTTTATAGTGTGGAGTTCCAGGTTGCATTATTATTATTATTATTATTATTATTATTATTATTATTATTATTATTATTATTATTATTATTATTATTTTGCCTATCACAGTCATCCTATTCGACTGAGTGGTTTTTATAGTGTGGAGTTCCAGGTTGCATTATTATTATTATTATTATTATTATTATTATTATTATTATTATTATTATTATTATTCAGAAAAGAACCCCATTCATATGGAACAAGCCCACCATAGGGGCCACTAACGTGAAATCCAAGCTTCCAAAGAATATGGCGTTCATTAGGAAGAAGTAAGAGGAAGTAAAGTTAAGAAGAGAAAACTCACCTCCAAGTTATCCCAATACTCAGGAAGACCATGAGGATACCCATGGCTATAAGGCCACATGCCAGGGGCATAGAAGGAGTACGCAGTGGGTACGTGCCGCTCATGGGTCGAATAAGGATCACGTGGTAGAAGACTGACCCCATGGTGATCATAAGGACTCCGATGACGAAGCTGAACAGAATGCAGTAGCCCCGTGACGTAGGGGCCGTGTGAGAGGTGAAGAGCCCCTTGTATCGTGCCCGGGTATGGCGGGCATTTATGCTGCGCCCCTGGCTCAGTGAGTGGCTCCTAGGAGGCATCTTCAGTAAGAGACATCCTAACAGCCTGGAATGGGGGAAAAAAGAATATATTTTCCTAAAAACCTGGAGTGGTGCAAAAAAGAATATATTCCTAAGAACCTGGAATGGTGCAAAAAAGAATAGTTCCTAGGAGCCTGGAATATTGGAAAAAAAGAATATATTTTTTATATCTTTTAATTTAAACCGTTTGATTTACGAATAACCAGCAAGTAATATGAAAAACTATAATCGTAAAAATGATTCTCTCTCTCTCTCTCTCTCTCTCTCTCTCTCTCTCTCTCTCTCTCTCTCTCTCACACACACACACACACACACACACACACACACACACACATATTCACATAAGCACGCA
Organism: Macrobrachium rosenbergii; assembly: GCF_040412425.1. Lineage (NCBI taxonomy): Eukaryota > Metazoa > Arthropoda > Malacostraca > Decapoda > Palaemonidae > Macrobrachium > Macrobrachium rosenbergii. Next base: position 114,230,823 of record NC_089752.1, read on the forward strand.
AACATTTTCTCTTAAGTAAGGTGATTTAAAAGCCAAACTCTTTAACTTTAACTGGACCTCTGGATATATTCCCTGAAACATGCTGGAGTCACCACAGACTTGAATTAGCCATTTCTTTAGAGTTGCATTTCTTCTCGTACTTTTGCAAAAATAAACTTCAGTGAATCTATAATTCATTGGAAATCACGGGAGAAAATGTGGATGGGTTCGACAGTGAGCAGAGAGGGAAAGATGTGAAAACTTTACTGGATGTAGTTTGAAAAATATATTTTTCAGATAGTTTTTTAAGAAGTGGAAAGATGGATAGCAAAAAACCTCACTGCTGATTGATGAGAATGGCTGCAGAATTTTATCAGTTCTGGACAAGCAGTTTTTTATCAAGTGGGAAGATGAACAACATGGAACTCGTATTGACTGGTTATTGATCAGAATACGAAGAAGAGAGATATTTGTGGAAAGCAACGGTAATATTTATATAAAAAATATATAAAAAAAACCACTGCTGTTCAATAGTTACAGGAGGCTTAACCTTTTAAGAAAGAGCTACTTCTTTTTAAAGAATAAGTTATTAAACACAGTATTTCTGCTGTCTGTGGGCAGGCTTACCTGACATCAAAGAAATAAAAGTGTCTGAAAACCAAAGGTGAATTTCGCCACGAAAGCAGGACATATAAATAAATGAATTAAAATGGGAAAATAATTCTGAGAAATACTGATTCATCGGCCAGCTGATGAAAATTCCAAAGTATATAGTTTTAAACCCTTTTTTAGTTTTATGTAAAAGAAAACTGTTGTGCCGGCTTTGTCTGTCCGTCCCCACTTTTTCCTGTCCGCCCTCAGATCTTAAAAACTACTGAGGTTAGAGGGCTGCAAATTGGTATGTTGATCATCCACCCTCCAATCATCAAACATGCCTAATTGCATCCCTCTAGTCTCAGTAGTTTTTATTTTATTGACGGTCAAAGTTAGCCATAATTGTGCGTCTGGCAAAGAGATAGGCCAGGCCACCACCTTGCCGTGATTAAAGTTTCATGGGCCGCGGTTCATACAGCACTAAACCGAGACCACCGAAAGATAGATCTATTTTCGATTGCCGTGATTATACGATATACAGAAAACGCGACTGCGCCGAAGAAACTTCGGCTCATTTTTTACTTGTTAATTCTCGTGACTTCTCATTTATGTGTCCGAGGCCTCTGGTAAATTACTTTAAAATTCTTAATGGCAATGTAGCTTTGCCAATCATCGTCAATAGTGCAACCTCAGCAACTCAAAAGTACTTTATTTCCGTAATTGATTTGCATATTTTAATAATGGAGAATGATTTTTTATTTTATGTGATATGTTGTTCCATTTGTTCGTAAAGTACATACAGTTGTTGAGTCTCCCCTCCCCCGTCTCGCTCTCTCTCTCTCTCTCTCTCTCTCTCTCTCTCTCTCTCTCTCTCTCTCTCTCTCTCTCTCTCTCTCTCTAATGCATTTCAGGACATGGTTCTGGCTCGATTTAATGCTCTGAAAACCTGTTTAAGATGATATTTCCCATAAAAGTACATAGACATATAACAGCACTGATAAAGATATTAATGTTGGCAAGTATATTATAGATAACGTTAGCAGAAGAGGAATGTACAAGAAATTAAAAGTTTTTTATGTACTGAGAAAGGTTACACTGATGATAATTCTGATAAAAATCACAATAACGGTGATAGTAAAGATTAGCATATTCATACAGCCAATATAAATATCATGTCAGTATCGATTATTAAAATAAATATTCCGCCATTACCCTCCCCCTCAGTGATTATTGTGAAGAGACCACTTCTGAATGCTTGGTGACCCTAGTATTGATAGATGATTAGCTAATACAGTTTTAGTTTCATTAGTACTTCTCAGGTGAGCGTTTGAATACAGCGTTACAGAAAAATGCGATAGAATACAGGCTGGAAAATATCTTGTATTCAAAAGCTAGCTGTAATCTATAGTTCATTATGTAGCCTCTGTTTTCAGTTTGATAAGAATTATAAAAGGAATGATAATAGGATTGTCTGATAGTTTTATATGCGCAGCCTTTCTTCCATCTGTCAAAATTTAGATTTTTCCCAAATGTGAACAGCACATATACACTCAAAAAGGAATACTATATATATCTGACTCACATCTGGATCGAACCCAGGTCTTTCAGTTGAAAGGCAAAGGTGCTACCAACTGAACCACACAAGTCATAAAAAAAGTTGGAGCCTAAGTACCATTGTACCTAAGGCTTTACCTGGGCAGGTTTACTGACTAGCATACCAGCGAGTGTTACCCAATTTCCTAACCCAGCCGCAAGATCTGGGTTCGATCCGAGTGTGAGTCAGAAAAATATTTCTGTTTTGCACGTGATTGTGTGTTGATTGTTTCTATCATATATATATATATATATATATATATATATATATATATATATATATATATATATATATATATATATATATATATATATATATGTATATACACGTATATATATTCACACTCACACACACACCTCATTCTGATTACATGCTCCCACATATGTTTGTCGAAAATAAAGGATTCTCATTTACATACTGGCCCATATTCTTATTTAAAATATAAATTATTCTTATCGAAAATGAAAACAGAATACGCAAAATATGCAGTGAATAACCTACCTTCTCTGATACCCTCTGCCTTGTGATTATCTTTGTGGGACAGGGAAATATATTTTTCTATTTTTGATTAACTTTTCTCAGTAAATGTTTCCCTTCCTCTTGAAGACCTTAGTCTTTGTCAAAGTCGTTTAGTCACAATGTCAAAAGAAAGTCAGGAACCTCATTGTTCTGTTATTCCCGATAATGTTCCCGTAACGGAATAAGCGCACATGGATGACACAAGAGACGTCAGAGAGGAATAACCTCTCTCTTCACTGTCAGCCTTACAACTGACAAGTTGTTGCTCCTCCGAGTTCTCTAGCCTCTGGTGCTCATAGATGCGATGGAGTTTAGTTGCCACGTAGCCATTTCATTAGTTATTCAACACGCTCCCTAAAAGATGCTGATTCCACACAACAAATAGACAACTGTCACAGGCATCCTTTAATTGCTAATTTGGGAATGAAACGAATGTGCAGTAAGCTATCTTGTACATTAAGCTGGAGCAGCCCATATTAAATTAGTTTCGTCCGCTTAATATTCTTACCTCTAGTGCGCCTCTCAGCTCTGGCTAGTTTCTGGAGCTAGGGGCCCAGTCTTTCCAACACTTTTGCTACACCAAGATCCAATTCTAAAGCTAAATTCTAAACTTACACCTTCTAACCAGCTAATTTTTCTTACAGTCTCTGTCTCTACCAAGATAACTGCCTTATTATGTAGATGAATATTCAGTTATTTATCTTTTCAGTGAAAGTGATTGTGAAGAAGTAATTACTGATCAGTGTGTTTTCTCTTAAACTGAACATCTTGAAGATAAATGGCATCTATGTATGGGTCATTTTTGATTGAAACAAACGTTTAAAAAAAATTATTTCAGTAACTTGAATTTAGTATGAATTGGGAATGGAAAACCCGAGCTTGCCTAACAAATATTTTCTTTTTGGGGGGGTGGTGGGTTTGGGAGTTGGGGGGGAGCTACGTTTTGGGTTTGTTTACCTATGACTTGAATTTGATAAATCATACATTTGCATTTAGTTTTCACGTAATTAATGAATGTATCAGTCAACACTATTCTTCTTTCAGTGAATCGTTAATGTAGCAAAACAGTGGATTTTTTAGACAGTTTTTCAGGAAGCTAAGTCTATAGAAAACGTCAGAATTGGATCCTTTCTGCTTTGCCTCACAAAATCACGTACGAGGAAATAAACGTTGGAGGTGTAGTTGAGAGGGCGAGATCTCAACATATCTTCCATAAAATATATGATAAAAATACTATAAAATAAAGATGTTATCCCTTCCAATGAGTCTCTACCCCAGATTTTTTTTTTCTGTGGCAAAAATTTCCTTTCTTAAGTGGTAATAAACATTAGAGGGGTGTTGATATTTACTGTATATCTTAAACATTTTAGTAATCACTTAATAACTTTCACATATAAAGAGCGTTTAGATGTTAGAATATTTCAGCCTATTCAAAGCTGTGTACATCAGCACTGATGTTTCGCATACTAAACACTGGGGTGTGACGTCACTTGATTGAGCTTTTTCTAACAACCCACCAGAAAAAAATATAAAATATCAGAGAGATTGTCATTGCATACATTCCAATCTTCTATAATAATAAAATCCAAATGGGGGTAGGTAAGGGATCGGAAGGGTAGGGGAGACATGACACATCCACCCTCCTCCTGCTAACAGGTTTATCCGCCCCGGGTGGGGACGGGCTGTGTAGGGGATCTTGAGGGTAGGGGGTACATAACACATCCACCCTCCTCCTGCAAACCTGTTTATCCGCCCCGGGGTGGGGGGGATATGTAGGGGATCGGCAGGGTAGGGGAGACATGACGGGCAGGGCCGGGTTCTAGCGCAGCGTAGCGTGCGCCATCAAGCTCGTTTCAAATAATAAACGTTGCTGGACGTCAAATTTGCTTGGACGTTTCAAAACTGAGCCGGGGTAACGACAAATTACACGGCGGAGATTACCTGCCTGGAAGCTTAAATGATTTTTTTTTTTGGGGGGGGGGGCAATGCCTCTACACGTCAGTATGCCGCTAGAATTTCATTATGCCAAATTTAAAGAAAGAGATTGACATTCTACGTATTTTATAGTTCTGTTTCTTCTAGCTCATTCTATTCTTTAAATCCTTCTGCAGTTATGGAGGCGTGTTTAGAAAGCATATTTGATTTGAACGGATTTATTTATTATCACGCATGTCATCATATGGGAGACAATATATATCAAATAAAGGCAGAAGTGCTTAAAAAGCAATCACCATTTCACTTAAGATAAGTTTCCTTTGTTATCAAATGATGTTTGCAAATAGGTTATTGAGTAATGTGGCTCATACTACTTAAACAAATTCTTTCAACCCTAACTGCATCTGTATAAAGATAGTCATAGAATTTGAGTGAATTTGTATTTTCTAGAGGACTGAAGGACAGCACGTGGTTTCAGGGACAAATATTTTCATTCTTGCGCGATTTTATCTGCTTCTACTAAAAAAAAAAAATGTGGGGGGGGAAGGAAAACCTTTACTTGCATTCAAATTTTATGGTTTTCAGATAATATTGGGCAAAATGGCATGTCTCAGTTTCAAAATATACTTCTCAGGTGGTCACACGTTGGATCTTTGAGTGAAACAAGTGGCAAATGGTTATAAAAAATAAGAATGCCATTAAATGAAGAAAAATATAAATCTGATTAAACGGTGTAATATTCCTTTGAAAGTAAAATGGTTTTGTGGGTTGACGTCTGGTTTTCAATAAAAAGTGACGTTGTTTTTTTTTTTTCAAAATACGTTCCGTCAATTATATTGCAGAATGGTAGCTGAATCCTTTATCTGAGATCTTTGCCAAAGCAAGAATCAGTTAATGAATATGATCTTATTTTTCAAACCTTTGTCCTAATATATATTATATATATATATATATATATATATATATATATATATATATATATATATATATATATATATATATATATATTAGAATCAATCAACACACAATCACGTGTGGAACAGAAATAAATTTCTGCCTCACATCAGGATCGAACCCAAGTCTTTGAGTTGAAAGACGAGACTGCTGCCAACCAAGCCACGCAAGTCCTGGGTTCGATCCTGATATGAGTCAGAAATTTATATATATACGTATATCACTCTTAATGATCACAGATATTTGCTTATCCTTAATAGTTAAATGTGAAGGAAAAATTATAGCGTTTTAAAGCAATGAATGAAAATGCAAATTTTAAAGCCTACATGTTTGAAAATTTTGTTTTAGAAACTAAGTAATGGGAACAGAAAACTAAGTAATGGGAACAGATTCTCTCTCTCTCTCTCTCTCTCTCTCTCTCTCTCTCTCTCTCTCTCTCTCTCTCTCTCTCTCTCCTTTGTGTTGTATTGTAATAACTGAATACATTCTGATGCTTTTACGTGTCCTGAAATGCAGTGGAACACACATGACTTCAATGCATTTAACTTCGGAGTTACATTGACTGAATGCACAGTGAGTATGAATATTCATACGTCGGTTTTATAAACCACTTTTTAGTAAATTCAAATATAAAAGTAAAGTTGATGCATGAGGCATGATCTTTGTAATGTATATTGATGAGGTACAATGGGAAATGTCATTTTTTTGTTTGTGGCTTTTTTTTTTTTTTTTTTTTTTTTTTGCTTTTTATCTCTCTACCTCTGCTGGTATTTGAAGAGGCTTGTGTTGTGGAAGTTTGCCACACAAATTGCTTATCCTTGATGCATATGTAAAAAAAAAATGAACGTGGTTTCCACGACATAATATGGAAATGGTTTTATATATATATATATATATATATATATATATATATATATATATATATATATATATATATATATAATGTATATATATACATTATTTACATGCATATATACGCATATATATGTGTGTGTGTGCACGCGCGTGTAGGCGCGTAATTCGATATGAACAGTCAAATCATTCAAGCGCCAGGTCAAAAAAAAAAAAAAAAAAATTAATGGGTGAAATCAGAATACGGCATAAACCCTTTGACGGTCTTTTCCTAAGCCACAGTGATCGGATTGCAATTCCCCCTCGCCCCTCGTTCGTTCCCTTTTTCTGGAGGGAGAGCCGGGCGATTCACTGAATAACCGCGAGTCTCTAATTCTAACAATCGGGACAATTCCTCGGAATTGCGTAGGGAATCGAATCGGTGAATTCGGAATGAGACGAAACTTAGAGAGAATCGTGGTCAAGTTTTAGGCAGATATGCAAAATTGAATCTTTATGTGGATTTAGTGGCATCACTCGTGCTTCAACTGTCATTTCAAGTAATGATATGCACGTTACTGATAACGAATAAGGGCTGATTCACATCGTAACGTCACGTCGCCGACACATCACGTCACGTGAAATACGTGAGAATTTCTGGCATGTAATCAAATAGACTTGTTCACACCGTCACGTCACATCACCATCAAGCACACGGCATCCACCGTCACATCACGACACGTTTTCTTGGAAAGAATATTTTGACGTGACGTGACGTGACGGTGCTCATGCAAGTTTCTTAACGCCAAATCTGTGAGCCGCTGCACGAACTGAACGGGATAGTGATGGATAGTGTGAATACAAGGCGCGTCTGATGTCGGGACGGTGACGTGACGTGACGTGTCGGTGACGTGATGGTATAATGTGGATCAGCCTTAACGGTATTGCCTTAATTATATCTTCTATAATGTGACAGTCTTGCTTACAGATCCAGATCTTCGATTTTTTTTGTGTATATGTCACATTGAATGAAATGGAATACATTCTGCTTGTGAAAAACATAACAGAAAGATTAAATTCTTGAAAAAATTGTTGGTTATAGTCTTTGCATTTGGAGACAAGCTTGCTTTTATAGAATTATGTGAATTAATAATGATGTCGATTCGTAACTACGTAACTATTCAAGTTGAATTAAAGGTCAGCAGATTAGTAATTCAACAGTGCAACTGAATTAAAATACGCCATGCTTAAGTGGAGAGGAATTCTGCGTTATTTATTGCTGTTGTTTGGAAACCTGTGTATGTTTCCTTAGCTACAAAGTCTCTTCACTGACCGTCCTTGATGATAATGGGTACTTGCTTTGCTTTTGTCTACATCAAGTACTCATGAATGTATGCATTATTTGCACATAGACATATATACATACATATATATACATGTATATACACGTGTATATATATATATAGATATACATAAATAAAGACAAAATCCACGAAGGAAGGACAAACAACGGATTGCTGCAAGGCCTTTCGACGTTAGTCCTTTCCTTAGCAGACTACTGCTAAGCAAAGGACTAACGTCGAAAGGCCTTGCAGCACGCCGTTGTTTCTCTTTCCTTCGTGGATTTAGTCGTTATTTATAAATATTCATCACGTTCCATATTTTTGTGATTCAGTTATACATATACATATATATATATATACTGTAATGTGTGTGTTTGTAGCTGCGTGGGACTTGTGTTTGTAACCCAACCCAACCATAATATTTGGATGAATGTCCCCTCTGGATACCGGCGAAATATACGTCCCTTCCGAGAAGCTGTGGCAGACTTTCCCCTTCCCGTTCCAGGAATCTGTGTAAAACTCCTTCTGTTGTGGAGAAATGAGAACTGATTCTCGGATGACGACGCCAAGACGCGGCTCAGATTCACCGTCGGGCCTGCCTTTTCATATGTTTGAGCTTCCGCTTCCTTCAGTCTGATGGTTTCTCCCGAAACGTTCATTTTAAGACCTTGGGAGGCGGGATTATATGGCTGCTTTCATGTCTAGACATGCGGACGAAGGGTTTTTGTTCTGTAATTCTAAGTCCTTATGTTTGCCAGTTTGGAGATCAAATGGCGCTGGTTTTTAGTTTTCTGTCAAGGAAAACTGTTGTGCCGGCTTTGTCTGTCCGTCCGCACTTTATTCTGTCAGCACTTTTTCTGTCTGCACCTTTTCTGTCCGCACTTTTTCTGTCCGCCCTCAGATCTTAAAACCTACTGAGGCTAGAGGGCTGCAAATTGGTACATTGATCAGCCACCTTCCAATCATCAAACATACCAAATTGCAGCCCTCTAGCCTCAGTAGTTTTTATTTTATTTAAGGTTAAAGGTAGCCATAATCGTGCTTCTGGCAACGATATAGGACAGGCCACCACCGGGCCGTGTTTAAAGTTTCATGGGCCGTGGCTTATACCGCATTATACCCAGACCACCGAAAGATAAATCTATTTTCGGTGGCCTTGATTATACGCTGTAGCGGCTGTACAGAAAACTCGATTGCGCCGAAGAAACTTCGGCGCACTTTTAACTTGTTTTTTTTTATGGGCCTTGACATTGTAGCCATAGTATAATAACTGACATAGTTTCAAAAAATATGTCTTCCATATTTTTATGCTTGTTCTATGACACTATACTTCTCTTTAACTCTTATATACTCAGTTAGTGGATCATGTAGTCACATTTATTATTTGTTATGAGAATCTTCAAACCATAGAAGCCTTCTGACTGGTGTAGAATCAAATATCAGCAAGGAACGAAAATGTAAAATGAGGGACATATTTAGTTAGCAACATTCTGATGCCTGCAGAAAATAGTAAGACGAATTTGAAGTCATAGAACTTTGTGGATTCAGTAACACCTTGAGAACGCTGGTATATAAAAGATGGTTATTGACTGAGATATTGGTCTGGGAAAAAAGTAGAATATGTAAAGAAGGTGGTTTAATGGCAGATTTTATCTAAATATTCTTCGCAAAACAAATGTACTCCTCATTTATTTAGTCTTCGTATTCATATCATCGTGATAAACCATAAAATTAACGGTTAGATTTCAACCTAAATCATTTTTTACAAATTTTGCTTAATTAATGATGTTTCTTTGCATTCACCTTTAGGTTTAAATCGATTATGATTTTATATATATATATATATATATATATATATATATATATATATATATATATATATATATATATATATATATATATATATATATATATATATATATATATATACACAGTATACATATATATATGCATGTATATCTGTATATATATTAAAAGATATACATACAAATGTGGGTGTGTGTGTGTGTGCAAAAGTATATGAAGCAAGGAGAATGTAATTGCGCTAAAGATTACGAATACGAGAGGATTGTCTATAGAAAACAAAGTTTGATCAAATGGAGGGAATGTTGACCCCATTTCCCTTGGAGGAGTAAATCGTGGATTTTGAATGCAGACGAAACTAAAAAGGTCAGGTCAAAGTTATATATGGCGTAGAAAAAAGATTATAAATGTGAGTACAATATTTTGTAGATAAAATTCAGTTGCAATAATGTGGGAGCATGTGTGTCCATGAATATTCGTATTTTTACGCGGTGAGCCACTGAAAACAGTTCACCAAGCAGTGAATCTAAATATTTATAATCTAGTGTGACTGACGATGCCATTTGTTCTTGCGCAATTGCGAGGGGACTTGAAAAATGAAACCTCACTCAAACAGAAAAAGCATCAAGATACAAATGACATTTCCCAGTCTGGGGGGCGATAGTGCGCCAGTGCGCCTCACGTGGTGCACTGTAGGCATTGCTACGGGATGTTTGCAGGTTCCTTTCGGCCCCTAGAAGCACCCACTTTTTTATCCTTTTACTTCACCTCCATTCCAGCTTCCTTTCTTCAATCTCGCTGTCCAGCCTCTCTAACTGTTATTACGTCTTAGTGCAAGCTTGGGGTTTTCTCCCAGTTCCACCTGTGTACTTCATCGCCTTTATTTTCTGGTTCTCTTCATCTTGCTGTCCAACCTCACCAACTCCGTCTTTTCACTGTGCAAGACGTTGAATGGCCGAAAGTGCCTCAGTGATTGACTTTCCAGTCTAAATTTCAGAAAATCAAAGAAAATCCATTTGCTTTAAACCTTCACCTTCTGTCATTCCACGCAGTCCCCTAGAAGCGTCCTATTTCAAGCAAAATTCGTACTTTTGAAAATCGGTTGCTTAGTTATTTTTTGCTTAATATCGAAAACTTTGCTACTTTATATTATAAATAACACGTAAATATTACTGTGGTTTTTTTTAGTTGGCACTTGTTAGGGACAGCCAGTCCAGGAAATGGGCTTCTTGTGAAGGTATTTATAGAAGTGGTTTCCGAAGCAGGAGTCAGTCGTCTTATCTTGTCTGTCTGCAAAGCTGCTTATCAAAATATTGTCGGTAAATATGTGTTTATTTTCTGCTAATATTGTAGTTGTTAGCATGGCTTTATTTTGTGTGTGTGTGTGTATGTATGTTTATATATATATATATATATATATATATATATATATATATATATATATATATATATATATATATATACACACATATATATGTGTGTGTGCTTGTGTGTGTGTATGTATGTATGCATTTATGTTATGAAGTGTTTCTATATTATATATGGGTGTGCTTAATAATGTATACAAATATATATATATATATATATATATATATATATATATATATATATATATATTTGTCAGTATGTGTTTAATTTAACGTAAATTGATTTGTTTTGAATAAGTCACTTTGGCTGTAATTATTTTTGGAACGTAATGACCCTGTTTCCTCCTCCCCGACATTTCTGACTTGTTGTTTAGTTTTAATTACAATGAGCTTGTTTTATTTTCACATGTGGTGTTGGCTGGAGCTGTATTCGGCGCTGTCTCGCCTGGTCTGGTCAGTCGTTTCTGGACCTTTAACATTGTGAGGGCTTGACTTATTAACTCTGGATTACGATACCTGCCTCTCTTCAGTTGCTGCTGCTGTCCTCCTTTGGGAGATTGAATCATTCTTCAGTCTGCGCCCTTGGTTCAGTCATTCTGCCAAGGGGACCTCTCTGCCAACTGGTAAGGTGTGATTACCTGTCGGACGGCCGTGTCCGTTGATCGTCTTGCGACGTTAAAGTGATTCTCACCTCAGTCTACGCCCTTGGCCCAGTGATTTTTGCCAGGGGGACCTCTCATACGTTTGGTAAGGTCTTAGGAATATAGATTATTCTCCTCGACCCGTGATTTGAAGGCTGTGGTGGCCACTACCACCGTTTAGAGCTCACTTAAGGGAAGCAGTTTAGTTTTTGATAAATGTTTAGTATGTAATAAGTTAGGTTATTCTGACTTTTCGACATTCTATTACTTTCAGGGCCCTCTCTTTAAAGTGTAATTGTATAGTCTATCTTAATTTGGTGTAAGTGTGTTTGTTATTCGATGTTTTCAGTGTGTGGTTGATTTTTGTGTTTATTTAATGTATTTTGTAAGAGGCTCAGTGGTCATTTCTTTCTAAAAAGTTTGTATTAAATATTAAGGTTTTATTTTCAGTTTTTCTTTATCCTCCTTGATTCTATCTCTGTACACTCTGTTGCGGCCATTCCACCTATTGTGGACTTGGTCGTTTGTGACTTTATTTGTATTTTAAGAGACTTGTGCATGTTTGAGGGCGTGGTCCCATAACAATATATATATATATATATATATATATATATATATATATATATATATATATATATATATATATATATATATATATATATATATATATATATATATATATATAAACTTTTTGTGTATGAACGTGTAAGCGTGATGTGTGTTTTCCTGTGTATACGCAAATGTTTAATTGTATTTTTTCACACGACAGATTCTGTAAGGTTAAAATGGGTGGATATGACAACAGAGAGACATTTGAATTCACATATTCTCTGCATCTATTATCCAGACCGCCTCTTCAACAGCTGCGTACAGAAGATAAAGAGACAAATGAAGTCGAAATAATTTCTGAAATGAATAGAAAATGAAGGCTGGAATTAACACTTTCGGTAAAGCCTCGCAATTTTTTATGAATGCCTTAACTTATCTTTTACTTCTTTCTACAGTAGCTATCTCCATGCATTCTACGCAAGATGATACCAGCTTGGTTCTGTCGTCATAACTTACGCAAAACATTTGCGAACTAAGAAAAATCTCAGCGCATGATTTTTCAGTTTGAAAGATGAAGGAAATGGTAGAGTGAGACCCTTTCAATCAGTTGTGTGAAAAACACCGACTTTCAAAAATGTAGGTCATGCATAGGGATAACTGCGACCAATTAAAAGAAGATTTGCTCGCTTTGCAATAACATGTATTGAAAAGAAGCTTTGTTTAATCCCCCGTTGCAAAGCTCCACTTTTGGTTTTTTGTTAATTGTTCGAAATATTCATGTGGCTTTATTTTAATTGACTCTCCGGCGGTCGTTATATGCAGCTCTGACCAGATATCGTGAACTTCAACCTTCAAATCCCCGTAGGGGGGATAGTGTCGTCAGTACACCCCATGCGATGCACTGTAGGTATTACTCAAGTTTCTTTGCAGCGCGGCGTCCCTTCGGCAACTAGCTGCAGCCTCTTTCATTCTTTTATTGTACCTCCGCTCGTATTCTCTCTTCCATCTTATTTTCCATCCTCTCTTAACAATTGATTTATAGTGCAACTGCGAGGTTATCCTCCTGTTACACCTTTCAGACCTCTTACTCTCAATTTCCCTTTCAGCGCTGAATGACCTCATAGGTCCCAGCGCTTGGCCTTTGGCCGGAATTCTATATTCTGTTCTATTCTATTCAAACTTCAGATCTGCGATGGTCTCTAGCAGACAACCACAGGCTTTGAAACCATGACGCCTGCGAATTACTTTTATTTCGACTGCCAATGATTTATTGCAAAAAAGAAAATAGCCAGTAAATGAATAAATCAATAGATCAGTTAATGTATTAATGATCTATCTGTTCACTCATTCTTGCTCTGTATTCAGAATGAAATTCTGAACGCGCGAAAGCAGTTGCATTTCACTGTTTTTTTTTTTTGTTTTTTTTTTTTATTATTCTTATTGAGGAAAACCAAGATTCCGATACGTACATAGAGGTTCAGATGAACTGAATTTCCTATAGACGGTAAAAAGATGTTAGGAAATGAACTTGGCGATAGAAGTATCCAGTCGAACTTCTCCAAAGTTCCAGCGTTCCTTTATTCCTCACGCTGTTAGACTGTGGAACAGCCTCCCTTCAGAGGATGTCGTGCAATTGGAACTTCTTCAGAAGTTCAAGCGAAGGTGCAATGCATTACTACCCTAATAAATTTCAACTTGTATTTTGATATTTTACATTTTTATTTATGTATTAATGTAATTTATCTTTTTCTTCTGATAACATCTCTTCTATGTAATTTAATATTTTACATTTTTATTTATTTATGAATGTAATTTCTAATAACATCTCTTCTTTTTGTATTTCCCGTTACTTTTTGTATTTCCCGTTACTTTCTGTTACTTCTTTCGAATGAACACCATCATATTCTTTGGAAGCTTGAATTTCAAGTCAGTGGCCCCTGTGGTGGGCTTGTTCCTTGTGAATAGGGTTCATCTTCTGAAGAATAATAATAATAATAATAATAATAATAATAATAATAATAATAATAATAATAATAATAATAAAAATAATAATAATAATAATAATAATAATAATAATAATAATAATAATAATAATAATAATAATAATAATAATGAGTATTTATTAAGGAAAATTATGATTTAACTCAGAAAAAGACATTTTACTTTTTTTATTATTATCACACACGATTTCCCTTCCATCTTTAAACTTTGAGGGATGTAAAGTTTCATGATTTTGCCTTCGAAATGCGCCGTGGAAAAGTGGGCGTGTCTTTGACGCAAAGTATTTAAACAACGACCAGCGGAATTTCTGTCAATGCGCTGATGAATTTACGCGCCCCGAGGGAGCGCTTAATGATATGCAAGCACAGTCCAGACAACTCGAGAAGAAGCATTCCCTGCTTGTGTGTCGTGAGAACTCAATTTTCACGTCTGTGCTTGATTGTTCATCTAGCCTTAGTTCAGTGTCACAGGTGTCGGCGTTAGAGAGAATAATGGTTCGTTATTGTTGATTTTTTTCTGTTGGTCCGATTTCTTCAGGCGTTATTTTCTTCTTTTCGTTTTCCTTTTTCCTGTAAGTCTGTAAAGACTCCCTCACGTAAATCTGGAAAGACTCCCTAATGAAAATCTGGAAAGACTCCCTAATGTAAATCTGGAAAGACTCCCTAATAAAAATCTGGAAAGACTCTCTCACGTAAATCTGGAAAGACTCCCTAATAAAAATCTGGAAAGACTCTTTCATGTAAATCTGGAAAGACTCCCTAATGTAAATCTGGAAAGACTCTCTCATGTAAATCTGGGAAGACTCCCTAATGCAAATCTGGAAAGACTACCAAATGTAAATCTAGAAAGACTCCCAAATATATATGTATATATATATACTGTATGTATATATATGTATATATATATATATATATATATATATATATATATATGTATATATATATGTATATATATATATATATATATATAGTTTAGAGGGAGAATACAGCCTTTCAGTTTCTCATAAAGTCTTTTAAGTGTGAGGTTGCGAGCCCCATGCCTTTTTTTCTCAAATCCGCTTAAACACTTTCTAAAGGAAGTATTTTCATTTCAAGCCATTTATTTAAAATTGTTTTTATTTTAAATAGTAAGCTTCAGAAATAAATTATTTGTGAAAGTCTGCTAAAATAAATATAGTATGTCAGAAGTATGAATATATTCTTCTACAACTCAGTAACAATTCTGAAACCGGAATGACCCCCGCTCTCCCTCTCTCTCTCTCTCTCTCTCTCTCTCTCTCTCTCTCTCTCTCTCTCTCTCTCTCTCTGTATCCCTTTCCCTCTCTCTTTTTTAGTGTATTTATTGAAATAATGGGTGCCCTTGATGATATGCAAATACGCCACCGAAAATTTCAGCCGAACTGAGTATAACAAAAAAGGAACGTTTATTTAAAAGCCCCTGTATGTATACGTTTTTAACTACGAAGAAGTGAAATTTTCCCCTTTCGCTTTGCAATAAAAAAACTATAGCTTTTTTCATCCTGTGTATATTTATGAAAAGCGTTCCCCACACTGATATCATACTAGAGTTCCGAACGTTGGAAAGGAAAAAAAATATGACAGCATATTTTATTTACTTTCGTATATTTCATATTCCGGAATGTAGATTTTGTGAGTTTTTTTATTGCCAATCATCAGCTGGGTGAATATAATAGAAATGTGGAATACAGCTAATTTGGCGAGCCCATCATTGAAAATTGTGCATAAAATACACTAGTTAGCACTCTCATTAACGCCCTGATTATTAAAGAAACCATTTTAATTTTCCGTTGTACTTGAGTCAAAAATAGATAGATATTTCACGCGGAAAAATTAATGTCCCCAAAAGTGTAATGGTTTGTTGGTTTTATGTTGTTGGAATATAGAATAAAAGTGTTATATAGGATACAGCATATAATACTTAACTAAGCACCTATGAAGGAAAACAGATTCCCCGTTAAGGGAACACTTCAGAGCGTCGAAGAAGTTTGTCGGTAACTATATTTAAACGGATATTGTCTCGAAACCATGCGTTTCACATTAACTCGATTTCTGAAGTGTCCCTTGACAGTTTAAGCTGAAAGGGACTTTCCCATCCTTCATGAATGACTAAATATAAAAGCCTCAAGATGAACTAGTGATGGCTAAGATCTCGTGTGACCAGGATTTTGCTTTTTTTTATCATTTTAGTTCTGACATGGTATTATGTGAAGTGTTATTTTCGGTTTTAATTTGCTCATCTCTGGAGGATTCTTCCTACTAAGTTCCTCTTAAAACTTGTGAATATTACTCGATTTTATCAAAGTTTACTTTGGACTTCGTTCGAAGTCAAAAGTAGAACCTATTGCTGTATGTGAGTGATTCTGAATCTCTTAAGCTGGTCCCCTCGTATAGTAGTTAGTGCCGTGATATACCACTCAGATGTCGCGGGTTCGCGTCTCCCCCAAGGCGATGAAAAATCACTGGCTCCGTATCATGATCAGTTACTGCTGCAGTGTGGGGTCTGCTGCGGTGGGAGGTTGAAACCAACATTTTTTGGAAGCTTAAAGAATTTTAAGTCAGTGGCCCCTTTGGTGTGCTGGTTCCATGTGGAAAGGTTTCATCTACTGAAATAAAACAACAATCTTAAACTTAGCAACTCAGAATAGGCTTAAACCTAATAAACTATCGTAAAGTAAACCACTCAAGTAAAGAAATGAAGATGGACATTATAGCCACAAGAAACCAGATCGAAAGATTTCAGCTTTTTGCTTAGCAGAGAATGACGGAGGTATTTTATAGCATATTAGAGAATTTATAGATAAGCAACGCGGCAGGGGGTAATGAAATCTTTTGAACTTTTGAAATTATTTTCTACATCCTGAGTTAAAAAAAAATCTGTGTGTATGTGTGTGTTTGTGGAAATCTCTTCATCTCCTTCATAGGCGTGTGGTGAATGAGGTTACTCGATGTTGCCTACATACAAGAATCAGTGCAGGAAATTTTCGACACGCGAAAATCAATGTAAAAAAGAATGATCATTTTAAGACGCCTATCCGCAGGTTTTCATTTTGGTATTTTCGTGTTATAGTTTCTGATCAGTATTTGTTGTAGGCAGATTTTCCTGATGTTATCTCGACATTCCTTTAAATGCTTGTTTCCTGTGTTATAAGCATCATGACCTTGAGATGCTTTTTCCCAAGAGGGTCGAGTTGGCCGTCACTCTTACCTATTTTGAGCTAGATTTCAGTAGAAACTTTCGACTTAAACCATTTTGAAAAACCATTTTAAAGCCATCGTTTCTTTCAGGTTAATTCATATCTAAACTTTTGTTTGGTATTTTTATAATAAATCCTTTCAAGTTTTTAGAAAGTGTCACCCAGTTTTAGTAGTAGTGAATTAAGATCTTTCTATGTAATTATGTTGTGAGTTCGTCTTAATGATTTGCAATGAAACTGGAATGGAAGATGGCGAGGCCATTTGAGAATGGTAACTGGTTGATGATATTCCTTTGATGTTCCATAAAACTATCATATTTTTCTACCCCAAAATGATTAACAAAGGTGAGTTTCTATCAAGGCCAGCCCCAGCCAAAACTACTCATGTGTTGAGCATTTTTCGGGTAAATCGGAAAAATCGTTTATGATTAGGTATCGACAAATTACGGTAATAAAATGCGAAGATATTATTTAGGTTTTCCTCAAATCCCGTGCATTTGCAATGCGCAGTTGCCACACGCTTCCATCATACCAGTCAAAATCGTATCGTACTGGAATAATATTTAACACCTCGATGCAGAAATCTGTTTTATTGCTTTTAGTTTTCTGTAAAAGAAAACTGTTTTGATGGCTTTTGTCTGTCCGTCCGCACTTTTTCTGTCCGCGCTTTTTCCGTCCGCCCTCAGATCTTAAAAACTACTGAGGCTACAGGACTGCAAATTGGTATGTTGATCATCCACCTTCCAATCATGAAACATACCAAATTGCAGCCCTATAGCCGCAGTAGTTTTTATTTTATTTAAGGTTAAAGTTGGCCATGACTGGGCAGTTGTTAAAGTTTCATGGGCCGCGTCTCATACAGCATTATACCGAGACCACCGAAAGGTAGGTCTATTTTCGGTGGCCTTCATTATACGCTGTACAGAAAACTCGATTGCGCTTAAGAAACTTCGGCGCAATTTTTACTTTTTTTTTTTTATTTAGCCAACTAACTCGTCTGTACTTCATACCAACTGCTCTCTCCCGAACGACACCTTTCCTCGGCTAATTTTCGTTCTCTACTATTTTTCTTTTTTTCTTTTCGGCGGAGCTGATGTTGTTAATGGTACTAAAAACCTTCATTTTTACTTACCAACCTTTCGGAATAGAGATTCGTACCCTCTTCTTAACCCTCTTCTTCTTCTTCTTCTTCGTCCCTTATAATTCCTTTTTGGAGGCGTTTACCAGGTAACTAGAATAATAGGGTCGTTTGATACTTTGCTTGCAAAATAAAACTGGCAATTAGTTGTTAATCTCTTTCGGCAGTTCAGGTCAATGGATATTTTTTTTAAAGAATATGCAGCAACATAACAAGGAATGAAAGAGTGATTTGTTTATTATAGCGGCGAATGTTCTTCCAAGACCAAAGAAAATTTCAGTTCTCGGAAATCGATGGAAGAACAAGAATTGTATGCGTCTGGAAAGAAAGAAAATTGGAGATTGGCAAAATCTACTAAGAGAAGTAGGCCGCAGACATAATACACAATAATATTTGGTCTTGGCAGAGAAGAGAGAAAGAGAGATAAGGAGAGAATGCGTCAGAAAATTGTAATGAAGCTTGAATTGTGATGTTCATTATTCTTATACGGTGCGGATACGTGTGCGGTTTATTAATAACAAACAAAAATAGACACTCACATAGACATTTGCTTTTGAATATATTTTCTTTTCTTGAAGGATCAGGCGACTGCGTACCTGAAATGAAGATGAGTAAGTCAAGATGTAAGTACCCCGTTGGTGGTAGTGCCGTCAGTGCACCTCGTGCGGTGCACTGTAGGCATTACTTAAGGTTCTCTGCAGCGTGCCTTCGACCCCTAGCTGCAACCCCTTTCGTCCCTTTTACTGTACCTCCTTTCATATTCTCTTTCTTCCATCTTCTTACATTCCACCCTCTCCTAACAATTGATTCATAGAGCAACTGCTTTGAGGTTTTCCTCCTGTTACACCTTTCAAGCTTTGACTGTCAATTTCCGTTTCAGCGCTGAATGACCTCATTGGTCCCAGTGCTTGGCCTTTGGCCTAAATTCTATATTTAATTCAGTTCAGTTCAAGATGGAAGTAAATCGTGTATAATTAACTATTACCTTTGATTCAAACGAGATACTTTTGGATCAAATCATTTCTAAATCTAAGATTAGAGTTTTTAGCTGCTTATACATTTAATATTCAGTCAGTATGCCTCGCCGTCGAACTCTCAGTTCCAGAGGTTTCTTTATTCCTTACACGGCTGGACTCTGGAAACAGCCTCCCTGACGATGTCGTGTAATTGGAACTTCTTCAGAAGTTCAAGCGAAAATGCAATGCATTACTACGCTAAATCTATTCTTCTCGCATTTTGATACATTTTTATCTGTTTGTCTATTTATAAGTTTATTTTCTTTTTTTAATAAGTGGTATCTCTTCTTTCTGCATTTCCCTTTAATTCCTCTTGCTTCTTCATTACCCCTTTACTTCCTCTTGCGTCTTCATTAGCCCTTTACTTCCTCTTGCTTCTTCCTAATGAACACCATAATATTCTTTGGAAGCTTAAATTTCAAGTCAGTGGCCCCTTTCGGGGGCTTGTTCCATACGAATAGCTTTCATCTATTGAATAATAATAATAATAATAATAATAATAATAATAATAATAATAATAGTAATAATAATAATAATAATAATAATAATAATAATAATAATAATTTAAAAACTCCAGGTTTTCTTGTGAACATTACATGAGAAAATTTATATACTTCTTTCTCGTGGCTTTACATCGTATTCTGTAGGTTTTCTTTGTATATGATGGCCTGTTTGTTTTGTTCAAGTCTCGACAAGTTTTGTTAAATATAACTCATCTAATGTTCTTTTATAAACTTCAGAGGTTCATTTCCAGTCAAGACCAAAGTCAACCGCTGAAACTCATTTGTAAAATGCCTCAAGTACTTCAGAAGAATTATACTGTAGCAGAATTTACATATATATATATATATATATATATATATATATATATATATATATATATATATATATATATATATATATATATATATATATATATATATATACACACACACAGGCCGAGTCGTTAGCACGTCGACTGAAAGTCGTCGATGCGTACTTTTGGGGATTCTAGTCTCCAAGGTACTGAATCATTTATCAGTTATAATTCCCCATCGGTGATATCCCGAAAGTCGGGCGAATTGGATATTAAACGACATTGGTAGCTTAGTGTTTGTGTATATAATACGTCAGAGTAATGTGATAAATATATATATATATATATATATATATATATATATATATATATATATATATATGTGTGTGTGTATATATATATATATATATATATATATATATATATATATATATATATATATATATATATATATATATATATATATATACATGGGAGTGTATGTATATACAGGGTGTTTCAAAATTAGAGCCCCCCCTCTACAGCATAAACTAAAATTGATATGGACAAAAACAAAAGTAATTCAGAACAGGTATTTATATAAGTTTCTCTCTGAGTATTTAATATTTTGTGTGGCCTCCATCTGCCTGTACCACAGCCTGCATTCTTGAGGGGTATGATGTCTTTTGACTCCTGAGAAAGGACTTCAGGCCTTCCAAGATTCTCACTCATTTTGCGATGACAGTCATATGGATTTTTGTTCCAGCTTCTTTTAACAAAGGATTCGTCTATTTTAATGTATTTAGCTATCCAGGAACATGAAATGAAGGCTGCGCCAGCATCCCTGGCCTCTCTGAAGGTTATAGCCCGGATTCGGTCAATCCATCTGCTTTCCTCCGAGTCGTTAGCCATGGCTGTATCTAACTCCGTCACTCAGTCTGAAAATACAAGAAATGTAAAAGGAAAAATAGCTTAATAGAAACTGAAAATAATGTACTTGGAGATAGGCTATAGCAGAAAACTTCATAACTTTCCATTTGTTCTGTGGAGGGGGGGCGCTCTAATTTCCACATACATATATGTATATTATATTTATATGTATATAAACACATATATACATATGTATATATACATATATATACACATACATATATGTATAAATATATATATACACACATACATACTAAATATATATATATATATATATATATATATATATATATATATATATATATATACACATATATGCATGGGTATTTGAAGTGACGGCAAATATCCACAGCCGATATCACAGGGGCCAGGAGTGATGTACAGTACTAGTATCCAGTCGCGGTTAAAAACGACGACATTGGCTGCGCATATTTACCGCCAGCCCAATAAAACGAACTATAATAAGGGCAGTATTGTAAGTTGGACATTTTATTCAGATTGCCCCCGGATTTAATGCCCTGCAGTGCACAGTTGCCATGTGCTTCCATCAAAACATTCAAAATCAGATTTACCGTCTCGTGGCCAAAAATCCCCGTTTTATTGCTTCCTGCTTCGCCTCGTATTAAATTGCGCTCCCAACAGTATGTTTTTTTTTTTTTCCATTTCGTCATTTTTCCTCTTTTTTTTCTCTCTCTCTCTCATCCTCTGAATTGATATCGTTCAGGGTACTAAAAGGATTCATATTTTTATTATTATTTTTTTTTATTCACCGCATAGTGATGCGTACCCACATAATAGTCTTTTCGTGTTTATATTTTTTTGTGGAATATTCTGTTTAAATAGAATAAGAGCATTACTTATTTCATATTCACGAGATCGAACCGTAGTAGACTGTAATCCCTCTCAGGAGTTTAGTGGCAAAGATTATTAATGGAATTATTGAACGTTTCCTGTTTTTACAATACTGACATGTTTTTTTAAGTGCTAAGTATTCTCCCAGGACTTGCGTTACTTTTTTATTTTTAAGGGAATCAAGAAATGGTTTTTGGTTGCGGAAAATTGATAAAATAGATGGAAATAGAAATGGGCTTTGAGAGGGATGGAGGAAGAACGTCGATGCGATGGTAGGAAAGAATTAATTATAGGGTGAATGTCTTGGTTTTTCGAATGAGAGAGAGAGAGAGAGTCTTTTTTTTTTTTCTCAAGAGATCGCCTTCTGTTCCAGTACTTGTTTTTTTATTCATTTCACAGGATCCCAAAAGAGATGACACCATGTTGAGAAATGAACATTGAATAAGCCATACGCAGTCAAAGCAAAATTTGACATGAATATTCATACATCTCGTGAAACCGGCAACAGAGATTCTTTTATTTTTTTTTTTATTTTTCATCTTTTATTCAGAGGGACTGCAAATTGATTGTTTTTGATGAAAGCAGAAATAATTTGATAGATTGTGAAACGTTATTTTTGTCAGGGAAAAATTGTTTACCGCGAATTTTCCGTTATTGTTAAGTGAATAAAATAATTTCCATGTGAATTTCGTTCGTGTTTCTCAGTGACTTTTTTCATTCTGCATAACTTTGTGTCATTATCGATCATCCAAAATTTTTTACACTTGCGTTGTTTAAATAGGGCGACTTATTTTTTCATATTATTCGTCTTGCATTCAGTTTTTTCTGTCTGATTCATTCCTAATGTAATTAATTAAAGGAATTTGTAAAATAATTGTAACGCTTCAATCTCACTATTGAATTCAGGGGGGTTCTGCCGTCAGTGCAACTCACGGGGTGCACTGTAGGCATTATTGAAGGTTCTTTGCAGCGTGCCTTCGGCCCCTAGGTGCAACCCCTTTCCTTTTACTGTACCTCCTTTCATATTCTCTTACTTCCATCTTGCTATCCACTCTCTCCCAACAACTGCGAGGTTTTCCCCCTGTTACACCTTCCAAACCTTTTACTGTCACTTTCCATTTAAGCGCTGAATGACCTTATACGCCCCAGTGCTTGGCTTTTGGCCTAATTTCTATATTCAATTCAATTCAATAACCTGATACCGAAAGCACATTTGACACTTCATTCCGAACTCAGTTTCTCCTCCGATGTCAACTCTGTCGACTCTGAAAGTATAGATGAATATAGATTCTTCCATGAAGTCGAAACTGCATGACCTTAAAATACCTCTGGAATACGCTTTCTCTCTCTCTCTCTCTCTCTCTCTCTCTCTCTCTCTCTCTCTCTCTCTCTCTCTCTCTCTCTCTCCGTATCGAGCTTTATTGGAATATTGGATGCCTTCAAAAATATGCAACTAGTCAAACAAAATTTCAACAGAACTCGTAAAAAGATAAAAAAAAAAAAAAAGGTCTGATCTGAAATTGTTCGAATACATTTTTTTTTTCCATCTGAAAATTGAGGCGTTTTTATTTATTTATTTATTTTTTGCTCTGAGCTATAATTTTAATTATTCACAGATATCGCTTCGAAAAAATAAAAAGTGAAATATCATTTTTACATCGGCGTAATTAGATTTTTTTTGTTCTGCCTCGCGTTGTTAACATTCTACTGAGTCGAGTTACCGAGAGTGTCCTTATCTGTTTGTTATTGAAATGATGGAAATATAAATTAAATTATTCTGCTTCAGAAATACAAATTTTAAAATGTATAACCTTGGTGAAAGGTATAGTAGGTTAGCAAAGGAGTATTTATAAATTGCTGAAAATAATAATAATAATAATAGTAATAATAATAATAATAATTATTATTATTATTATTATTATTATTATTATTATTATTATTATTTACTGTAATACTGGTTTGCTGTTTAACCATTTTTTTAACGCTTTTCAATTTGATTATTATTATTATTATTATTATTATTATTATTATTATTATTATTATTATTATTATTATTATTATTTTTATTATTCTTATAATTCTATTATTATTATTATCATTATTATTATTATTATTATTATTATTATTATTTATTATTATTATTATTATTATTATTATTATTATTATTATTATTATTTACTGTAACACTGGTTTGTTGTTCAACTATTTTGTTTGAAACGCTTTTCAATTTTATTATTATTATTATTATTATTATTATTATTATTATTATTATTATTATTATTATTATTATTATTATTATTATTATTATTCAAAAGAATGAACAAATAAATCGGCTTTTGATAAAATAGCGGGTAAATTGAATTCTCCATTTGCTTTCCGGATGTCACCGAAATCAGAGCAAAATGATTCCGGTAATGTGCCTTTGATATCTTTATTAGGATAAGCTTCTAAAGGCATCAGTCAAGAAAACTGATTATCATTAAAAGTCTGTTTAAAATTACTGCTATTTATTTTTCTCTTTCTTTTAGAGATTATTATATGAATACTACAGCGCAGATTTCCTGGCTCCTTTCTTCTCTAGGAATCTTTATTAATAATTTTCTCAGGAACATTTAAATATTCTGCTTCCTTAGGGGATATTGTATGAATGCTATAACGCAAATTTTCGGGCCTCTTTCTTTCTATGAATATTCACTAATAATTTTCTCAGGACTTCGGCTGTAAAAAGGCAAAGATGAATGCTTAAACCTGTCAGAAAATTTATAACATTACTCATCCGGGTTCCCATTAAAAATTGTTTAAATTTTATGAAAAAGGAAGTCGCCATTCGAATGCAACTTGCTTGATTCAAACAGTGAACCCTTACTTTACTGATCTCCAGTGCAATTCAAATTATCGTAGAGGAACTCAAGAACCACTGACCACTTTGACATTACTTAAGGTCCTTTGCAGCATCCCTTCGGCCCCTAGCTGCAACCCCTTTCATTCTTTTTACTGTACCTCCATTCATATTCTCTTTCTTCCGTCTTAGTCAAAACAGTAAATATTTAAAGTTGGCTTAGACTGTTTACGTCTTTGCCCTGTTAAAAGTAAAGAAAATAAAACCAAACAAAAAAATGCGCCGAAGTTTCTTCGGCGCAATCAGGTTTTCTGTACAGCCGATACAGCGTATAATTAAGGCCACCGAAAATAGATCTTTATTTCGGTGGGCTCGGTATGATGCCGTATAAGCCGCGGCCCATGAAAATTTAACCAGGGCCCGGTGGTGGCCTATCCTGTATCGTTGCCAGAGGCACGATTATGGCTAACTTTAACTTTTAATAAAATAAAAACTACTGAGGCTAGAGGGCTGCAATTTGGTATGTTTGATGATTGGAGGGTGGATGATCAACATACCCATTTGCAGCCCTCTAGCCTCAGCAGTTTTTAAGACCTGAGGGCGGACAGAAAAAGTGCGGACAGGGTAAAGTGCGAACGGACAGACAAAGCCGGCACAACAGTTTTCCTTACAGAGAACTAATAAAAATCTAAATATTTAAAGTTGACTTAGACTGTTTACGTCTTTGCCCCCATTAAAAGTAAAAACAGAAACCTAAAATGAAAAATGGCGTGAATTGGTGTATATGGGAAAGGCCACAGTTGTGGTGTTGGAGGCACTGGATTTTCTTAAGTGCTGGAGAAGTTCAGAAACATGACCAGATAGTTTTTTGCTAAAGGAATGAAAAGACGGGTGACCCAATCTCTGGACTTACAGACACACACACACACACACACACACACACACTCTCTCTCTCTCTCTCTCTCTCTCTCTCTCTCTCTCTCTCTCTCTCTCTCTCTCTCTCTCTCTCATAGAAAGTCGTTCTCTAGTTCTCGTTGTTGAATTGTTGAATAGGAATAAAAAAAATATTTTCAGCGGCCTCCTTGTTTCCGTCATCTTAAGATTCCAGCCCAAAGTCTCCTTCATTTGCATCGGACAGTAACCCAAAAGTTAATATTTTAAGTGTGAAGTGAATCCTCCCAAGAGGAGTATTAAAATGTGATGTGGCTTCTTGTAAGGTGGGCAGAGAATCTACCGTATAACAGCACTCAACAACGCCTGTGTGGATGAAAATTGGCATTCAAATTGTAAACTTAATAATAATCATACCATTGATTAACATTTGAGCGATAGGAATTGAACAGTTCTAATAGCTATTTATTTAAAATGCTCTAATTTTACTAATAACACCTAATTTCACCTCATACATACATATATATATATATATATATATATATATATATATATATATATATATATATATATATATATATATATATATATAAAATGAGGCTTGATTTCAGCTTTCCTTCTTCTGTTGGTCTGAAATTATTCTACTGATTTATTTCATTTATTGAAGACCAACTTTTTATCAGCAGTCCTTCCACTGATCCCGTTCATATTTTTAGCCACTTAATTCTATTTTATCTTCAGTTTTTGAATTTTACGTAAAATCTAAAGGAAGAAGTTTTCGTGCCCAGTGTGATATATGCATTAACTTTGCAGAACTGAATGCTTCTTAGGTACAGCAGGTGAGCGTAATTAATTACTTGATGTAAAGAAAAAATAAGGTTAGGATTTTCATAGTTTTTAAATGATATATTCGTGTGCAGAAGTGAAAACGTTATATATTATATACTTTATATATATATATATATATATATATATATATATATATATGTATATATATTATGCATGTATGTATGTATATATATGGAAATATGTGTATGTATATAGTTTGTATGTATGTATGAATGTATATAGTTTCTTTCAAAATATGTTGAGGAAACGGAGTTATTTCTACAACGAAAGCTAGTTTCTTCTGACAGAGCATTTTATTGCCGAAATCAAACTGATATTGTACGACTTTGCATAGCCTTATCTAGTACAGTGCTCTATTTTAGCCCTGAATCCATGATAACAAATCCCTTTTAAAAAATAAGGTTGAATAGGAAATTAACAATGAAATTCTTAATAAAATGGTGTATTCTGTTAGTTCTCAGACAAGACAGTACCCCAATTTACAAACGTGCAAATTTTTCGTAAGGCGGTCTCTGAGGTTTCTCGACCCAAATACTGCGAAAAGAAACTGATCCGGGTGTCATCTTCTCGGAGTTCCCGAGAAACAATATCGGTTCGTCTTTTTATAATTGCTTGGCTTGGGAAAGATCTTGTGTATACCCATTACTGTTTTAGGTATAACAATGCCACTTCTCTTCCTTTTTTTCAGTAAGAAGAGATCCGTACCACACTTGCGTTACACATGAGATGATTGCTCGCATCGAAGTGAAAGTATGAAATTTGGCTCTGTCGCAGTGGTTGACATCCAGACGAGAAAGGAAATATTTACCGGGGAACCGACTAACGAAAGTGACTGGTGTCATTCAAATCTTTAACCTTGGTCGCATGTAATTTTGAACTTCTTCATAATTACTTGAAGTGATGGTCTCCCATTCTGAGCATCCTAAAGACTAACAAGTAAAAATTGCGCCGAAGAATCGGCGCAATCGAGCTTTCTGTATGAGCCGAGGGCCATGAAGCTCTCAGCCGCGGCCCGTTCAGTGGTTGCCTGCCCTAAAGCGTTGCCAGACGCATGATCATGGCTAACTTTAACCTTAAATAAAATCAAAACTACTGCGGCTAGAGGGCTGCAATTTGGTATGTTTGATGATTGGAGGGTGGATGATCAACATGCGAATGTGCAACCCCCCTAGCCTCAGTAGTTTTGAAGATCTGCGGGCGGATAGAAAAAGTGCGGACGGGCCGACAAATAGCCATCTCAATAGTTTTATTTTACAGAAAACGAAAAATGGGGCAGATTTCGACGAGCAAGATTAGCATACCCAAAAATAATCTAGAAAGGTGTCACTCACTTCACCGTCACAAATCATTCCTTGTATGTTTTTTTTTAATATTTTTTAGTGACCTGTGATGATAATTACCAATTTAAAGCGCTAAAGTGGTATACCAGTGTCGTTCAGTCTCACCTGTTTTTATGACTTTCTGATAACGTATCCAAATGCGTCGCTTCTCCTGGTGCCTTTTTAACCTTTAATGGCCGGTATTTCTCGTGCACGGAGTGTTCATCACCTTTAACGATCGCCAGATGAATGATTAATCCATCACGTCTTTTTATCTTCGCACGGAGGCGTTCTTTGTACGAGGGAGGCAGCAATTTAGAAGAATCCATATTTTTGGAATTTAAACATTTCTCGTAACTGATATTCTGTTCAGTGTAATATTCTTTATCTTTTTCGTCAGGAAAATCAGAACACCCGTTATTTTCATCCTTGTGGAAAAAGAAAACTAAGGTATACTTAACTTGTGAAAAAAATGATTGAAATGCCCTGTAGCACGTTCCGAGGATTAGTGACTGGTAAGGAATAACTTGATATATGGAGTCACAGATACCACCAAAGGTTTTAAAACCTTAATACAAGATAAATTAGAATTGTGACACTGGAAATGGTATACCTCACTGTGTTAACTAACAGATGCTTTTGTTGTTAATAGTAACCAGAGAAATTCTGAAGCAAAATGATGAGTTGTGTCCCCACTGAAATTTGATTATTGCCAAATCATCAAGTATTCAACGTTTTTAGATGGTCAGCAATCATCCGAAAACCCGGTTCAAGTCGACTGAAGAGACATGCAGTTTTGAGATCGTCTGATACCCTTATTAGATATGATATCTAATGATATTTCCGTTCCCGTAGGGGGGTTAGTGCCAACAGTACACCTCACGCGGTGCACTGTATGCATTACTTAAGGTTCTTTGCAGCGGCCCTTCGGCCTCTAGCTGCAACCCCTTTCATTCCTTTTACTGTACCTCCATTCATGTTCAATTTCTTCCATCTAACAATTGTTTCTTGGTGCAAATGCGAGGAATTCCTCCCGTTACACCTTTCAAACCTGTCTACTCTCAGTTTCACTTTTCAACGTTGAATGACCTTATAGGTCCCAGCGCTTGGCCTTTGCCCTAAATTCTACATTCCATTCAATAATCGAATGAAGGATTAGGGCAGCTGTTCAGTGCATTTGATTAATGATGACGCAATAAGGGTTGTGAGATCCCACGCTCTTGGAACAGAGTATATATATATATGCATAGATGAAGGCAATGTCACGAAGGAAAGAGAAACAATGGAGTACTGCAAGGCCTTTCGACTTCTAGTAAAGGACTAAAAGTCGAAAGGCCTTGCAGTACTCCATTGTTTCTCTTTCCTTCGTGGCATTACCCTTATTTATATATTCATCACGTTCCATATTTTCGTGATTCAGTTATACATGTACACACACACACACACACGTATATATGTGTGTGTGTGTGTATGAGTGTGCGAGATTATGTCGTATGGACAACTACATCTCTTCAGATATAGGACGTTGAGATTAATTAATATATACTATTTTTTCTGAGGTTTACCTGTCTTTCCTAATTACAAACCACCTACCGACGTAAACATAAAAACCATTAGAGTAATCACCAAAAAAAAAAAAACCGGTAGCTAAAAATCATTTCTGCTTTTATAAGATGCCGTTTTTGCATTAAACAAATAACCAAGCATTCGGCAAATCATTTCACGGAATTCACTCATTCGTTTTGACCGCGTCATTTTCCGGACTCATTTCTGGAAATTGGCTCAATTTGTCAATGGGGGTTTTCCAGCGGCCTTTTCTGGCGCGAGGACTTCTCATCTCGGAATATGTGAATGAAATATGTGAATCTCTCGCCTTTCGGAAAATTCCCTCGAAATTCTCGGCAGCCGCGAGACCTCTTGAGCAATGGCGGTCAAACTTCCGCTCCGCGTTAGTTAATGGGAATTTTTGTGCGGCTACTAGAGAGAGAGAGAGAGAGAGAGAGAGAGAGAGAAAGAAAGTAAGTAATATAGAGATAAATAAAGGAAAGAAATTTAGGAACTTTCTTAAGACAATAATTACATCTGTCATGGTGGTAATAGATGTCTCTTTCTGTCGTGGTCCGTAAACTGGATTTGTTGAAGGGAATTAACCGATTACCCGAGGTTACCAACGTTGACCTTTAAAAGTCAGAGATCAAGGTCACCAAACATGTCACGCTTTTTCTTCAAATTTTTCCCTGCAGTAACGAATTTCATTCCGATTATTTGGAAGATATCATCAACGGCAAAGATTGGTCACGTTTGCACAACCAAACTTGGCGCACCAGAGATTATGTTAGGTTTCAGGTCAACAGTAATAGAAACGAGAGAGAGAGAGAGAGAGAGAGAGAGAGAGAGAGAGAGAGAGAGAGAGAGAGAGAGAGAGGATACTAAGCTTTAGGTCAGTCAGGAATAGGAGTTATGATAACAAAACGGCACTGGTGTTCAGTTTTTAACACGATTCTTTCACAGCTACCATCATAAACTCAGGTTCCACGTACCTCTCGTATCATCCAGCAGACAAATTGAATACCTGGAAAGTAGGCAGTAATGAAAGAAGGAATTTAGAACACAAAAGAAGTAAAGAGAAAGAGAGCATTTACCCTCGTAAGGCACAAACAAACCTGATGAATGTTGCTTAAACATACAACTGTAAAAATATGAGTATTTTGACAAAAGGCTTGAAGGCACTCGTGTGTATGTACAAACACTAAGTCAGAGAGAGAGAGAGAGAGAGAGAGAGAGAGAGAGAGAGAGAGAGAGAGAGAGAGATGAAAACTAACCAATTTAAAAGTCTAAGATTTTAATGTTTGCTTCCAGTGACAACATTCTCAGTTAGCGGTCGTTATTAATAATTAAAGTTTTTTTCAGATTTAATTTGCAATTTGTTTTTTTTTCTGTTTTTACAGAGGTTTTCATTCTTTCAGGTATCAGTGATGGAAAGAATGTCTTAGATGCTATGACAGGTTAGTCATTCAGTCTTTTATAGTCAGTCTCTCTCTCTCTCTCTCTCTCTCTCTCTCTCTCTCTCTCTCTCTCTCTCTCTCTCTCTCTCTCTCTCTCTCTCTCTCTCTCTCTCTCTCTCTCTCTCTCTCTCTCTCTGTTCTTGAACGACATAGCGGAAATCTTGCTGTTAACATATTCTTCCCAACAAGAAACATTACACATGTTCAATATTTTTATAGTCCATTTACTCAAGAATGAAACAATAAAGGCATCATTCAAATAGTAGTGACGTAATTATGCTTAGGTAAAGTTACTAGCCATTTCGTTTTTCTCAAATATCTTTCAAACAAATTATTTGATCGAAATGGTGCTTGGACTCAATGTAAAAGACACCTCCCGCTGATTTTTGGTAATATAGTACATTGTCAAATGGTGTTAGTTAAGGCGTTTACTCTTAACTTTTAAAGGCAAAGTCGCTTGAGTCAGCTGGACTAATCTACGCAATCGAACGTCCGCTATCCCCCATAGACAGGAAAGGGGGGACGGAGATGGGGAGGCTAGGAAAGTGGGTTGAGGGAGGGATGAGGAGGGGAAGGGAGAGGGAGGGACGGGATGGGGTGATAAAGGACGTTTGAATGCATAGTTTGGCGATGCTTGGCAACACCATGTAAGTCAAGAGTAAACGCTTTAACTAAAACCATTTGACAATGCACTATATTACCAAAAATTAGCGGGAGATGTCTTGTACACTGTGTCAAAGTACCAATTCGATCAAATAATTAGTTTGAGAGATATTTGAGAAACACGATGACACGCGGTCCCTGGAATGGATAGTAGTATGGTTGTGAGCCCTAAATATCCATGAAGCTTTTTCCGAGGTTAGATGAAAAGTAGTGAAAACCGTTAACAATCTGACGAGAGATCAGTGTATAAAAGCGACCGTGAAATAATGGTGAGGAAATACATAGAAAAACCTGTAAAATATTCATTATTTCAAGATATTTCTGAGTTCCAGTTCTTGGGTTTCAGATGACAACTCTCTCTCTCTCTCTCTCTCTCTCTCTCTCTCTCTCTCTCTCTCTCTCTCTCTCTCTCTCTCTCTCTCTCTCAAAAATATAATATTTCATTTATTTTCTTTTTATCTTTCTATTGTTTGTACAGCAGCCATGTTGTTCATTTAAGTAACATCGGAGTCAGTGACGCAGTTCTCACGATGCCACATAACTCAGAATCTCTCTCTCTCTCTCTCTCTCTCTCTCTCTCTCTCTCTCTCTCTCTCTCTCTCTCTCTCTCTCTCTCTCTCTGAAAAGATTTTATTATGCTGGAGAATTGCACAACCGGTTCACTGTCGAATTTTCCGGGAGTCTCAAACCTAATTCTTATTGCCTTCCGTATGTAATCAAGTTCATTAACGACCATCTCCCAGAAACATTTCAAATAACGAACAGGAGAAGAAAATTGCAATATAACCGTAAGAGTATCCTTCAGAGTTCAATTTAATGCTCTTAAATAATGGAACGATAAAATACCCACTCTGGGTATTTGGATAAAACACGAAATTTCATTTGGCTTTAGAAATTACAACGTAAAGTTTGCTGACGTCTTGCCGAATGATGTATAAAAGCTCTTTCAATTTCCCGTCAGCAAAAAAATGGATGGTATGGAAAGCGTTCATTTCCTGTTACGAAGATTTTTATTAATAATATCAGCATTGGCAAGTTAGTGTGTGGGGAAAAACCTTATGAAACATTCCACCGTTATTGAAAGGAATATTAGCAGAAAAACATGCTTACACTTTTGTTAGTAAATGTGCAATATAAATCGGCATTTATGTTCGGAGAAATAAACAAATCTTCAATGTGGTTATCAACTGTGATTGTCATTTGTTTAAGCACATTACGTTACTAAGCTTTCTGTAAAAATTACCAGAAGTTTTTTGTCTATTGAAACCCTAAAAGAATTCTTTCATGAAGTGGGTGACATACAGAAGACCAGTTCTCGAACAGTCAGATTTCATAGATTATTATTATTATTATTATTATTATTATTATTATTATTATTATTATTATTATTATTAAGGTGATAAAGTACATGAAGAGTTGTAAGTATGATAATATCGTGACGAGTAAAACTAATATGCATTAAGCAGGTAAAGATCAATTTCTCAAGAACAGTAAATTTAAACGAAAAAGTTATATAGTTCACAGTTTTTTATGGTTATTTGGAAGATTCATTCTTTCCCCCTCGCTGTAACTTCCAAAAGTTTAGAATATAAAACTCTCTCTCTCTCTCTCTCTCTCTCTCTCTCTCTCTCTCTCTCTCTCTCTCTCTCTCTCTCTCTCTAGATTCTTCGTTGGACTGGTCGGTACCGTTCTCGGCTAGCACTCTCCGACCGGCCAATGAAGAATTAGAGGAGTTTATTTCTGATGATAGAAATTCATTTCTCGTCATAATGTGGTTCGGATTCTACAATAAGCTGTAGGTCCCGTTGCTAGGTAACCAGTTGGTTCTTAGCCACGTAAAATAAGTCTAATCCTTCGGGCCAGCCCTCTCTAGGAGAGCTGTTAATCAGCTCGGTGGTCTGGTTAAACTAAGGTATACTTCTCTCTCTCTCTCTCTCTCTCTCTCTCTCTCTCTCTCTCTCTCTCTCTCTCTCTCTCTCTCTGTAGGCTCAGTTTAAAAAGGCTACACTTTCCTTTCGCCACGATGCCCAAAGTTCAGAATATAAAATCTCTCTCTCTCTCTCTCTCTCTCTCTCTCTCTCTCTCTCTCTCTCTCTCTCTCTCTGTGTGTGTGTGTTTGCGTGTGTGTGTGTGTGTGTGTGTAGGCGAAATTTAAAGAGACGATTCTTTCCCGTCGCCGTAACTCTCAAAAAGTTTAGAATATACGACTCTCTCTCTCTCTCTCTCTCTCTCTCTCTCTCTCTCTCTCTCTCTTTGTGTGTGTGTGTGAGTGTAGGCGAAATTTAAAGTGACGATTCCTTCCCGTCGCCGTAACTCTCAAAAAGTTTAGAATATAAGACTCTCTCTCTCTCTCTCTCTCTCTCTCTCTCTCTCTCTCTCTCTCTCTCTCTCTCTCTCTCTCTCTCTCTCTCTCTTTGTGTGTGTGTGTGTGAGTGTAGGCGAAATTTAAAGTGACGATTCTTTCCCGTCGCCGTAACTCTCAAAAAGTTTAGAATATAAGACTCTCTCTCTCTCTCTCTCTCTCTCTCTCTCTCTCTCTCTCTCTCTCTCTCTCTCTCTCTCTCTGTGTGAGTGTGTGTAGGCAGAAATTTAAAGAGACGATTCTTTCCCGTCGCCGTAACTCTCAAAAAGTTTAGAATATAAGACTCTCTCTCTCTCTCTCTCTCTCTCTCTCTCTCTCTCTCTCTCTCTCTCTCTCTCTCTCTCTCTGTGTGTGTGGGCGAAATTTAAAGAGACGATTCTTTCCCGTCGCTGTAACTCCCAAAAAGTTGAGAATATAAGACTCTCTCTCTCTCTCTCTCTCTCTCTCTCTCTCTCTCTCTCTCTCTCTCTCTCTCTCTGTAGGTTCAGCCCAAAGAGGCAATTCTTTCCCTTCGCCACAACGCCCAAAGTTCAGAACACAGAAGAGCTACTAAACTTCCCCCTCCGAACTGTGGAATTAAAAGTTCGGCCACATTTTGTAACCTCAAGTTGACCGAACCTGCCCTCTGAAACTATAAGTTTTTCTCTTCCTTTGTTTTAGTCAGTGTGAGCTAATTAGTTTTCTTTTTGTTATTCTTTTTTTTTTGTACGTAAACAAGTTTCTTGATAGTTGGTATTCAAGCTCGTATTCTTTCCTTCATTTTTAGTTTTCTGTAAAAGGAAATTATTGAGATGGCTATTTGTCTGTCCGTCCGCACTTTTTCTGTCCACCCTCAGATCTTAAAAACTACTGAGGCTAGAGGGCTGCAAATTGGGATGTTGATCACCCACCCTCCAATCACCAAGCATACCAAATTGCAGCCCTCTAGCCTCAGTAGTTTTTATTTTATTTAAGGTTAAAGTTAGCCATAATCGTGCGTCTGGCAGCGTTATAGGTGCCAACAACACAGGCCACCACCGGGCCGTGGGTAAAGTTTCATGGGCCGCGGCTGAGAGTTTCATGAACCGTGGGTGAGAGTTTCATACAGCATTTATACGCTGTACAGAAAATTCGATTGCGCCGAAGAAACTTCGGCGCATTTTTTACTTGTTTGTTACGCTTAAACATCTTTCCATTAAACGAAGTGATAAATTTTTGGATAAATGTTACGCTTAAAAATCTTTCCATTAAACGAAATTATAAATTTTTGGATAAATCACGGGGTAAAGTTTTTCGAATTTACGTGATAAATCAGGGAGCACTCTCATGTTAACATGCGGTCTTATGGCGAAGGACTGACAGTCACATCCCCTCTAAGCGAGAATTGCACTTATCAATTTTATTCAACCCTGAGCGCATGCGACGCAATAATTAAATTCACTACGACAAAATTTGACTAATTTTTCTTCGTATATGTTATTGTTTAAACAAGAAGTATTATTGTCAAAATTATTTTTTTTCTTTCCAGCTCAGTAGAATTTGTTTCAAAACATTAGATATTCGTTTCTTTGTTTTTTTTTTAACTCTGTAATATTTTTTTTCTAAGAACTACATTTCTTTTTTCTCGTTTTTTTTTTTTTTTTTTTGTCTTTTTACCCGCAAGTGTTTGTTGCCAGAATTAAAAATGACCTGATTATTTGTAGTCATTTGTTTCATGTTCTTTCAAAATTCCCCCTGCCTAGTCGACAGATCTGCAATGCAGTATTCTACGATAAAGAATCAAGAGCAATGACAACAGAAAATTCCTTTTATTTTTTGTTTCAAATTCGCCAAAAAAAATTATAAATATTCTAGCTCTTCATTTCCTCTTTTATGAACACAACACCCAGTACCATTGGCCCTCGTGGGTTGCGGGGGAGGGGTTAGTTAATGCCGTCAGTGCACCTCACGTGGTGCGCTGTAGGCATTATTTTGAGGACCTTTGCAGCGTCCCTTCGGCCCCAAGCTGCACCCACTTTCATTCCATGTACTGTACCTCCGTTTATATTCTCTTTCTTCCATCTTATATTCCACCCTTTCCTAACAGTTGTCTCGTAGCGCAAATGGGTGATTTTCGTCCTATTATGCATTTAAAACCGTTCTTCGCTCAATTTCTTCTTCGGCGCTGAATGACCTCACGGGTCCTCAACGCCTGGCCTTTGGCGTAAATTCTATATTGTATTCCAAATTGACAAAATTCCATCAACCATTAAAGAGAAAAAAAGGAGTAATGAAGCCACCAGTAACTCAGTAGAGAGTAAACAAAGGTACCTAAGCTGCGCACAAACAACTCCATTTGTCGAAACTTCATTGTATTCTGTTCAGTCGGATCCTACGCACGAAAAAATCGTCATTAGCCGAGGTCCGTCCGGGAGGCGACAACGCCACCACCCAGGTCCATTAGTATAATGTTTGCACGGCTGGGAAACGCCAGCTGGTTCCTGAGAGGAAAATAAAGGGGAATTTATCGTTCGTTCGTTCGTTCTTTGGGGACAACTCTCACGCGACAGGTAAAGGTTCGTGGCCCGACAGGATAATTGTTTGCTCGCTGTATCCATTCTTCTGTGTCCTCAATACAGTAGAGAAGAAGAATTATGTTTTTGTAGGGGGGTCACTTTACAGACTTCATTCTTCAGCTTGGTGTACTCATTTTAGTTTTCTATAAAAGAAAACTATTGTGCCGGCTTTGACTGTCCGTCAGCACTTTATTCTGTCTGCACTTTTTTCTGCCCGCACTTTTTCTGTCCGCTCTCAAATCTTAAAAACTACTGAGGCTAGAGGGCTGCAAATTGGTATGTTGATCATCCACCCTCCAATCATCACGCATACCAAATTGCAGCCCTCTAATCTCAGTAGTTTTTATTCTATTTAAGGTTAAAGTTAGCCATAAACCGTACTTTTGGCAACGATGTAGGATAGGCCACCACCGGGCCCTGGTTAAAGTTTGATGGGCCGCGTCTCACACAGCATTACACTGAGACCACCGAAAGATAGATCTATTTTCGGTGGCCTCGATTATACACTGTAGCGGCTGTACAGAAAACTCGATTGCGCCGAAGAAACATCTGCGGATTTTTTTACTTGCTTATTTCCTAGGTGGTTTCGCTGGACTCTTAATGACTCGCTTTTGTTTTAGAAACCATGTCTCTTAACTATTGTATGTACGAGCTACTAAAATTCAATGTTAATGATTTGCAAGTAGAAAGTATAAGAGGGTATATTAGTCAGTGACAAGGTCTTTAAACTGACTGGTCGCTCTTAGTGTGAGATCTTGCTGCAATATTCATTCCATTGT
The DNA here is from genome assembly GCF_040412425.1 of Macrobrachium rosenbergii. NCBI lineage: Eukaryota > Metazoa > Arthropoda > Malacostraca > Decapoda > Palaemonidae > Macrobrachium > Macrobrachium rosenbergii. The sequence goes on from NC_089752.1 coordinate 114,268,099, forward strand.
CATTTCCATCACAAATGCAATTAATTTTTCCCTTTACACACTCCTGCAAGGACCCAGTAACAGAGAAGAAGCACGCAGTATTTTCATTGTTATGAATAAATCTAAATTAAAACACTCTAGTCATCATTAGTCATTCTTCAAGACAAAGCAGAGTTCATTATTTTCCTCATTGCCAGTTCAGTCAGTTTCAAAACGTCCAGAAATAGAGAAAAATCCGATGAATGTTTCCCCGTTATGCTTCCCCTACTGACAGACTCTAGGAAAATAAGTTTTTCCCCCGTTTGTCCGTCTTTTCTTGTCTGTCTGTCACGCTCACGTTTTCATCGCAGTTCCTCCTGCTCGGTAGAGTGGACATCAGCTAAACTGTGTAGAGAGGAAGATGATCTTGCATCCGTCAGTCACTGTATATTTTCCGCCTATCTTTCTTATCTATAAAAGATATAATGGATACTTTATCTTAATCTCAATGCCTTTTTAGGTTTTTGCCAAAGAGACACATATTTCCCGTACGAGCAGCAAGCAAGGTATAATGTACAACTCTCAAAGGGTGTTATTTGTAAGGATTATAGGAACTGCAGACCAGTTTTCATTCTTCTAGACCTCTCTGAGGTTGCTGGAAAGTGGGTCTTTAGGTTCTCAGTAAGATCCTAGCATCCTGAACGTAACTTGCCAGCTGTCGGTTTATGCTTTAGAAACCAGTAAGTAGTTGAAATGGCCTTTTAGATTCAAGGCTATGGATACACTTCCAGGGTTATTCAAAAAGAAAAAGAAGAAATGAAAGTCAGAGAGATAGACAGCCAGACAGATATAGAACTGAAGCGTAAGTCTGTCAGCGTATAAATGTTTTCAACAAATATCACAAAAACCAAATCTGTCTCTTTGTAAGAGACTGACAGACATTCAAACTGAATTCAAAACGTCATCTTCCTAGTTGAGGTAATTAACAAGTACTAAAAGATAAAGTAATTCTATAAACACAAGTAAAAGAAAGGAAAGGGTGCTTTTGATTCCAGAATTTCTTTTTTTAAAAAGTCAAGAAATCAACAGTGGACGTATTACGAGAAGAAACTCGTCCCCTACTCTCAGATCTGCGCTGTTGGACACTTCATAATCAAAGTGTATGGCATCAATACACTGGCTTTCAAAGGAAGAGGAGACGGCAACTCAGATTCATCTCGGCGTCCACGTTATCACGATGCATCAAGTTCCCCTGTGTCCCATTCCGCCCGAATCACTGGAGGAATATTGCAGACCGACGACTGCATGGCAACGCAATCGCCTCCCGCCCGAATCCACGGCCTCCCAACTTTCCAGTTTCCAGAGCCAGACTCCAGCAGTTTCCAGAACCAGACTCCAGCCTCCGCAACAACACGGGCCGAGGTGACTCAGACCAGACTTGATGAAGAGGAACCGGGGAATGATCAACAGAATTATATGCACCTCCTGTCCCGTCTGATGGCGCCGGGGTTGATTAGCGATGTCATATCTCGTCCTCAAAGTTATTGGCACCTGTCTGTCTGTTTCTTACCCTCATCTCGTTTATTTACCTGTCTTTTCGTAGTAGTGGATTCCATCTTTTTTTCTTATGTCTGAGGTGCGCGACAGGTAACTTTTCCCCAGCTGATTTTATTCAGAGGATTTTATACATTTATGTCATATTAAAACGTGTGTCAAAACAGTATTGCTTTTTTTGGGGGGGCGGGGAATGTGGTGGGGGGTTAGGGGGAGTGTTGGGCCCACTTGACAGGGCGTGTCAAACTGTTTAAAATTTCGATTGCGTTGGTATTATGCCCACTGAAAATTTCGATTAATTATCCGTTGTTTAAACCATAGCAATGCCAATTAGGATGGGCATAGTTCATCTATTTTTAGGGAATATTCCACGGTATTTAAATCTATGGACAAGTCGGTAAAAACCTTGTTTTGAAAGGCAGCATTCATGATGCACGGTTCTTTCGGCGTCAGCGAAACGCTCAGACGAAAATTTCAAACTCCCTCACTGATGATTTCCCCTGAACATTGACGCTCATCTCCGGAGTACTTGCGTTCATCAGAGAACTCGAAGAGAGCAGAGAAGCACTCGACTCCTCAGCGAACCTTTACGTACCGAGCATGAAAGCAAACAGGGTTATTTACCCGGTGTTTTTCGATAACTTACTCCGACCTCATTACCCGGTCTTTGAACGCGAGGCCGCCGATGAGAAATCGCCCAGTTTCAAAGGGGAAAGTGATTTCCTTTGAGCCTACGAGAGTCGTGAGTCAAATATGCCTTATTATGTTGAAAAGAGAGTTCCTTTCCTTTCTCCTCTCCTTCCGTGGTTAAAGTCCGCTTTAGCTTTCAGTCACGCGGATAAAAAAAAAAAAAAACATGATAGATTTCGAAAGCGAAGTGCACCAGGATTTTCGTGTTTTGAATATTAAACTTTCTTGACAGGCGAATATATCAGAAATTCGAATTTCGATGAGGCATCTTGTTTTAAACTTACCCATTTTTGTCTTGGGGTATTTCATTTATATGAAATCACTCCCTTTTTTAAAATAACCGATATATATATTTATATTATATATATATATATATATACAGTATATATATTGAAAAGCTAGCTAATAAAATCAACGAAAAACTCCGCGTTCATTATCGTTAATTTTCTGTGCCCAGTTAGGAATCTTCTGGATTTTTCTTCATTATGTCTTATTTCAATCACATTTAGACCCTCTGGTTGAATAACGATGAAATAACACTGACCCCAAAATCTATAACGTAATGTCTCACCTCCTCTCAACTCCCAAGTCATTTTCAATATTAGAAAACTCCTAGGGACACGCCTCTTAATATAGATTCTTGGTGTCGTGAAATTCAGTTACCTGCGATTTTTTATTGTTTCGCACGAAATGGGACAGAATATAAGAAGTTCGTACATCCCAGTATTAATAATATCGTGTCAGTCGATCAAATGAGAGAGAGAGAGAGAGAGAGAGAGAGAGAGAGAGAGAGAGAGAGAGAGAGAGAGAGAGAATGTTCGTGTGATCATTCTCTCCTCGTCTACGTATCTTCCTTCTCTTACAAAAGAAGAAGAAGAAGAAGAAGAGAGAGAGAGAGAGAGAGAGAGAGAGAGAGAGAGAGAGAGAGAGAGAGAGAGAACGGGTGGTTGATGGAAGCGGGGAAAGAGAAGAAGAAGTAGAGAGAATTAAGGATACTGGTGAAAATAAGTTGACAAACATAGAGTCCTTGGTTATGGGAAAGCCACTTAGCTGGTCCGCTAGTATAGTGGTTAGCGTCGTGGTTTGCCACTCAGATGTCGCGGGCTCGCGTCTCTCTCCCAGGGTGATGAAAGATCACTGGCTCTGTGTCATGATCAGTTACTGCTGCAGTGTGGGGTTTGCGGTGGAAGCTTGAATTTCAAGTCAGTGGCCCCTTTGGTGTGCTTGTTTCACGTTAATAGGTTTCATCTACTGAAATAATAATAATAATAATAATAATAATAATAATAATAATAATAATAATAATAATTATTCGAAGGGAAGAGAAATGATTAACAGTAATTAAAAGATCCGAAGGGATGTGTTCATCGTTGCAAAAACATTCAGCGCTCTCTCGTCTCGATTCCCGGGAATTCTTAGGAGAGAGTAATGAGATTCTGGTACTTAAAGGATAACCTTTTGTTCCCGCTAAAAAGCTAGAAACTTCGTTACCAAAGTCTGGTAATTGGCTGTTGTTGATGCGATGTCTTTCAAAACGTGTTTTGCCTTGATAATATCGTAATAGGCTTTTATTTTCTTGGTCACACATTTTTGTTCATTTATTCATTAGTTTTCTGAAAAGAAAACTATTGTCTGTCCGTCCGCACTTTTTCCCTGTCCACACTTTTTCTGTCCGCCCTCAGATCTCAGAAACTACTGAGGTTAGAGGGCTGCAAATTGGAATATTGATCATCCACCCTCCAATCAACATACTAAATTGCAGCCCTCTAGCCTCAGTAGTTTGTATTTTAAGGTTAAATTTAGCCAAGATTGTGCCTCTGGCACCTCAACAACACAGGCCACCCCGACCGGCTGAGAATTTTATGGGCCGCGGGTCATACGGCATTATACTGAGGCTACCGAAAGATAGATTTATTTTCGGTGGTCCTGGCCTTGATTATACGTTGTACAGAAAACTCGATTGCAATTTTTACTTGTTTTTTGTTTGGAAATGAAAAGGGCACTTGCAGGCTCCAATTCTTTAGGTTATTATTTGGTCTGTCATACATTACAGGTCATTCGCATCTTTGAAGAAGAGTAGTCTAGTACTCGTATGCTCTAAGCAGCAACCTTTTAGAATAATGGACTACAATTGAAACTTCAGTTTTGTGAAAAGAAAAAAAACATAATAGATAAAATATTTAAGCAAATTTAGAAATGAAACACGGGCAAAATTAAAAAAAACTCAACTCAGTGAACATGGGAGCGAGTGGCTTGGTGGGTTAGGTTGCTCTTAGGCATATAGGAAAGACTCAGTTTCTTAACACACAGAGAGAGAGAGAGAGAGAGAGAGAGAGAGAGAGAGAGAGAGAGAGAGAGAGAGAGAGAGAGAATTTATCTAAGGAAAAAACCTTTTCTCTCCTGGAAAGTTGTGACAATATTTGAAATAGTTCCATTTTGATTTTCGTCTAAAATAGTCACATAACCTCATAACAAAAAAAACTTTATCACTATTTTCACGACTATTTTCACGACTGACGTAATTTCAGATGATGAGAATAGTGAGGTGTTAGGTAATTAGATAGAAAGTTCTTAAATACTATTGCGATCGGTTGATTGATTTACTAAGACTGGCGGAATAACATGATACTATTGCGAACAGGTTCCTGAATGACATGATTGGCAGAACTAACTGAAGACTGTCTAATTCACCGATAAATTCCGGGTATCATCTTTTAGTTTTCTGTAAAAGAAAACTATTGTGCCGGCTTTGTCTGTTCGTCCGCACTTTGTCTGTCCGCACTTTATTCTGTCCGCACTTTTTCTGTCCGCCCTCAAATCTTAAAAACTACCGAGACTAGAGGGTTGCAAATTGATATGTTGATCATTCACCCTCCAATCATCAAACGTACCAAATTGCAACCCTCTAGCCTTAGTAGTTTTTATTTTATTTAAGGTTAAAGTTAGGCTTAATCGTGCTTCTGGCAGCGATATAGCATATGCACCACCAGGCCGTGGTGGAAATTTCATGGGCCGCGGCTCATACCCCGAAAGATAGATCTATTTTCGGTGGGCGTGATTACACGCTGTAGCCTGAAGACTGACGTGGGGTCCATAATGTTTGCACGCGGTACAACTTGACTGTCAGAAAAGCACCACAGCCTCCCACTCTCCAAGAACTGCACCGTCGAGAAAGATCTATCTCAAATTGACCCGTTTTGTCGCCCCGTGACGCCCACCACCATCATCAGTTTTCGCCTAATCGCGTTTAGTGATTCTCGATCCCAGTTCCCTGGCTTATTTCCCAGTTCGCTCCATTTCATCCAATTTCCCCCCGCAATCCAGTTTGTATCGTGCGTCGCGAGGCGCATGGAAATGACTTTTATCTGGTCATAGGATTACCCTCTCTCTCTCTCTCTCTCTCTCTCTCTCTCTCTCGTTTCTTCTTCTTCTTCTTCTTCTTCTTCTTTGGTAAAGAGAAAGAAGATACGTAGAAGGGATTGGAGAGAATGACCACATGAAGATTAGGTCAACAAAATTCACAGTTTGTAGAGTTACCTCTCTCTCTCTCTCTCTCTCTCTCTCTCTCTCTCTCTCTCTCTCTCTCTCTCTCTCTCTCTCTCTCTCTCACGGAACGTGGGGAAAAGTTGATCACATGACAGATTAAGTAAATAGAAATTAAATCGTAAAATACAATATTTTCTAAATCTTATCATAAGACTAACCCGGCTCGCTCTCTCTCTCTCTCTCTCTCTCTCTCTCTCTCTCTCTCTCTCTCTCTCTCTCTCTCTCTCTCTCTCTCTCTCATTTATCTATGTATGTATCTTATTTGTCAGGGAAAAAGACACATGGGAAGAAAGGGGATAATAATTTAAGAAAAGAAGAAAAATATATATAAAAAAAAAGAGGGACTATGGACAGTAATGTTGCTGAATCATCACATAATACTGTAGGCATTACTTAGGCTTCTTTGCAGCGTCCCTTAGGCCCCTAGCTGCAACCCCTTTCATTCATTTTACTGTATATCCGTTCATATTCTCTTTCTCCCATCTTACTTTCCACCCTCTTCTAACAGTTGATTCGTAGTGCAGCTGCGCGGTTTTCCTCCTGTTACACCTTTCAAACCTTTTAACTGTCAATTTCAGGTTCAGCGCTGCATGACCTCATAGGTCCCAGCGCTTGGCCTTTGGCCTAAATTTTATATTTTATCTATCTACAGACAGAGAGTAAGTGGCAGCTGATCTTGACATAGATACAAATTTCAGAGCCCAACTTGAGAGACACTGCAAAGAGAATGTGGACTGAATAATGGCCTTTGTTATTCATTTGCCACACTTTTCAATCTTTGTGTACCCCATGTATTGCTATTCATTTAATTAATTAGCGAGGTTCAGACTCAAAGCCATTAATGATTGAGACAGCGAATATAACGTATACTTCAAATGAACCCACATCAGGAAGTATGCTACAAGACAAAGAGGAGAATAATTCCATCAAAATAGTTTTGTATATTCGTTTAAGCATTCGCCAGTTCACAAAAAGTCCAATACAATCTGGAATTCCTTCTACCCCCCCCAAAATGGGGTGGGGGTGAGAGAGAGGGGGGAAGGGGACTCTGCCTGGAAAATACAAATCACTGAGACTCTAATAGGATTACAGTCAAATCTGAATCGGATGTCCGCTTGCGAGATTAAAATGCCATGCGGCAAATTTATGGAAATTGGCCAGTTGACATTTGCTGCCATGTTCCATCTGACATTCTCACAAAGGTCGTGTAGCTTTCAGTCACGTTTCCCTCTCCGGCCTTAGAGGATTCTTTCAGGCCTAAGACTGCCAGGAGGCTTTTTTTTTTTTTATTTACACTTCTTCTATGGAGCGGCGCCTGACTAACTTCAAGATACGAGTGAGAAACCATTCGGCGGTCAGGAATTAATCAAATGCCCGTTTATAAATCTTTCATTGAAAGTATTGACGTGTTTCTCCATTTAAATATGTTTTTTTTTATTCGTTATTGATTTTATAACGCTTCCCGTAATCAGAGAACCTTCCCCACATAGGGGGGGCATTGCCGTCAGTGAACCTTATACAGTGCACAGTAGGCATTACTTAAGGCTCTTTGCAGGGTACCTTCGGCCTCTTAGCTGCAACCCCTTTCGTTCCTTTGACAGTACCTCCGTTCATATTCTCTTTCTTCCATCTTACTTTCCACCCTCTCCTAACAATTGATTCATAGAGCAATTGCTAGGTTCTCCTCCTGCTAACACCTTTCAAACTGTCAGTTTCCGTTTCAGGGCTGAATGACCTCATAGGTCCCAGCGCTTGGCCTTTGGCCTAAATTCTATATCCATTTCATTTTAGTTCAGTTCAGAGAACCTTCCTTCCAAACAGGAAATGCATCTGAAGGGTTTTGGTCCTATCGTTCGATCTAGTAAAGTTGTCGATTATCATCAGATTTTTATCATCAGATCTCATCTTACTTTACCACAAATGAACTTCTCTCAGACCGGGATTTTCATGTCATACAATCTTGGAAGTAATTAGCATGCAGTTAACTGCCATGAAACTCCCAAGACCGTCTGCATTCGGCTTCATGTTACTTAGTGAGCATTGTTGCAATGACCAAATTATCCGGCAAAATTCTCAGAAACTTTAGTTGGAGCTTCAGAAGTGCAAGCGAAAATGCAATGCATTACTACCCTAATACTATTCTTCTTCTTGCATTTTAATAGATTTTTATATATTTACCTATTTATTCATTTTTCTTTTTTAATAAATGGGATCTCTTCTCTCTGTATTTCTCTTTGCTTCCTCTTACTTCTTCCTAATGAACACCTCAATATTCTTTGGAAGCTTGAATTTCAAGTCAGTGGACCCTTTGGGCGGCTTGTTCCGTATGAATAGGGTTCATCTGCTGAATAATGATAATAATAATATTAATAATAGTGGACTTTGATTCTTATGACTTTTGTTGTTTGAGGAGACAGCCATTAATATATTGGCTGTCATCGTCCCTTTAAAAAGTATATATCGTAGGTGTCATCTTCGTCAAAGATGAAAATGAAGATAACTAGAAATTCACGAGTAGCATTTTAGTCCGAAGTACGAAACCCGATCTATCGAATTACCGTTAGTTAGAATGAGGCGCAAGCAGATTAGACCACTGCTCGGGTAATCATTGAAGCAATTCATGAAGAGATAGAGCAGGTGCGATTCCACAGGTGATTTTAATTACGAAAACCTTGCGACAAATGAAATCGTATTAGACGGAATAAACGGAAGTCGAGGTCAAAGATTGAAAGCCCAGTAGGGGGTTAGTTCCGTCAGTGCACCTCATGCGGTGCACTGTAGGCACTGAGGTTCTTTTGTAGAGTCCCTTCGGCCCCTAGCTGCAGCCCCTTTCATTCCTTTTACTGTACCTCCGTTCTTGTTCTCTTTCTTCCATCGTACTTTCCACCCTCTCCTAACAATTGATTCGTAGTGCATTCCTCCAGGTACACCTTTTAGCACCATTTTACTGTGAATTTCCGTTTCAGCACTGAATGCCCCCATAGGTCCCAGCGCTTGGCTTTTGGCCTACATTCTACATTCTATTCGAATTCTAGGGAACCATTGCAAACCAGCTCTAGGATTCTTTCGCTCTTGTTTTTTTTTCACAGAAAATGAAAAAACATAAAGATGTATGTAATCAGAATCAGCTCCTATTTCTGTTATGAATTATCTGTATGTTATGATTAGATGCGTGAATAAACTTTGGCATTGAAAATCAAAGGGAGCAGTGCAGGATGAATTCGAATTGATTTGAAAGCATTCTGAAATACTTCAAAAACCAAAATCAGACCTTGTCGAGAAATGATATCAGATATCGGTTGCAGATTAGATTTCAGACCTGTTGGATACCAGATACTCTTAACGGTTTTGTCATTGAATTTATGAATTATTGTTATTATATATATATATATATATATATATATATATATATACATATATATATATATATATATATATATAAAACATATGTGTATATACATACACATATATATATATGTATGTGTGTATGTACATACATACATACATATATATATATATATATATATGTATATATATATATATATATATATATATATATATATAACCCCAATTCATAAATTCCATAACATAATCGTTAGGGTATCTATCTATCTATCTATCTATAAATATGAGCAGGCACATTTGAGTCCCCTTAAGTCTCATTTCATAGTTTACTTGTTATATCTCATGTTATTCTTGTGTATTTCCCGTATTTCGTTTATCTTTTACTTCGGTTTTTTTTTTTTCCTGTACTGGGCTGCTTTCCTCGACGGGACCCTTTGATAACATTACTCTCTCTCTCTCTCTCTCTCTCTCTCTCTCTCTCTCTCTCTCTCTCTCTCTCTCTCTTTCCCCAGGAGGCCGAAACATCACATCACGTTCTATAGGGTACAGAGTCGCTGAAAAACATAGTTTGATAGAGGCTCTGATCTCCCAGAATGTAATTTTGACGAAATCGTTTTTTTTTTTTTTTTCATTTTCCTTTGAAAAAAAGAAGTGAAATTGAGTTGGACCCCCCAGGGGGGAGCGCGTATTGCTGGCTATGCATCGTAAGGCTTCGCCTAAATCGAATATTTCCCGAAAGGAAAAAATATCGGAAATAAATTGTTTCGAAATTGTCAGCCATTTAATGTTCTTTAATCACACTGGCGTATATTTTTTTTTTTGGCAGAGTATATTTTTAGGTTGCGTATGTTGCAGGATCAAACTGAACTACCACTGAAAACATATATATATATATATATATATATATATATAGTGTGTGTGTGTGTGTGTATACATACATACACACACACATATATATATATATATATATATATATATATATATACTGTATTTATATATACATGTAACGTGTATATATATGTATATATATTTATACTTGCATATGTACAAATATATGTATAGTATATTTATATACATGTATAAAATTTGTATACATATATATTATATAATACATATGTACATAAATGGAACAAAGACTTAATCTTCGTTTCTTTATCCATCAAGTACACTTTGAAGAACGTAGAAGATTTAGAAAGTATTGTGAAACTAATAGAAAGTTGATCAACAACCAAAAAGCCACTGAATTCAACGAAATCTGCATACGAGAAAAACTTTGCCCCAAAAGCATATATTATATATATATAAACATACATACACATATATACATACAGTATATACTGTATATACATATATATATATATATATATATATATATATATACGCAAACTAAAATATTTATACATCGCGTATGAAGATGATATCCAACCGAGATGAAATGTGTACCTTTCAGGATCTCCCTCCTTCCCTTGTTTTATCTCTTCTTTTCGGTCTGCAATTCTGCAACGATTCCTGTATTATCAACCTCTCTCTCTCTCTCTCTCTCTCTCTCTCTCTCTCCTTTTGCAGATGTCCACTTTCCCACGCGTCGCTAGCCTCCAGTGTGTATCTACTGGTTTCATTAATCCTTTTCTTATCTAGGAGTCGTTATCACTCGCTCCCCCGTTTAGTCCTAACCTAATTATTTTAATCCTTCTCTCTCTCTCTCTCTCTCTCTCTCTCTCTCTCTCTCTCTCTCTCTCTCTCTCTCTCTCTCTCTGGCCAATCCTCGTGCAAAGATAAGCGTCTTAAATAACGGTTATTTCGGTCTATCTCTCATGGCGATGAAAATTCACAATAAACTACGTGGGAGACGTGGAGCGGAAAGCATTACTCAGAATTATTTTGGCGTGCGAAAGGAGGAAGACGCGAAAAGAGAACAATGTGATAAAATGGGAGGTGTATCTTGTCAAATGAAAACATGTAGTTGGAAAGTCCAGAAATATACATAAACAGATCTATAAAAGCACCTATACATAAAATTGCCTCTTAACTGTTACACCCTTTTATTGTTATACAGCAGGTTTATCAATAAATGGATAATTGGATAAATAGGTTTACAGTAAATCAACTAATTTTAGGGGGGAAAAATTTTAAAAAATTGGTGAATTACGACAAGCAGAGGTCAAGGATCTCTGATATATTGTGGAGTTTTTGTAAATAAAATCAGGAAACTAGAGAAATTCTGTGACCTCAACTTATTGATATGCAGAAACCGCCCCATATCCAATTCCAGTCTTCTGTTGGCCAAGTGGCTAAATCTGTGCACATTTCAAAAAGATTCACGTCAAATACCGTTCCCCAGTTTTCCCTAGATGGTTAAAAAGCTTCTGTCAAAATTGTTGTTGATTTTATTCAGAAGACGAACCCTATTCATACGAAACAAGCCCACCAAAGGGGCCATTGACTTGAAGTTCAAGCTTCCAAAGAATATTGTGTTCATTAGGAAGGAGTAACAGAAGGTGATGGGGAATACAGAAAAATAGCAAATAAATAAATAAATAAAAATATAAGTAAAGTATTAAAATAAAGCCAGCCGTGTGTGTGTGGCTCTTTCACAGTACGAGCAGCTACTGCGTGCAAGACCACAACATTTACAAAATCACACCTTGTGTTTGTGTAACGAAGTACAGCCAACGTCTGAAAATATAATTACGAATTGATGAATTGATTAATATATAGTAATTAGTTCCTCGCTGGGTGAGCGGGTTCCGTTCCCAGCTACCACTCTGTTGGTCGCGAGTTCGAATCTCCGACCGGCCAGTGAAGAACAAGAGGACTTTGTTTCTGGTGATAGAAATTCATTTCTCGCTATACTGTGGTTCGGATTCCACAATAAGCTGTAGGTCCCGTTGCTAGGTAACCAATTGGCTCTCAGCCACGTAAAATAAATCTAATCCTTCGGGCCAGCCCTAGGAGAGCTGTTAATCAGCTCAGTGGTCTGGTTAAACTAAGATATACTTAACTTTTCTTAGGGCATTGATGAAACACCGATCCTGAAACCTTCTTTGATAGAAAATATAATCCTTAATCGGCCTTCCTTCCCCTCTGATAAGCGAAATGATGAGAGAGAGAGAGAGAGAGAGAGAGAGAGAGAGAGAGAGAGAGAGAGAGAGAGAGAGGTTACTCAAACTTCAGTGGTCGCGTTCCTTTGCTGTCGGTTCCCACAGACGCTTTGTACTCATGCGAACCTCCAGAATTCCCTTGTACTGTATTTCCAGATCTTCATCTCCCCATTACTGAAGACGTCAGCTGCCGTATATATGTCAGAGTAAATAGCTTCATTTCGGCAGTCGTGGAACACCTGACCTCGACACATTAACGCAAATACGAACTGACATAAATCTCTGCAATTCTTTGTTGCGTTTTGGATCAGTACTGAAACTCGATTCTTCGTCAGTCGAGTTTTATCTTGCCTTGTTTGCCATAAGGATTTCAGTTACATAGCGAGCTTAAAGGTACAAGTTCTTATTTACAAGTGCACACACTCGCGTACATATATATATATATATATATGTGTGTGTGTGTGTGTGTGTGTGTGTGTGTATATGTATAACTGAATCACGAAAATATGGAACGTGATGATGAATATATAAATAAGGATAAAATCCACGAAGGAAAGGGAAACACTGGAGTGCTGCGAGGCCTTTCGACTGTCTGTCGTCCTTTACTTAGCAGACTGAAGAAATATAAAAGTAAGTTTACAAAGAAAGGTCGTACAAATGACAGATGGGGATTACAAAGGAAAAAAATGTACCTGGAATCCAACACAATTGAAGAATTAGTAGAACTGCCAAAAAAGGGTTAAATATTTATATAATATACATATACATATATAAATATGTGTGTGTATGTAATCATATTGATACATATGGACTTAATATTTAAAGATGTTGACTGCTAACTCCTGTCTTGACAGATACTCCATACGAGAGTCAAGTATACCTTAATTTAACCAGACCACTGAACTGATTAACAGCTCTCCTAGGGCTGGCCCGAAGGATTAGACTTATTTTACGTGGCTAAGAACCAATTGGTTACTTAGCAACGGGACCTACAGCTTATTGTGGAATCCAAACCACATTATAGCGAGAAATGAATTTCTACCACCGGAAATAAATTCCTCTAATTCTTCATTGGCCAGCCGGAGACTCGAACTCGGGCCTAGCGAGTGCCAGTCCACATCTCTACCAACTCACCCAACGAAGCGCTAGAGAGAGAGAGAGAGAGAGAGAGAGAGAGAGAGGGAGAGAGAGCAATATATTTAATGGACTCTCGGCGGTATATCATCTGCTTCCGATGATTGTTCTCCCCTCCTGCCATCATCGAGATTAAAAGTAGGAAAAGATAACGCGTAGAAGAAACCAGGAACTGAGAGAGAGAATAAGATGAAGGCGCCTGAACGAACCGACGAACAAACGTGTACTCAGACATTAATGTTTTTACCGTAATAACTCCAGCCGAAGACACTGGGAGGCTCTGGGGGAGGGGGTGGTCAGGTATATTGACAGGATCTACTTTAATGTCAGCAGTTACTTAACCAAGGCGGAAAATTACTAACGTATTTTGTTACTGCGTAATATCTTTTGTTAAGTCCTTATTTACTTCATCTCATTCCTGGCAGGGAGTATATTTCAGTAATGTCATTTTTACAGTCACCGGTGTGACATTTGACAGCTCTTGGGCAAAAACACAGACCAGAAATGAACAAAACAATTGGGGTTCCCTTCCTCCAAACACCTCGTGTTAGTCTGGAAATCGATGAGGGGGCTGCTTCTTGTTCCCTCCCCTGTGAGAGTTATTTAGCAGAAAACTCATAAACTCGAAGACAGGCCGTAGTGAATCGACTCTTTTTTTTTTTTTTTGGGGCGCCGCCGGGGAAATGTGGCAGGTTCATAAAGATTAGGAACACTGGGATATTGACTGGTTCCAAAAATGTGAGGTGGGTTTTGAGATTCATGTTCATGATAAATAATGTTCAGTGGAGGTCGTCGTCTAGGCTTTAATCTTGCTCTGTTACTTTTTTAATTATTACTATCGTACATCTTTGTCAGCCCAGTTTTAGTAGCGAGCCTCTGAACCCTAGTAAATCAGTTTTTAGAGAAAAAAGGTTTCCAATTCTCGCCACTAGGAGGAAAAACCCCATAAAAAAAGTAATAGCTCTGACAATACGTGTCAAAAATTCACCTGGAAAAAATTAGCACTTCAGAATATCATGTAAACCAACAGGGGCTGTCGGGACTTTCTTAAGCCCATGTGTTTTTTTTTAAATAGTCAAAGAAGTTTTCAACTGCCAAAGAATATTTCAATGCTACATGCTAATATAATGATAATGAAAATAATTAAGTAATTTTATTCGGAATTTGCGAAGTTGGTAAAGAAACGCAGCCTTTTACCGCGTCTAGAACTTCTGCATTGGTCATATCTTTTGGCTTGGTTGAGCCCAGAAGTTCACACTAGCCCTCCTAGTCCCTTTCACAGTCCGTAAGGCAATGACCAGTTTAATCTGAGCCAAACGCCATTTAACAGCAGTCAGACGTTCGTTCAGCTGTTCGTATGTATGCATAAAACAAATGCATACATTTGTGTGCGTAATGTATGAGTTTTCACTAGCTCATATGTATGAACATATTCGGAGGGTATTATCAACCAAAAAACTGACTTCTTTGAAAACATCATCATTCCAGAAAGCTGTCTTCTTTCAGAACACCATCAACAGAAAACTGTCTTCTTGGACAAAATCATCGACCAGAAAACTCATCTTTGAGAACATCATCAACAGAAAACTGTCTTCTTTGAGAACATCATCAGACAGAAAACTGTCTTCTTCTAGAACATCATCAACCAGAAAGCTGTCTTTTTTTAGAACATCATCAACAGAAAACTGTCTTCTTTGAGAACATCATCAGACAGAAAACTGTCTTCTTCTAGAACATCATCAACCAGAAAGCTGTCTTTTTTGAGAACATCATCAACAGAAAACTCTTTGAGAACGTCACCAACAGAAAGCTGTCTTCTTTGAGAACATCATCAACAGAAAACTGTCTTTTTTGAGAACATCGTCAACCAGAAAATTATCTTCTTTGAGAACATCATCGACCAGAAAACTCTTCTTTGAGAACATCATCAGACAGATGACTGTCTTCTTTGAGAACATCATCAACCATAAACCTTTATTCTTTGACAATATCATCAACAGAAAACTGTCTTCTTTGACAATATTATCAACCAGGAAACTGCCTTCTTTGAGAACACCATCAACAGAAAACTGTCTTCTTTGAGAACATCATCAACAGAAAATTGTCTTTTTTGAGAACATCATCAACTGAAAACTGTCTTCTTTGAGAACATCATCAACAGAAAATTGTCTTCTTTGAGAACATCATCAACTGAAAACTGTCTTCTTTTAGAACATCTTGAATCATAAATTGCCTTCTTTGAGTACATCAGCAGAAAACTGTCTTCTTTGAGAAAATCAACAGAAAATGTCTTCTTTGAGAACATCATCAACCAGAAAACTGTCTTCTTTGAGAACATCTTGAATCAGAAATTGCCTACTTTGAGTACATCAGCAGAAAACTGTCTTCTTTGAGAAAATCAACAGAAAATGTCTTCTTTGAGAACATCAACAACCAGAAAACTGTCTTCTTTGAAAGCATCGTCAACGGAAAACTGTTTTCTCTAAGAACATCAACAGAAGGCCCTCTTCTTTGAGAACATTATCAACAGAAAACTGTCTTCTTTGAGAACATCATCAACCAGAAAACTGTCTTCTTTGAGAACATCATCAACCAGAAAGCTTTCTTCTTTGAGAACATCAATAACCAGAAAGCTTTCTTCTTTGAGAACATCAACCAGAAAACTTTCTTCTTTGAGAACATCATCAACCAGAAAACTTTCTTCTTTGAGAACATCATCAACCAGAAAGCTGCCTTCTTTGAGAACATCATCAACCAGAAAGCTGTCTTCTTTGAGAACATCATCAACCAGAAAGCTGTCTTCTTTGACAATAGCAGCACAGAAAACTGTCTTCTTTGAGAACGTCATCAACAGAAAACTGTCTTCTTTGAGAACGTCATCAACAGAAAACTGTCTTCTTTGAGAACATCATCAACAGAAAACTGTCTTCTTTGAGAACACCATCAACAAATAAACCTGTCTTCTTTGACAATATCAGCACAGAAAACTGTCTTCTTTGAGAACACCATCAACAGAAAATGTCTTCTCTGAGAACATCGTCAACCAGAAACCTGCCTTGCTTCGGCTGACCATCAGATCGGAGTGAAAGAGGGGTCACCAGCCAAATCGAGACCAAAACGCGAATCGTTAATCAAATAACAAATAAATCGAACATTTCATTGCAGAGAAATCACCCGAACAAAATGAATCATCTCCAAATGGAAGATGATTGAAGCCGAAACTTCGTAACAAAAGGGGCGAGAGACAAGGACGGGCGTGGGGGAATATGTTATGTCATCATGGAAACTGCAATCAGCTTTGTATTCACGTATATCGGGATATGGTATTTGCATCTAAACCTTCCCATCTGTTACATGTTTACTCTGTTCTTTGATTCATTTTGTCTCTTTTTGAAGACTCGACCAGTTTCCAACATTTGGAAGATGGCCTAATGGTTTATATTTATTAATTACTGTTTTATTAAAAAGTTCATCTTAGAAGCATATTGGTCTGTGGAGAATGATATCAAAACGGTTTCTTAAAACTCTTTGCAGAAATTAAAATAACAAAATATTTCCATATGGTTTACCAATTACATACGTCTTAATGCTCCTTAAAATTTGAACGAAAAAGTTTTTTTTTTTTTTTGTTATTACTAAATTTGCAAAATCGCTAAAACAAGATATTTAAGATGGCCTAATTACTTTTAACATTTTATTAACCACCGGAAACTAATACTTAAATCAGGCGAACCATCTCAGTAATAATTATATCCGACGAACCATTGCATTTACAAATTCCTCAGTATTTGCAAACGCGTTCCTAGACTTGATTAGCCCCCGCTAATTGCTAATTAGTGCTTCTCATGACCAGCCACTAAATTTTCCAGGTGTCAGCATTTTTCCAGAAAGTGGAAAGTCAACGGCATCCCCGAGTCAGCTCACATAGCCTCGACTTAATCATTTATCAACTGTACGTTGGTTTCATTTACTTCCAACTTTTCTACTTACTTCTACGTTTGAGATGATATTAGGAGTTGAATTGAAATGAATACAGAATTTAGGCCAAAGGCCAAGCACTGGGACCTGAGGTCATTCAGCGCTGAAACGGAAATTGACAGTGAAAGGTTTGAAAGGTGTAACAGGAGGAAAACCTCGCAGATGCACTATGAATTAATTATGATAATAGACTCCAATGAAAGATTAATTAGTGAATTACTTAGTTAATTAATTAACTGAAAAGGATTATAGAGCCCCGCAGCCTAAAATTCAAGAAAAACATCCCCAGTAGGAACATTGGGTATAGTTTACGGAACGTCATAATTTTAAGAAACGAAAGATTGCCTCGAGTGTAAAGCTCATTGAATTAATAGGAGAAAGGCTTAAACAGAAAATGGAATCGTCCCAGCCATGACGGTAATTGCGTGGAAATATTCAAATTACAATTTATATATCATACGGATATTCACGATACGAAACATGATAATGTTACAAATGATATTCATAGATTTTTTTTCTAGCACTTTCATTTATTTTTTGAACTTGGTATTGTGAGGTTTTTCTATTCGAATGTTCCTTAGGAAGAATATGCAAGTCAAAAGCGGAGCAGGAAGTTGGATTAGAGCAGACAGACAGATTTCCATCCTAAATATGAGGAAAAAAATCTTTAGTATACAGATTTGGAAAGTTGCTTGATATAAAAGGCATAATGTTGACGATAAAGAACGAAGGTATATGAATATTTCTTTCCAAGATGGGTCACATATTTCCCGTTGAACCTTTCTAGTTACGAAACCTGTCGCCACGGGGCTCTTCGAGAAACAATCTCTCGCGATCTTTTAAGGATGCAGGATGCAATTGCCTGATGTCTCGGGGGATTCTCTCAGATTGCACGTGGACCTCAGGCATGGCAATGGCTTTGAGGAGTGAAAATGCCGCAATCAGATTTCTTGGAATAGAATGGCACTCTGCCTGTTTTTGTTAAAAAATGCCCTTATTCTTATCTCAAAGTCTGAAGGTGAAGCACAAATCTTTTTTTTTTATTTTTACTAAAACGTGATATGAAAATCATGGGCGGTATTTTCGTTGAAACGAATCAGTTATTTCATCCATGCTTTCAAAATCGGCATGAAATTTGTTTCAATATGCCAACTAAGTTCATGTTTTCTTGATACACAATTTGTTTCCTCTCAATTCCCCATCTTCAGTGGGACCATGCTGAAGTAATTTGCGGTTCCATTTTGTCTTTGTAAAAGCACTAGACGTACCTCCAAGCATAATTTCGATCTGACTGCTTTTGAACAGAAAAAAAAAAAAGATTTCCTCATCCTAAATGTTCATGATATATTTGTGGTAAACGGCACCGTAGAGTTTATTTGTGAGACATCTTACTTTTTGTGGTAGCCTATGTGGCAATGCGCAAGGTCTAAAGACCTTGACAATGAGTAGATTAAACTTAACAGTATATTCAGCAAAGTTATGTAAAATGGTGATATAGAAGGATATGACAGAAAGGAGGAAATAATGAATTAACGAAAAGGAGAAAGTGCACATTAGTATTAGTTTTTTTAATTTCATTTTTATATTATTTCAGCTTTCATGTTCATCTGTGTGATTTTGCATGCCGAGTCATATTTGACGGAGAAGAATAACTACTCCTTCATTCAGTAAACTAGTTCTAGTAACTAATCGTGTTAAGCGTTGTGTATTTCTCTTGCTAATCTCTGCTAATTCCATCCTTTATCTTGGAACGGTTGGCGCAACAAGCTTTTTCAAACAAAATAATTCTCCTTCTTACGGAATCGTGACATAAAAGAAAATGGGATTTTTAAATGGGGTAACTTAACAAAACCATTGGTTATAACTTCGAGATTGCTTTCTCAGAAACTTTTTTTTTTCATGGGCTTTCAAGGAGGAAGAAAGCCGTGTAAAATAATAGATCAGGGACGCCCCTGTCTTACACAATGACTAATATTTCACAGTAAGAGGACATCTAATGGCACTTAAATCTTTAACTTTACTCGTTTTCGGTAATGAATGAGTTGAAGTTGACGGTCGAGAGAGAGTACGCTGCTTGCATGAATATATACATTCATTCATAACGAGTAAGTCTCCACAAATTTTTATGCTCATGGTAAACTTTTGCATAACTCCCTGACGTACAGTATTTTACGAAAAGGAGCGGCTATTGCCGGAAGCCTTCCAGCCTACAAAGTTTGAATTTTTTCCCCTAAAAAGTCACTAGATTGAAGAGCGAGTTCATTTATTCTATCAAAAATTATGAATTTGAATGCAGGGTGGCGAAAGTTCCTGCGCAGAAATCCAGGTAAAATATTTTCGGATACATGCCTACAACGAGACAAAGTTCATGTTATACCACGCACACGTACACAAATATTATATATATATATATATATATATATATATATATATATATATATATATATATATATATATATATATATATATAGGCTATTATATATATATATATACATAGCCTATACATATATATATATATATATATATATATATATGTTTATATATATGTATATATATACTGTATATATGTCTCTCTGTGTGTACATATATACAAATATACATTCTCGCGAGGATTTGTAAACGGCTTAAACCGAAGAACCTCTCCAAGCCTCACTTATAAAATGTAGCAAATCCCAACTTATCCAGTCTCACAAATAACGAGAAGCATGAATAGCCCTCTTGAACTCTGAAAATCCTAAATCCGGGAATGAAAACCGCTATCCACGGATCTTGAGTGAGCTGGCGTTTCCTCAGTACATCAAATCTCCTGAAATCCCGAGTCTCCTATTGACCTGCTTCCCTTTGACTGAGGAAAAAACTGTCTTCAGAGTAATAGCTTAGAGTGCATTCGGGATCTTTCTCTGTATTGTAATTCAGACTGACCTTGTGATTCAGACTGACGTTGTGAAATGCTCCATTTTATGCCGTTGTATAAATTAATATTTATAGGGAAAAGTGATCAAGGGCAAGTGTAAAGTGACAGCAAATGAAGTGAATTAGTAATTAGTATTTCGATGATCGAGAAGACCTAAGGGAAGATTATGTACCAAAAGAGATATTCCCAGCTCATAAGCGTCTGCAAAAGTGATTAACTTAAACTCTTACCCTGTACCGTTCACGTTTCCTTTCGTGAATACAAAAACGCTAATGGTAAAGTTGCGAGAGTGCTTTGCATAATGTACGCTTTCTTTAACAAACAGCAGGAAACTGCCATTTTTCTTTATATTCAGTGTACATCAGCAATAATCAAATCAGTCTGAAAAAAGTTGTAAAACTCTATTTCATTATTTTTCACCTATAGCAAACACGTCATAAGAGAAAACTTGTAGAGATGAAACCGTGAAATTTGATTATATAGTCCTGAGTGCGTTATGCGAAAAATCATGAGCAAAATTGCAGTCCAGTTGTGGTCGTCAATATAATTCTAAAATGATTTAACTTCGGTCCATCCCTTGTCGCTTATTGAACATTTCCTGAATCTCTGAATTTCCGGGAACTGCATAGCAACTATTTCACGGTATTAAAATAAAAGCAGAAGTTTTATGTGACCCCGTCCTTATTGGATTAAAGAATTCCATTCACAATGGGCTAATGAATTAAAGAAGTGAATTTTAGAATAGGAAAGAATAGCATTTATTCTACAAAAGAGGTCGCCGCAAAGGTATTGCCGTATTCTTTCAAGTGTGATATATTTTCCTGCCCGATTTATTTTGCTTGCTTAATGAGTTATAATAATTTTATAAATGCGCGTACACAGTTGTATGGCATTATGCAAACGCATACACACACACACACACACACACATATATATGTGTGTGTGTGTTAGTGTGTGTATAGATAGAGAGATAGATAGACAGATATATGTGTATGGGTTTGGATAATATATATATATATATATATATATATATATATATATATATATATATATATATATATATATATATATATATATATATATATATACATACATACATACATACACACATATACACATCAAAGCTACTTTCATTTACAAATGGTGTAAGGTTGCAAACCTAACCCCTCCTCCCCTTTCATGCCCAGCGTAATGGAAGTCACTTCCCATGATTAACTGATAGCTGCTTTACATCTCTGGGAAACCCGAACCGACCTTTCGGTTGGCCTTGGGAAGCAAATGCCAAGGTCCATAGATTGGGAAGTATACGCCTTTGCGTCACTCGCTCGAGTCTCGCGTATGTCGAAAGAGTGTCTGTGATTCCCGATAAGTCAGTGGTTCTTAACCAGGGGTACTCGCACCCCTAGGGGGTACGAAGCCGGTACCTAAGGGGTGCGAGGATGACTATGAATAATTAAAGAAAAATGTATTTTTATATACGAGTGTTATTTTATTCTGCATAAAATAAAATAAATAATAATGATAATAATAGTAATAACATTATTATTATTATTATTATTATTATTATTATTATTATTATTATTATTATTATTATTATTATTATTGCTTCAGCAGTGCTCTGAGCTATAGATAAACCTACGCCTAATATCCTAATGAAGTGGCAACGTTGTATTTTAGCTTTTTTTTTCATTTCAGCAATTCAGTGGGTGCGAGAACTGACTGGTGATGGTTAAGAACCACTGCGATACGGAATAAAGATTTCAGCTCAGAGTCCCGAAGTTATGAATTCAGAATTGCTAAACGAAGAGCAACTCACTTCTGATTTAGCTGCTCCGAGGCTAATTGATCTCCTTGATGAATAGATGAAGAGCGTCATATAAGCGCATTAAATTGAAGAACTGGGTATTTCAGTGTATATTCACGTCAAATATAGAAATTAAATCCTGCTGGGATTTATTTTGAATGATTTAGTGAGATTTCGCCCTGGCAGTTGAACGGGAACTTTTGTCCAATATTCCATGCTAACCATTATCTGATGTTCCATGCTATCCATTATCCGATGTTCCATGCTGACCATTATCCAAGTTTCTATGCTAACCATTATCTGATATTTCATGCTAACCATTAGCTGATATTCCTTGCTAACCATTATCTGATATTCCATGCTAACCATTATCCGATGTTCCATGCCAACCGTTATCCGATATTCCATGCTAGCCATTATCCAATGTTCCATGCTAACCATTATCCGATGTTCCATGCTAACCATTATCCGATATTCCATGCTAACCATTATCCGATGTTCCATGCCAACCATTATCCGATATTCCATGCTCACCATTATCCGATGTTCCATGCTAACCATTATCCGATGTTCCATGCCAACCATTATCCGATATTCCATGCTAACCATTATCCGATATTCCATGCTAACCATTATCCGATGTTCCATGCTAACCATTATCTGATGTTCCATGCTAACCATTATCCGATGTTCCATCCTAATCATTGTCCAATATTCCATGCTAACCATTATCCGATGTTCCATGCTAACCATTATCCAATATTCCATGCTAACCAATATCTGATGTTCTATGCTAACCTTTGTCCAATATTTAATGCTAACCATTATCCGATATTCCATGCTAACCATTATCCGATGTTCCATGCTAACCATTGTCCAGTATTCCATGCTAACCAATATCCGATGTTCCATGCTAACCTTTGTCCAATATTCCATGCTAATCATTATCCGATGTTCCATGCTAACCATTATCCGATGTTCCATGCTAACCATTATCTCCATGCTAACCATTAGACGATGTTCCATCTTAACCATTGTCCAATATTCCTTGCTAACCATTATCCGATGTTCCATGCTAACCATTATCCAATATTCCATGCTAACCAATATCCGATGTTCCATGCTAACCTTTGTCCAATATTCAATGCTAACCATTATCCGATGTTCCATGCTAACCATTGTCCAGTATTCCATGCTAACCATTATCCGGTATTCCATGCTAACCATTCTCCAATATTCCATGCTAACCATTATCCGATGTTCCATGCTAACCATTGTCCAATATTCATCTGTGTAAAATTAAATTAAATGAAACGAATTATACCAACTTAAACCGAATCGTCGAACAGGTAAAATCACTCACGCACTTGAAAAATCAGTTGAACGATGACTTTTCTAAAGGAATACCTTCAATAAAAGATGAAAGAGAAATTTTTGACTGAGAGAGAGAGAGAGAGAGAGAGAGAGAGAGAGAGAGAGAGAGAGAGAGAGAGAGAGAGAGAGAGAGGCTTCTTTAGAATCTCGAAGATCTTGTAACTCTAAGAGCAAAGATGGAAATACTGATCTGGTCGTACTTTCATTCTTCTTCTTCCCGTAGAGTATTAATACTGTGACGTCATCGAGACATCCTCACAAATACGTTCTGAAATTATTCTTTTCTAAATTTGTGTGTTATCGACTGCTTCCTCTCTTCCACCTGAAGACTTGGAAAGTTTTTTTTTTTTTTTTTTTAATTTCATGATATCAACAACGTTCTTTGTGTGTGTGTGTGTGTGTGCGCGTGAAGAGAGTTCTGAATTTAGCTTTATTTTACTGGAAAACAACCAACATTCCCAAGTTAGCACTTTGATTTTTGCCGATTCTCAGTTTAGGAATTGCAAAAATAAAAATGTTCCACAGTGATAATTATACTGTAGAGCATAAAATTCACGCCTTTCAAGTCTCACTGTGAGACTTCGTTTTTTGTTTTATTTTATTTTATTTATTTATTTATTTATTTTGTAAACCGTGCTATATTATTTCCTCTTAAGTTACGTACTAGCGAGACCGTTGTTTGTAGCTCCAAATCTAATATAATTCACGTTTTTAGCTCTTTGTCCGCAGTATCAGATTATTGTTTTGTCTTTTAGACCATTTTCAAGATTTCTTAAAAAAGTAATTCAAGTTTATGAGGTTGGAGGATGACCCAAGGAAACAATGATTCCATTTAAGGAAAAATATTTCCAGCGGATTTAAAAATTTTATTTCATTCTTGCGTTATTTAGATTAAGTGTCGTAGTTTGCAGAAAATTCAAATTGACAATGGAGGGAGTCGGCACTTGCTGGGTATTTTATAGTTATGACTGGTAATGAATATTGTCAAGGAATTTTCGTGCGCTGAGAATGATTCATAGACTTTTAGGGATAACTTTCTGGTCCACATTTCGCCATGATATCCTTTGAATGAAACAATATTCAGCTGTCAAAGATATATTGCTCCGCTTCTAATGCTTTCGTCATATTCTTGCGTATTCATACTCAAATTATGAGTATGATTTTTACTGACGCTCGTAGGTCAAAAACAATGACCAATTATCGCAAATGTTGAGCAAAGTTAAAAGAAGAAGGTCTCTCTCTCTCTCTCTCTCTCTCTCTCTCTCTCTCTCTCTCTCTCTCTCTCTCTCTCTCATATAAAACTGTAAACTCTAATTGACAAAGCCTTTAAGCCCCAGCAAAACTGCGTTTCCGCTGACTTCTGTAAAAGTATTGTGTTCGGCTCAACACGACAGGCGTCAGAGGCCTCGCTAGGAAAAATTATAACTTGATTTGCGGTTATTTTTCAAAATACATTTCCACACACACACACACACAGCATATGCATGTATGTATGTATACACTATACACGAGCGTATATCGGAAAATCCTCTCTTTCAAATCATGATTAGCAGAGCAATCAGCATTTCATCGACAAGTATCAAAAGCAGTTTTGTCAAAGGTAAAACGGGTATTGTAGTGAATCAGGGAATTAAAAGGGCTCAAATGCAGTTATTCTACTTTATGTGACTTTCTCGCAGGGTGAGGTAAATGTATTTCTCTTTAGAATATATTTATCTTTAGTGTACTTATCCTAAACTTTATTTGTTGATGGCCATTGTATAAGGTAAGCATTATTTTGAAATCTTTCCCCGCTCCTACCACTATGAAAGGTTGGAATCTGGAGCATTTTTGTTTATTTTTTTAAATTAGAAATGAGATTTTAACCACTAGCCATGATTAAGAAATAGGTCATCCAAAAACTTTCCTCTCAACAGCGTATGGAACAGAGGGCAATATAAAAACAAGTGAGTTACCCCTGTAGAGGTGATTGGAAGAGAAAACGGCATATCTGGAGAGACAGACGAAAATATTTACAAAAAAAAATTAAGTAACGATGTTTTTGAAACCCGTCACCTGACGGGGAAAGGAACTTGTCCCATTCTGAAATCCTATCGTTCATCCATCCCGTTTTTATATCAAATACAAAGCCAAGACAAATCTAACCTAACTTAACCTACCCACAGTAAACTCGAAGTGCTAGGTATGAATTTTATGAACAAGGAAGTTTTTTTTTTTTTTATTCTAACGTTAAAATAAAAACTCGAGCGTTCTGTCATTGGTACTTGATGTCCTAGGTATGGACAGTTATGTTGTGAACAAAATATTTACTGTCATATAACGAAACTTACTGGTGCAAGTGGAATTCCTATCTTATTTCTACAGCTTTTCCCGTCTTTGGGAAGACAGTAATCTGATGTGAATGCGTTATATATATATATATATATATATATATATATATATATATATATATATATATATATATATATATATATATATATATATATATATGTGTGTGTGTGTGTGTGTGTGTGTGTGTATGAATGTAAGCACTTTTGCATGTATGCGTTTATTACCATATCGCCCGATGTATTTATCATACCTGCGGGCAAAACTGAAGGGGGTATGCCAGGAATTTATCGTTGCAAAACAAAGAGAATTTACATATGAAATGTTGCACATAATCAAGATTACCGCTTTACGAGGGGATCAGGCACAAAAAGCATTAAAGTGAAATAGCTTCGCACTACAAATACATCCCTTCGGTAATTCCTTCTTAGGTCGTTTTCCGCTGGCGTCCCGAGGCTCTGCTTTCATTACCAGTGAATATATTGACAGACTTTGGAATGTATGTCCTTTGTATATCGCGTGATTCCCTGGTGTTTTAACGATTTGGCATCCATGAACTTCTGTAAAAAAAATAAAAAATAAACATAAAAAAGTGGGCACGTTTACGAAATTACTATTGCTGTTGGTCATTTGCAGTGATCACTGTAAAATTCAAAAGTTCTGTAATCATTTTTGTTCTAGAGGTTTTAATTCATGATCGGGTCGATTATTTGTCTGAATTACTATAGCTGTGAATGATTTCCAGTGATCACTGTAAAATTGAAAAGTTTCACAATGACTTTTTTTTTAGATGTTAATTCATGATCGAGCCGATTATTTGTGTAGCATTGTGATGAAATAGTTGTCTTAGGTACCCCGACAAATTCAAATTTGGGATGAAAATATGATAAAAAGTCAGTTTTACGAATACGATTCGCACTTTTAGCCCTGAATATTTCTGTTGCTGTAATAACTCGTTCATTAGGGTAAACTCGCTTCCCACTAGCCCACATATTATAGATCCGATAACGTTATTCTTTTCCTATTAATCTAGAAAAATATGGAACCCCTTTGAATAGCGCAATCTGAGAAAAGTGCGAAATACTGTAATGGCGTTTATCAACTAAGAATGACTTTCCATGAAGAGGGGGTTACTTTGTTTTATACATTCCTCTGCTTTTTTTTTTTATTAACATTGTGTTTTATTTTTTGTTTCAAGGGATTTCAAAATGTGCTCTCTCTCTCTCTCTCTCTCTCTCTCTCTCTCTCTCTCTCTCTCTCTCTCTCTCTGTGTGTGTGTGTCATCGAATCTTCCATCAACTTTGCTGTATACAACATTATTTGATATAGGTATATGTATGTGTATATATATATGTGTATATGTATACACACACACTACATACATATACATACACGTACTCGCACTTATATATACTGTGTGTATATATATATATATATATATATATATATATATATATATATATATATATATATATATATATATATATTAATATAATATATATATATATATATATATATATATATATATATATATAGATAGATAGATAGATAGATAGATAGATAGAGATGTACGTGTAGGTGTGTGTCTGTGTGTAACCAGACAGATTGATTGACAGATAATCAAGGGAGCAAAATAATTACCTAAATCATCTCCGTTCCTCCTTTGTTGCGCGGCTGCATCACCCCTTCCCACTTCACTTACCCTCCAGAACGTGATCGGGGCGCATGAAGATGCAGCCTGACAGGTGTTACATTGATTGGACAGGTAAAGCGAAAGTTAGTGGAGACATGCATGTGGAATTTCTTTCGAGGTCCTTGCGACGGGAGTGAAATTGGGGGAAAATATTTTAGAAAATTCCCCGGCATTTTGTTTCATCAGTTGCAGGTGACCAGCCATCCATTAGGATGTCTTCTTCTTCTTCCTGACACGGTTCAGCATTATCTGTGAAAAGATGCAGGTGATTTTCTTCCCATTTACATCTTGCTGTTGTTGACGTCAGTGCTGTTGATGATACCTGACTCATAGGAGGTTGAAGGAATATGTGTTTATATATATATACGAGTATATATATATATATATATATATATATATATATATATATATATATATATATATATATATATATATTATATAAATATATGTGTGTATATATATATGTATATATATATAAATAATCAACACAGTGACGTGTGGAACAGAAATAAATTGAAAGAATTAGGTTCGATCCTGAAGTGAGTCAAATTTATTTATATACATGTGTGTGTTACCTGTGTAAGATTATGCAAGTAATGTATAATGATGATTTCATGTAACGAGTCTTATAAATCAATACAAAAGTGCAACATGCAAAGCACAAATTAGCTGTGGACATTGCATGGTACTCATAAGCCCGATTATATGTTATAATTATGATTTTATATTCCATATGTGAAACCGATCAATGCTGAACAGTGTAAAAGAGATGTTTTTCTCAACCAAGGACTGGGTCCAACCACATCCTTACTTCAAAAGTAGCATATCAGAAATTAGTGTAAGAACTTTCCCAGTATTTAGATGTTCAGTAACTCATTTCACTATGTGAATCATGGCTGCTTGATAATCCAGTGTGGTAAGATAACAGAAGGTGAGCTGGTGGTATTTGTTAATGTTTTGGCCTATCTACCTTCTTGTCGAATGTTTCCTTAACTATGAATTTTGTTTATTCTAGCTGAAAGAGCTCATATATATTCCCAGCACTTCATAAAAACCCTTTCTGAGTGAAGTGGGGTTGGTTATAGAGACTGAGGCATTCTTTTTGTCATCTTAAGGACATCTGTGTGCTTTGATGGTAACTGCCTTAATGTCTATGGTTTTGGATGACTGTGTAGTGTGAAAGTATGCTTCATAACCTTACATTCTGTGAAAGGATTCCTCAGAGGTTTTGGTGGAATTATAATTGATTAAGAAGAGCATCGTGTATGTGCATATCGAGGACTAGTAAGTTTCAAAAGCTTTGCAACTACAAAAACTACAATAAACTTATTGTTTTGTTTGTTTAAAAGCATTAGACTTACCCCTTGTAGATTTTCTGGCACTATCGTTGAACTAGAACTCTCTAGGCTCATATTTACAAGGACCAACAAATGGCTGTAAGCTTCAGTGTCTTGGTAACTCTCTGGAATGCCTCATAGATGGGTACCGCTCATAATAGTAAGCCTTGCATGTAACACTTTAGATGATACCAAATCTTAGGCTGCCATCAATATGATCTATTTGTTTCTAAACGAACACGCTCTATCTTTTGGTCTGCCACTGTAAGGCTGGAAGTGTTGGCCATTTGCTATGGCACCTGTATTAGGTTGCACAGAACTAGGTTTAGGAAGTACTGTACTTAGAAGGGTAGGTGCCGGCTGTTGTCACTTATTAGTCGGATTTTTTGACCCCACGTGGTCAAAAAATATATTGGTTCATTGGCCCGAATAAAGCTGACATATGCCAGCATAGATTCTTGCCTTAAGACACCCACAAATATGGGTAGTTTTTGAGTGTAAAGGAGGCTTGGTGTAAACCATTTCTATGCATACTGATCTCTCAATTGTGGTTATGTATCGCTATCTTATTTCTCTGTAAATTTGATATTCCTTTTATCCTATCATGAGACATAAAGAGTGAATCTATATATGACAACTCTATTTATAAAAAAAAAATCCCTGTCTGTGGGCCATATCAGAAACTGGACAGTGTGTTGTATGACGTCACTGTTGCACGCCGTATGGTTTTTATCAGTATCAGACGTTCAAAATATTTTATTTAGTAATGTGTTTACGCTCTCATTTTTCGTAAAGAGTGAGTACTGTACTAAAATAAAGTTTATGTACTTATATGTTTGGGTATCAGAACCATTGTTTAAGTTCCGTTTGAGTTGCCAAGAGCCATTTTGAAAAACTTTACTATCTATTGGATATTTAAATAATCCCGCGAAAATACGGGAAAATACATTGGAATGTAACTTGAACAAATACTTAATAATTCATTCCACTTTCAGATATGCGATCAAACAAATATTCGCGTGCGGTTTAAGTAAAAAAATTTTAAAAAACTATAAACTGGAAACTCAATTTTTTTTGCCTTGACAAATGGGAATATGGTAACCAAATCTTGAGGTCCGCTCAGCCGCCATGTCGTACTTTTCACGTGCATGAAAACGAACATTTCTTGGTAAGGACAAGCGTTATCATTATCTTTTTAAAACAATAACATTAATTTACGGTAGGCGTTTGGTTATTTAAAAGTCAGAATTATCTGAGCATTAGTAATTAACACAGTTTTGTGATTACGCCTTCCTAGAATCTCTTGTCCTTGGGACCATACCAGACCAAGTTTTCAGTCATTTCTTCCTATTTTCCCATGTCTGTTAACTCCGTCAATATTTCTACAAAGTTAATAGTGAATAGCCATCAAGTGTAAGCAACTAATACCCTAAGGGTAAGGGAAATGTCGACACTGCAGAGCTTAGGGTGTGGAAACAATGTAGGCCAGAACCTTGAATTTGCTTGAAATGTATTTTTTCAAGTAGCCCAAAATATTTTAAACTTTTTTTTTTTTTTTTTTTTGCAGACAGGCTAAGCCTACAGAAAACTTGA
Organism: Macrobrachium rosenbergii; assembly: GCF_040412425.1. Classification (NCBI taxonomy): domain Eukaryota; kingdom Metazoa; phylum Arthropoda; class Malacostraca; order Decapoda; family Palaemonidae; genus Macrobrachium; species Macrobrachium rosenbergii. The sequence continues at coordinate 114,298,448 of NC_089752.1, forward strand.
AAAGGTATATTTGCCCACAAATGAACTTTCCAAGAATCAGCTTTGGATTTTGCAACTAATATTGCCATTTGTTTCCCCACCAGCTTAATATTTTGGCTTTAAGGGTACAACCAGCCATATGCATAATACTGCAACCAGATTATGTACTAAATTTTGTGGCATCTGTATACTACTGCACAATTGGGTGCTTGAGTTATATCCTACCCTGGTGATGACTATTTGCTATGCCATAGGCTAGGCTCTTAGCTAGTTGGTATGTGGGTAGATCTAAGCCGGCTGTCCGCAGTGAGCTAGCCTATGGCAGTTGACGTTTTTCTGTAGAACTTTATCTGCTGAACAAGAATTCAAGGTAATAATTTGGCGGCCAAAAGTAAATGAGCTGTACTTTACCTTAGACATGTAGCCGACGGTAAGAGGGACCTGTTGGGAATCTGGGTTTTGGGTGGGTGAAAACACTTTGAAGAATAGCTAACGGTAAGGGGGACCCGTTGGGAATCCAGGGTTCTGGGTGGGGTAAATAACTTGGGAAAAGGTTTGGGCACCTTACTGTTGTGTTTCCTGTTATATATGCCATTTGGAACACAAAAAACAAGCATAAAAATAAGGCTGAATAAATTGGTAGCGGAGCCGTTCCAAAGGCACTTCACGCATGCGTTGATTTACAGGGGGCTTTCGGTTCACCCCATACCCCTAACTGAGAGAGTAGTTGGTGGGTGTTTTGGGGGTTGGGCGTACTAAACCAATCACGGTTGTAATAACTTTTTCTACAGTTTTTTGGTTGCTAATTATGAATTTACCTTTAAGTTTTGGCGCTTGAGTGTGATTAACCTGTGAAGTCCATCCAACAACGGGTTTCCATACGCGATCTTCACAAGACAGAGCAAGGGTACGTCTGTTTCAAACGGTTCATATCCCGTCCAGCAAGTGCAATAACTTGTTAATGTATGGGTAACCCCCCCTGGGCCAGTACTAAACACGGCTAAGGGACATTCCATTTGGCCGACAACAAACAGATGCACCGCCAGTATCAGAACCCCTAAAAGTGTAGAAAAAACCAGTTGAAAAGGTAGTATATATATTTACCATTGTGTTTTTTATATGGAAGCGTTATTTTTTTGGGGTAACTGTTATTTACTGCCACATCTCTACGTAAGTCCTACGTCACTTTACTAACTCGTACTTTCTGTGCAGTGCCATAACCCCATCCCCCTCTGCTGAACACATGGCTCCCTAGTGGTTACGTAACCCAAGATGGCGGCTTTGTATACCTGTTAAGTTTCTTCCCCCTGGTCACAAGCAACGAATAGTGTCCAGTTGAGCTAGACTATGGCAGTTGACGTATTTCTGTGTTGTTTTGCTTGCCTTACATGAATTTAGGGTAACATTTTGCCGGTAGACTGCTGCTAAGCTGTAATTTACCCTTGAGCTGTATGCGACCCACGCTGTAGATGTGCAGTTTTCAAGGGTCAATTACATTTTAGTTACAGCCGCCCGCCAAAATGTTATTTTAAATTCTTGTTCAGCACGTCAAATAACATAGGAAAACGTCAATTGCCATAGGCTAGCTCACCGCGGACAGCCGGCTTAGAATTACCAAACTAGTAGAAACAGTCGCTATTGAATTACCCAAAGAAAAAATTAAAACTTAACCTAATATATCAGTGGTTTATAAAATTTTCTGAACAGTAGGTAGCTGTTCATTCACCTGATGATAGTTCATTGTCTGTGACAGTTTAATTGATTGTATAAACTATTATTAACATTTCTCCATTTTATTAAATTGAAGTCATTAGTCAAGGGGGTTATGTAATCTATCTGTTGTTTCTTGTGTAATTGTTAGGAGTATCGGTAATGCTGTTTGTGGCAAATGGGTCAACTACAGTGCCATAATTAGATTAGTTATTTAATACTTGATGTGAAGACTAACTTATTTTAAATGTACCACAGCAGTCACCGTCTTGAGTTCCCACACAAGGGTAGGCTACCAGTAAGCTTTGCACTGTAAAAACTAGTCGTATCTGTTTCAGTGTATTAATTTATAAATAGTGATGCTGGTCACTGAAGTGGAAGAGAACGATGTTTAACATATATGACAACAAGTAATTTTTAACTGAATATATGAAACAAATTTCCCTCAGAACTAATTTTGGTAATTTTTCGGAAGACTCCAGCCAGCAGAAGACTCCAGCTAGCCATTTTTGCATGAAAAACCAATTTGGGTTTTTCATGGACAAATGGCTAGGAAATGATAGGGCATTAAAAGAACCTAAAAATACCAACCTAACGTAACCTAGGGGTACTTACCGGTTACAGTTTTGCTGTATTAGTTATGGAGGGGGTGGGGGGGGCAGTATTGTCTTACCTTATAAGTCGTAGTTTGGTTAGTTATTTTTCTCTGTTATTGAGCATTTGTGAAGGGTGTGTGTTTAGAAGAAATTTTTTGTTTTGGTGTGTTTTACCCAAGAAAAATATAAATTGTGATGTGGGAGGTGGCTGGAGTCTTCTGAAAAATAACCCTAATTTTGATGAAGGGAAATGATGATGACCTAGTTAATTGTTTTGAAAGTAGTTTTTAATAGTAAAACATGAAAGCATATGCAATCAAATGCTAAGGTTGTCAAGGTTATGCCTTGTCAGATGTGGGAATAAGAGGATGGTTGAGTCTACTGTTTTCCCCAGGTTTTGGTTTTTGTGTAGCAACATCACAGTGGGCCAAACATGTTGTTTTGAATCATTTTTGCTTTAGGCATGACTGATGATTGGTTTCATTAGTCTTTGGAGTGCTGGTGAACTGTGATTTCAGATGAAGAGAAATAGCCAAATTATGAAATTGGGAGCAGAAGGTGCAGGCTTTTCTACTGTGAATTTTGGCAATTTGACTCTTGAGGGATGACCTTGAAATTTCTATCTGCTTTTTTGAAGTTCAGATTATTTTCCGAAAAGGGTATGATGGAAAAGTTACAGTTGTTTGTACAGATGTGTGTAGTTGGAATGGTTTTCATCAAACTTATGTACTTTTAAGATAATTACAAATCCTAAGTAGACCAACCCATCCCCTCTCATCCTTATGGCCAAGCCTGTTAGACTTCACCAAATAGCCTAAGTGCATTTGACTCATTTTAGGTAACAGATGAAAACGTATCTGCTTCTGAACTCAACATCTTTGCTAGTGATGAGCAGCAGCAAAATTTGTTTTGTGTATAGTGTTCATCATTCATATGATTACATGGTGGCTTGGAAGAGTTCCTTCTACAGGTTAGGTTTCCTGCCATATTGTTTGAGATTTATACGTGCCAGGGAGGATAAGAGTAAAATCATGATAGGACAAAAGACGTGTAATATCTCTTCGTAAAGTGTTTTTACATTGGTATAAATCTGTTTCATGGTCTTTACTGAGACCAGCATTATCACCTAAAGCAGTTTTCTGCTCCCATAACTATCTCTGCCCAACAGTTACCATACAGAAAAGTGGCAGAATGGTTTACTCTCCAGTCTTGAGAAATTTTCAGGTGCTCATGGTAGTAAATTTTTGGTCCACCATTGCATAGTGACCATCTCATCTTGAATGCTAACAGTGGCATGTTTTTCTGAGAAAATGGATACTTAGATTCTTTGAGACATTGTTCTTATATTGTCACATCATATCTCCAGCAACAATGATAATTTTCATTGCAGTGGCAGATGGTATAAATTACTGTATAATGTTTCATAATTTGCTCAGAAGGAAACCAAGTGAGTTATGTTAATTACACAAGAATGATTTTTACTATTTTCTTTTTCTTACCAGACAGCAATAGTGAACTTTTTGTGTTTGTGTGTGCTTTGGATGTTTTTGTGTTTTGCATTACATTACTGCATTTTGGGCTGACATGCCTATTTTAAAATGTACATGACATCAGTGTACAGGTAACTGGAGGCTGAACATTGAGTTTAACATGAAAAAGGGCTCTTCATAATAGGGTATTCCTGTATGAGTTGGTTTATTTCTAACATTGATCTTTGGCTTTTAACCCCAAAATCTGTAGGCATTCTCCTCCTCATGTAGCATTATTGCAGTAAGAATGAGACTTAAATTTCAAAAGCTACTCAATATGGTATCCACAACAGTATTGTAGATTTGTGTGCGTGTATGTGTACATTTGAGTTACTATATCCTTCTCAAATTTGTTACAAAGAGGAAAAGAACTGGCTGTTTTCATTTGTTCTGGATGTTGCATCTTTCTTATTTGTGGGTGTCCTTGAATCCAATTTGTCACAGTGCCCTTGAAGCTGGTGTTTGCAAGATTAAGAGGTTGTAATTCTGCCATCAAGTACCAGGTTCCATTTCTGGTATTAATGTAAGTTTCCCGTGCTTAAATAAATCTTTTAAATTACATGGTAAGTGTAAAGTACAGGTTAGTTTAGGTTAAGAACTAGGTGGAATTGCTGTTTGCTCTAAGATATCGAGAAAAATATTCAAGTGTAGGCCATAATATAGAGTCTTTGTTACTTATCAGAAAGCAACACCATAAAGCATGTATTAAGTTGAGGTGCTACTGTATAAGGCAATATAACCAGCCCATTTAATGCTTCATTGATACTCTTTCTGCTTATTGAAATTTCTGCTTTACACATGTGGTAACAATTGACAGGTATACACAGGGTACGGGGTTTATTTGGGTTCATTTTCTGCGCCACATGTATGACTTACTTGCTAAAGGCTATAAGTAGGTGTTGGCCCTGTCATATGTTGTCTTCTTTAGAAATTGTATGAGGATTGCTTGTCTCTGCCCTGAGATTTATTAATGCAAGTTGCAAGTCATGTTTGTAGAGCGTTAGGCCTTCCTCTATAAGAAGTTGAACCTCTTGATTCTCTTGTTTAAGGAAAATTCTTCCTTTACTATGGTTAGAGTTGAAAAAAGTTCTGTTGTCACTCCATCTGACGTGTGCTCTTTCTGCCTGAATTCTGGTCGGGTGTGCTTTTCATATCTCGCCCACTTTTAAGTTCTCAAACTTCAACTTGACCCAGCTCAAAGTTTGACTACTTGGGGTGAGCCTTTTGAGAGTGAATGTGACCCTGTAGTCTTGGTAAACTATTTTGATGAGATTTATTCATCACTTCTTGAATGGAATTTAGTTGTAGAATAAAAACTGAGTGATTATCTTTGTTAATTTTGAAGGTAGTTGGTTTTCATTTCATTTTAAGATGACATAGTGTTTTCCTTTTCCATTTCAGGTGATGTCTTGCAGCAATACCTTTATGTTTTATGGACATTTGTTGGATGTGGGCAATGTCTGAAAAATCAAAATTTCTCCGTCTAGAGCATAAGAAATGAAGTTAGATAAAATTGTTTGTTACACAGCTTCAGCCATGTTGTCCATCAACAGGATGAATGGATAAAGAGAGTGAGTACATGTGTAATTGTGTTTTATAATATTTTGCTTTGAAATGTATGTCTCACTTTTCAAAAATTCATGTCGGTGGAAAGATGCACTGGTTATCTTAGACTTTTATATGTTGCTTTTTTAGTCAAGTCAAAATTGCCCTGTGCCTATACTGGAATTTTTGTCTTGGGGTCGTGGAATATGAGGAGAAGTATGAATTGCAATTGGATGTTAAGTATGGCATAGGTGTTAATTGAAAACTCCTCAGCACATACAGTATGTGTTTTGTTTTGACAAGTGATACAGTATATACTTGAAATAGTTGCAGGTAAAGAGTAGTCCATCTTAAATGTGGGATAAAGGTATACAGGTCCACTTGGTGAATGGAAGCTGTAAAATTATTTCAAGCTTTTTTCTGAGTGCTTAATTTTTATATTAATGAGTTTTCCTAAAAATTTGGTGTGCATTTTTGCAAATATTAGTGATCCTAGTTCATCTTACTATTGTGGAAGGTGACAATAATCCAATGAAAAACCTTTTGCAAACTAGAAAACTCCTCAGAATATGAGAGAGAATTTATTCATCAAAACAGCAGGATGCTCTTCTGCCTTATTCACTATTGTATAATGATGAAGATTAAAATTGTTTGCACATATGATGAGAAGTGGTTTGGGGCATTTGGTCAGGAAAGCAGTACATGAGAAATAGGTGGGCAGAGACCAAGTAGATGGCATGGTAGGTCATGTAGAAGGCTTAGATTTAGACAAAGGCCAGGCAGGAAGAAAGTGCTCAAGATAGGAGACTGTGTCTGACCCAGTGAAGTGGGTTCAGACAAAAATGTTCATGAAAATTATTTAATAAGAAATCATTTGAACTATGAGGCTAGAGAATTTATATAGTTTTAGAATTTGGGGGATGTTGTGATATTGCAATATTGTCTGTGGTGTACCTGTTATGAAATCTCTAATGTTTTTGAAATGCACCAATGGAAGGGTGTTGCCATGAAGTTGTGATTACTTGCTATGTCACATGAAAGTTTGGAGATATTGCTTCAACTGTACAGATAATAGCATTTGCCAGTGAAGAGATCTTCTGTTGCCTTGGGGCTTAACTGAGAATTACAAAGCATAAAGTGAATCAGAATAAGAGAGAAATTGATGTCCTTGGTTGAGGTCTCATCAGCAATATCTAGTATTTTGACACAGATAAGGTGTGTGAAGGGAACAGAAGTTGGTGTTATTACCCTCAGTGGAGAGATTACCTTCTCTGATAACAGTAGTTCAATGAAGGATGCTAACATCATGAGTGATTTGTAACTTACTGTATTATGAAGAAAATTTACTACTTTGAAAAGACTGAAACATTTTGTCTTTAAGTGTACCTTATAAATTTCTGCCATTATCTGGTGTTTAGTGAATTTTTGAAGTTTGGTGATGAGTTTGTGTATTTTGCTGCTGTGTAACAGGGTTTATTCACCATACTCTTTGGTTAGCAGTTTTGATTGCACAGAAGCAAATTAATTTTATTTTTAATTTTTCCAGCATTTTTTAAGTTTTGAATGTAATAAAATTCAGGTTTGAGGGTTGTTTTATGTGCTATGTGGTTAAGATAGGAATTGTATTTGTTTTGCCCTTTGGTAGAAACAGTTTATCTTTTATTGCGAGAGAATCTTGATTACTGTGTGTGTGTGTTTTTTTTTTTTTCCTCCCTGTGCAGTACTGCAGCATTCCTCAATAGAATTGAGGATACTTGGGTTTCTGCTCAACCTTCAGGGAGAGGGACAGGATGAGGTGAGATGGTCAGAGATTGATTGCACATCTTCCAGTACACTGTGAAGATCTTAGGGCAACAGATAGAAGGGGGATAAGTTCGTCTTCAACCTTCCAATCTCCTAGTGAGAATATGAGCATTGATCCTTACTTGTACTAGGTCATTGCTCTTGAGAGGATGGGAAGGTTTTCTCTCATGAAATAAGGTCAAGTCGATTAAGTCCAGTGAGCCTAAGGAATATTAAGACCAGCATACTCAGGTTTGCTTGTTCTGTGTCAAGGCTTCACACACAAATATGATAATGATTCATTCTTTGGACCTAAAAGTTAGTATCAGAACAGGGTTAAACTTTTAGAAAGTGAGAAAGATGTTTTAACTTTGAGTTTTATCTTAACATTAAAGACTAATAATGTCAGTTTCATACAGTTAAAGTTAGTGAACTTTGTTGGGATGTTCCATGAATCAGAGACTGCATGATGTAGCTTCAACTTGCTTCCACAGTGCAAACAACTTTCAAAGGTTGTGCAAGGATGTATTCAAGTGTAGATTGCACTTGTAGATTGAACTTCAGGAACTTGTAATCATATCCTTTATAAAGAAAAGTTTCTAGTGTAGACTAATTCATTTATTAAATTAGGAAACTGGCAAAGGACCCAAAGCTGTGGTTGTTAAGATTAGCAGATTTGGATTCAACCCCCTCTCTAGTATTATGGCATTTTTCATGTAATTTTGAATTCTGCACACTAATCATTTTGCCTCGTCTTCTGTGTAGCCAGCTGGGTATGGATAATTACCCCATGACCCAGTCCCCACTTGTACAGCATGAAATTTTAAGGACAGTTTAATTTATGAATTCCCTGACTGTAGCCACCAGCTTATGGCATAAGGAAATCTTGTTAATCTGTATTTTCAGTTTCTCCAATTGTTAAGATTTAATTACAGTAATTGTATTTTCCTGGATAAGGTTTTAATAATTTTGAGTCAGGCATACCCATAACTAACCCCCCAAAGACGTGTTCAGAACACATACACATGCATACTCTCTCTCTCTCTCTCTCTCTCTCCTGGAATGCTTGATTTGCCCGGATACATAAGTACGTAGCTCAGGTGGCCAAGTTAAGGTTTCTTTCAATGCCTAGTTACCCTCGAGCAGCAAGGCCACATGCCTTTTGTTGTTTCCTGTACTTGTTTTGGGCAATTGCTTTCCTCCTTGCTAGTCGACAACTTTGTTGCATTGAATACTAAAGTATGCTTTTTACTTTCCAGGCAGATTTGAGAAGGAACCTGTCACAGTATCATTGGAAGTGTCGTGACCAACAGATATCGCTCTTAAAAGTCAGAAATGGATCGGCTTTCAAGTTTTGATGATCATGAAGCTTATATTCATCTGAAAATCGGAATAATATTGGCAATTACTTTTGCCTTTTCTGGAAAAAAAAAAGAGGCGAGCATTTTGGACAGCAAAAGTGGTAAACTGATGGCCCCTGATATTCTTGAATGCGGTCATAAAGAGGATTGGATTTTTTGCTGTAGCTTTATAAATAACAGAATTATAGGCAATTTTGACATTTCCAAGTTGAAAAATACAATGTGCAGTGTACAGTATTATTATACAGTTGTTTTTGCTTCTTAGTGTCAGAGTATTTGATTACAGTACTGTATTTATTTAAAATGAGGTGATCACATGTAGTTATCTGACTAAAACATTATTAATCGTATAACATGGACATTTGGTGTGTGGTACAGTCATAACTTCACTGATTCTGCACAAGCAAGCATGGTTTAGTCACCTAGTATGCAGAGATTAGAAGTAATTTTGGAAAAGTCTCGCATTGCCTTTTGTAATAGGAAGTTGGCGAATAAGGAATATACACAGTATATGCATATTCTATGTATGGTAGTTTGGTAAATTGGTAATTCTAAAGCTAGCAGTGACTAATGGTGCTTCTAGAACAGATGATTATTATGGTACATTCCTTGTCTCTCTCCATTATGAATATTGGAATTCAGTAGACAAACATTTTATTTTTGCATGTGCTGTAATGCCTAGTCAGAACAGACACTGGTGGAATTAATTAGTACAAGTGTGATTTGCAGTGTGAGTGGTATTCTGACTTGACACTATCATTTGTCCATTTAAGGGAGCCCCAAGTTGCCTTTTTAATGTACATTTTAATCCACTGATATTAAAATGCAGTGTTCCTTTTGAAGATGTATAGGCTATATCTGTGTTACCTGAGGTTAATCACTCAAAAAAAAAAAATTCCTTTTACCAGTTTCATTTAGACATTGAACATTTCATCTACGATGCAATCTTGCATGATTAGATACTACAGTACTTTTACTTGCCCCAGCTTAAATAGTCAGGAATAGGATGTGGACTTCAGTGGCATATGAGTAAATCATGGTGAGAGTGGTGCTGCCAAGTAGTGTGCATGAGTGAGGGACATGGGTACATTCATGTAATAAGTGCCAAGTACTGTTTTTCTCTCATCAGTTGTATATAATAAGCACTTTATCATAGTCATCTTGTGCAGTATGTTTTTAGATACTGGTTTGCTATTTCACCTCTGTTTCTGTTCAACTTAAGGTCAGTATGGTTGGACAAACAAAATATTTGATGTGTCATGCATAATGGAAAGATATTACAGTTTTACTGAATTTAGGTGAATAGTGAATACCAGAAACATACCCTAGGCCAGTCCTTACAGCTCTGTTAGTCTACATTGCCTATCATTGCAAGGTACTGTGGAACACTTTTTTTTTAAACATCTGACTTACCTGGTAGTTATATATATAGCTTAAGTCCCTGACGCGCGGCAGAATTTCAAAACTCGCGGCAATCGCCGATGGGTAGTCAGGTGTACCACTAGTGCGCCCTCTACCCAGGTACCTTGAACCATTCCAACTGTTCCTCAGATCTTCCCTGCCGCCATACCGGTTGCATCGTTAAGAATTTTGCTCGTTTGGCCCGTGATTTTCACAGAGTTTTGGTGAAGTACACTTTGGCTTTGGCTTTCGCTCGTTTTTTGGATTTGATTTGGATTTTCTGGATTTGTTAGATATTGTTGATTTTGACCTTTGCTCGCTTTGGATTTTTCTTACGATTTTTTCACTTTCCAAGATGTCTGACTCTGCTTCGAGTGTGAGAATGTGTGTGAGGGGGTATAAAACCCGGCTTGCTAAAGCCGCGTTGGATCCCCACTCTATTTGTGTAAAATGCAGAGGGAAAAATTGCGAGTTAAAGGATAGATGTGATGAATGTTTTGGTTTATCAGAAAGAGAGTGGATGGATTACTACCGATATGTTTCTAAGCTTGAAAGGGATAGGATCAGAAGAGCCGGGAGTAGTAAATCTCGCTCTTCTAGAGATAGTCAGGGAATTGAAGATTCTCCTCATATCAATCCTATTATTCATTCCCCAGTAGTGGTAGTCCCAGAACCCCCCACTGATACTGATAAGGAACCAACCTTCAAGGACATGATGATGGCAATTCAAACCCTTGGACAAAAGGTAGAATCCCTCGCAAGAGACAGAGAGGATTTATGGTCGAATGTCAGAGATCTGAAACATTCAAGTGCTAATGAGAAAAATAAGAGTGCAAGTGTTGTGGAGGGTGCGGTTGCTCGGTCCTGTCGTGCTCCTAGTCCTAGACCTCTTCCAAGCTCACCAACCCCTGTGAGAAGGAATGTCGACAGACGAAGGGAGGCGAGAGGCTTTAGCTACCGAGCAGTCGTCCCCTCGAGCGTACCTGTTGACGCTTCCCAGGACGCTCACCCTCGCCATAGGAAAGGCGAGGTTAAAGTGTTTTCATCCTCGTCGGAGGACGCTGTTACTAGAAGGGACTGGCGTCATACGACCTTATCGAGACCCCTCAAAAGGAAACTTCCTTCGGTGGAGCGGCGTCGGGATTTGACACTTCCTACTCCGGGATGTAGTCACTGGAGCAGCCCAGAGCGTTCCCCTCTTAGTTCGGACAATTGCTCTCCAGTGAAAAGCAGACGTATGTTGTCGCACGGGCGGCCGTCTGCTTCCGCTGATGACGAAATAAGACCGGAGGCGTCGCCGAAACTTCATTTCCAACGTCGCATCGATGAAAATGAATTAGTAGTTGATATTGCGGCTCCCCATGTCGATCCCCAGCAACAGGTAGCTCCGCAGATCAGTCTAATTCAGGACATGCAACGGAAACTCTCTTCCCTGATGCAAGTCTTTCAGCCTGCAGATAAGACGGATGCAGACGTTTGTCCACCGATGGCTGTACGTCGCCCTGAGGAAACTTTTGACCGATGTCGCACAGGCGGCCAGCTCTCAAGTGACTTCAGGGTGCGGCGGGACAGCGAACGTGAAAATGTTTCGCCTATTCAAGAAACCTCAATCATTTTACGTCAGCCTGAGGAAGCTTTTGACAGATGTCGCACAGGCGGCCAGTTCTCAAGCGACCTTAAGGTTGGACGGAACAATGATTGTCAGAAGTCTGGACGCCAGGACGCCCGAGTAGCTCAAGAGGATGGACGCCAGGACGCCAGGCGTCAAGATCTTGGTCGCCAGGACGCCAGACGTCAAGAATCTGGACGCCAGGACGCCAGGCGTCACGAAGACACCAGACGTCACGAGACTGGACACCAGGACGCCGAGCGTCAAGGTGATACTTTGAAAGAAGTCGCTTCTTTGGTTTTTGGTCAATCAGAAGAAGAGATTGATGATATCCCTCAGTCTCCTGTGGATCTGATCGAACAAGTTTCGGAAGAAGAAGATAGTAAAGGCCTTCAACTTTCATCAGACTTCAAAAAACTTATGAAACTTTTTGCGGAGGTTTTCCCTGAAAACTTTATTCCGACGGCTCCTCGTTCCCCACCTTCAGAATTTACTCTTGGGAAGGCGCCTAAGGAGTCAGCTTTTATGAAGATGGTTTTGTCCCGCTCGTCCAAGAGAGCTCTCAAAATGATGAATGAATGGATGCTTTCAAAGAAAGAACAAGGAAAGACAGCCTTTGCTTTTCCTCCAGCCAAACTAGCTTCAAGATCGAGCGTTTGGTATCAAACGGGAGAATCGTTCGGCCTTGGAATACCTGCCTCTTCCCGAGGAGACTTCTCGAATCTTGTTGATTCATCTCGCCGAGTGGCCATGGGGAGAACGAAGTTTTGTTGGTCAACATCAGAGTTGGACCACCTCCTCAAAGGAATTTTTAGGGCCTTCGAGGTCTTTAACTTTCTGGACTGGACCCTGGGAGCGTTAGGAAGAAAGATGGGATTATTCAGCACGACCGACAAAGAAGAATTTGTACATCTTATGTCGTGTATGGATAAAGGAATCAGAGACGGTGCCAGCGAATTAGCGGCGCTTTTCTCAGCAGGAATCTTGAAGAAAAGGACCCATCTTTGCTCTTTCCTAGCTAATGGGGTCACATCCAGTCAAAAAGCGGAATTAATTTACGCCCCTTTTTCCTCTCACCTCTTCCCTCAAGACTTGGTTAAAGAGATTTCTACCTCCTTAGCTCAGAAAACCACACAAGATCTTATATCGAAGACAGCAAAGAAAGTCTTACCAACGACTTTCATGACTAAAAAGAGTAAGGCTGAGGCTTCTGTGCTTCAGGGATCTCAGCCCTTTCGTGGTCGGCCCTCAGGTAGAGGTTCCTCGAGGGCGGGTAGAAGATCTGCAGCAAGGAGTGCCTCTAGACAGGGAAGAAACAGGACTTGACGTTCCCCCCCCTTCAGGCAGCGGTAGGTGCCAGGCTGTTAAACTTCTGGCAGGTATGGGAGAAAAGAGGAGCGGATCCTTGGTCCATTCAACTACTCAAGGATGGATACAAAATCCCTTTCCTAAGAAAGCCCCCGTTGGCAGACAAACCAATAGATCTGTCTCCCAGATACAGAGACGAGTCCAAGGCACAGGCGATTCGACAGCAAGTTTCGTTATTATAGAGAAAATACAAAATCTGGATTCGCCAGGATTCTACAACCGCCTTTTCCTGGTTCCCAAGAGCTCGGGGGGTTGGAGACCAGTACTGGATGTGAGTGCCCTCAACGCCTTTGTACAAAAGACGAAGTTTTCCATGGAAACAACAAAATCAGTGTTAGCGGCAGTCAGACAACACGACTGGATGGTTTCCTTGGACCTTCAGGACGCATATCTCCACATTCCTATCCACCCGGGCTTCAAGAAATACCTGAGATTCGTCTTCAGGGAACAGGTATTCCAGTTTCGGGCTCTTTGCTTCGGCCTAAACACGGCGCCCCAAATATTCACCAGACTGATGTCGAATGTAGCGGGAATGCTGCACACGAGAGGCATCAGGGCCTCTCTGTATCTGGACGACTGGCTTCTCAGAGCTCCTTCCTTCAATCGCTGTCTGGAGGATCTTCAAACGACAGTCTGTTTATCAGAGGAACTAGGACTTCTGGTAAACAGGCAGAAGTCACATCTGACCCCATCTCAAGAGATCCTGTATCTAGGGATGAGGATTCAGTCTCGGGATTTTCGGGTTTTTCCGTCACCATCAAGGATGGAACAGACCTTAGTAAAATTAAAGGACTTTCTGGGGAAACGGATGTGCTCGGCGAGGGAATGGATGAGCCTGCTAGGGACCCTTTCCTCGCTAGAACAGTTCGTTTCCTTAGGAAGACTAAACCTTCGCCCACTCCAATTCCACCTCAATCGGTATTGGAGCAGAGAAGACGGCTAGAGAAAGAGTGTATCCCCATTTCAGAGGCGATGAAACAGTGCCTTCAGTGGTGGAACGACCCAGTCAAGCTTCAGGAGGGCCTTTCATTAAAACAGAAGAACCCAGACCTAGTGTTGTTCTCTCGGCGCGTCGGACTCGGGTGGGGGAGCAACATTGGGAAAGTTGGAAGTATCAGGATTCTGGACCAGAGAGCAAGAGAAGCTCCACATAAATCAAAAGGAGCTGACTGCAATATTTTTAGCCCTCAAAGAGTTACAACACTCAGTCCAAGACAAGGTCGTACAGGTCAACTCCGACAACACGACGGCGTTGGCCTACATCAACAAACAAGGAGGAACCCACTCCAGGTCACTGTACGAAACGTCGAGGCAACTCCTTATCTGGGCCAAGGAGAAAAATGTGACATTGTTGACATGTTTCATTCAGGGGGAAAGAAATGTGAGGGCAGACAGTCTGAGCAGGAAAGGTCAAGTCCTGGCAACAGAATGGACTCTTCACCAAGATGTCTGCAGAGAATTGTGGCGGATTTGGGGTCGTCCATGCATAGACCTCTTCGCCACAGCTCAAACGAAGAGGATGGAGACGTACTGCTCTCCTGTGCCAGACCCCGAGGCAATGCACATAGATGCGTTCCTTTTAAATTGGTCCAACCTGGACGTTTACGCCTTTCCCCCCTTCAAGATCATAAACAGAGTCATTCAGAAGTTCGTGTCCCACGAGAGCGCCAGGATGACTCTAGTGGTCCCCCTTTGGCCAACAAGAGAATGGTTCACAGAGGTGCGGGAATGGATGGTGGACACGCCGAGAAGTCTGCCCCTAAGGCCAGATCTACTCAAACAACCCCACTTGGAAAGGTATCACCAAAACCTCCAAGGTCTACAGCTAACTGCCTTCAGACTATCGAAAAACTCGCAAGAGCTAGAGGATTTTCGAAGGAGGCAGCTAGAGCGATCGCAAGAGCTAGGAGGTCATCTACCATCAGGGTATACCAATCCAAGTGGGATATTTTTAGAGGTTGGTGTAAAAACAACTCCGTGTCCTCGTCCAGTACCTCTGTGACCCAGATAGCGGATTTTCTTCTTTACCTTAAGAGGAGACGTAACTTTTCAGTCTCTACTATTAAGGGATACAGGAGCATGTTGGCAGCGGTCTTCAGACACAGAAACTTGGACTTGTCTGCCAATAAGGATCTCCAAGACCTTATCAGATCATTCGAGACTACCAAAGAGAAAAGTCAGATCTCACCAGCGTGGAACCTAGACGTGGTCCTAAAGTTCCTCATGTCAGATAGGTTCGAACCTTTGCAAGAGATTTCATTTAAAGATCTCACAATGAAGACTCTATTTTTGGTTTGCTTGGCGACAGCTAAAAGAGTCAGTGAAGTACATGCCTTCAATAAAACCGTCGGTTTTAGGAACGGCAAAGCTATCTGCTCTCTACAATTGGGGTTTTTAGCTAAGAATGAACGGCCTTCACAACCATGGCCCAAGTCCTTCGAGATTATGAATCTGGCAGAGATCGCAGGTGAGGAGTTAGAGAGAGTCCTCTGTCCGGTAAGAGCTCTGAGAGCGTACCTGCAAAGGACGAAGAATTTACGAGGCAGGTCAGAGGCGCTTTGGTGTTCAGTTAAGAAGCCCTCTCTACCAATGTCAAAGAATGCGTTATCCTTTTTCATTAGACAGTTGATAAGGGAAGCGCATTCAGAATGTAATGAAGCGGACCTTAAGCTTCTAAAGGTTAAAACCCATGAGGTCAGAGCGGTTGCAACCTCTGTAGCCTTTAGACAGAATAGGTCCCTACAAAGTATCATGGACTCTACCTTCTGGAGAAGCAAGTCAGTGTTTGCCTCACACTACTTGAAGCAAGTACAAACGCTTTATGACGACTGCTATACACTGGGACCGCTTATAGCAGCTAACTCAGTAGTGGGAGAGGGGACTACCCCTGCAATCCCATAATTCGATGCCCTTGATTCTTGCCTTGGAATAGTTGTAATCTTATGGTTGTTTGTGGAGATTGGACGCAATCTTCCGCAATCATTGATTTTAGTCAGGTAATAAGTTGGTTCCTTGGCAGCGCCCGGAACAAGGGTATTATAGGTTGTCTGTCACATAGAGGTTGGTATACCGGTTGGCAGCTCCTAGAGGTCTTCAGCCCCCTGAGTGGATCGCTGGACCTCTTAAGGAAAGCAGACATAATGAGGGGGAGTTCATTGAAGTCAGCTTCCTTAAACCAGGTAAGAACCTTAAGTTGGTTTATTAACCCTTAAGCAAAATTCCAAAGATGTTGGCTGTCTCTGACCCTCCACCAAAGGTGTCAATCAGCTATATATATAACTACCAGGTAAGTCAGATGTTTAAAAATGATATTTTCATAAAATAAATTTTTGAACATACTTACCTGGTAGTTATATATGATTAAATTCCCACCCTCCTCCCCTCTAGAGACTAGGGGCATGGAAGATCTGAGGAACAGTTGGAATGGTTCAAGGTACCTGGGTAGAGGGCGCACTAGTGGTACACCTGACTACCCATCGGCGATTGCCGCGAGTTTTGAAATTCTGCCGCGCGTCAGGGACTTAAGCTATATATATAACTACCAGGTAAGTATGTTCAAAAATTTATTTTATTATGAAAATATCATTTTATTCTATTTCTGTGTTTTGTGTCTTAAATGCAGTATTTATCAAGCCCTTGGAGACAGTAAGTTACGCTAGGAAGTCATGCCCTCTTGACCTATGAGGTGGAGGGCTGGACTAGCAGTGGTCTGGTCAGGGGGAAGAGCACCAAGTCAGGAGATGGTTGATGTCTGTGGTTTCTGCCTGCCACCTTTTTATGGGGACAAGAGATCCATACAAGTATGGTCAGGCCATGCTCTTTAGCCTAGTGGTAGACCCAGTACAAGCAGATTGCTAATAAGGTTACATAGAGTTGGTTACAATTGGTGGTAGAGGACCCTTGACACATGAAATGTGGAGTTCCATACCTTATGAAGACCCCAGTCATCAGTAACGTCTGGTTCTAGGTAGTTTAAATAGTTATTTGGTTTGTCTGTTCTTAACTAAGCATTTAGGCACAAGTAAAACTAAAAGGTTCGTTTATGTGAAACAATCCCCCTATTTTCAGAGTAGAATTGGTTGCAATAAATTCAGTACATACTTGAGATGATGATTGATTAATTGATTTATGACTACAAAAACTGGCATGAGATATGATTAAAAATGCACAACCACAGAAATTATTTTCAGTGACTCGAAAATTGCTGTCAAAGCTGTTCAGAAGTACTGTATTGTTCAGACCATTCTCTTATACAGCAAATTACTTTCCACAAATTTTATTATGTAAATGTTGAAATAGTCTTTTAGATCCCATCCCATGTCAGCATAAAGGGAAATTAGGATGCCAGTAAATTAGTCAAAGCTCTTAGGTGAATGTTCAAACTTAAACCAGCAGAGAATGACTTACGTTTTAAGAGTAAATCACTAAAAGAAATCTTGTTAGAATCTTCATTTTCAATATATTCACATCAATTTTTAAAGAATTGCAAGTTACTAGGTGAATCTAAATTATTAAAGACAAAACCTTAAGGCCATCCCTAAGAGAGAAGACTCGGTGGCCTAGTCAAATTACTTTATACAGATAATTCATGAAACAGTGAAGATGTTTTAATTTGAATGTGGATGACTGAAAATCAGGTGAATATTGAATGTGCAGTCAGATTACCGTATGAGGTAAATCATTCAAGTTTAGGAAAGTAAAGCAGAACTATAAAACATTGTAAGGATGAGAAGAATAGAACTATACGAAAGTGGCAATTTACTGAAAAATTGACACGTGTAATAATACAAGGACATGAGAAATGGTTAAGGCAGACCAAATTGGTGTGAATATAGGAGACCTGGACTTAGGACTAAGTAGTGGTTAAGGCCTTAATAAGACTGGTATGTTTCGCTCAATGATGAATATAAAGTTTGTACTTAGTGATATAAAAGGGATGATGAGGAATTACAAATAATTTAATACTAAGGTTACCTACATACCATTCCCGTGATTAGATTAGCAATGGCTAAAGTAAGCAAGCTGCTTGAAGGAATGTAGAGAAAACAAAAAGACTAAGACTCCAGCTCATAGCCACATGTAATATATACTTGATGTAATAGTTTTAATTTTTGCTACCAACATTTCTATAAATAAAACATTAAGAGATGTAATTATATTTACATGTAATAATTTATCGTACCATTAAGTTTTGGGTAACTTAATATACACAGTATATCATTATAAGTCCTCTCAGTGATTAAGGAAGTAACTGTAGAAGTATCAGTTAAAATTAATGAAAAAGTTTGTCCTACACTAAAGTTGTCTTCATTCAAAGAATAGGACTTTAAATTTATTCTCAGTTTTGACGAGTAGCCGCAAGGAAGATTGTGTATGAAGCATTTTATCATAAAAAACCTTACAGTGTAATATGAAGTATTTGCTTTCTATACAAGTTTCAAAAATCTACAAAATGTTAGCAGGTAACAAGGTCATATTAGTTACATAAGAGTAAGTTACTGGAAGGCTTAGTATTCAGAATTGGTAATAAAAGTACATATGACTGAAGAATGTGTGTGTTCATATTCTAATGCACCAGGTATTCATCATATCTGCAGCTCATCACTAAACCCTGCGAAGTATTGTCAAGTCATTGTTGGGGAGTTTACTGGTTCTTAAAGGGATTTTAAGTCAACTTAGTCATAAGTCCAGGGCAGCATAAATACAGGGTTTGATAGCTTCACTTATATAATTATGTAACAGCCACATGTTGCTAAATTGCTGTAATAAATGTTTTATTGTTGTACATTCATATGATTTAAAGGTTTCATTGCATAGTGTTACTGTAAATAAAAGTGTGTTTTGGCCATATTTCGAAATGTTAGTAAAGTGCTGTGTTCACTAAACAAGATTTCCAAAGATTTTATATTTATACATATTCAATCCTTGAACGAGTGTTAAAGTAAAAATCATTTTTTGTGATGTACATGGTTGACTTACATGCAAACAGACCAAGTTTTTAGGTTGCATATATATAAGTTCCCTCCAACATATCAGTTTTAAGATAATCTAGCTTTATGCATTCTATCAGTTATTGTGTCCTGTCCTTTTTGTATCTTCCACTTTACTCTCACCATCATTCTCATTACATATCCAGACCATACCTTTTGGTATTTATCAGTTTCCCAGCCTCTGAATACCCTCTTTCTCTATAACTTTATTTTGGGGTACAGTCTTCTCAGCTTAGTCTAGCAGAGAATCGCAATTTTCTTTTCATCCATGTGTCTGTATGCAGTAGAGGAACACAGCTCTTATACATACAGTCCAGTTTTTGCTGTTGCAAACAGAAAAGTGCACTAATCTACCAGCATTCCACTGAACCCTCTCAACTTTTTCCTGATTGCTGATGCTAGTCTCTTGAATTGCTGTACTGTAATCTAAATTCCAGCCCATTTAGCAGGAGAGTGCCATTATTGCATCTCATGTTGTGCATTATAGAGATTACTAAAGGGTGTTTGCAGTCCTTCTGGTCCCTGGTTGCATCTGATTTTTAGCCTTGTACTGTACTCTGCTTTCATTCCGGTTACCTTTCTTCTGTCATGCTGTCTAACCTATCTATTAATTGCATCTTGGTGCATTGTGAGGTTTTATCCAAGTTTACCATTTAGTTAGTTTTGCTTCATCTCATTTTTATTTCTGGATCTCGAGTTGTGCTGTCCAACCACTCAACTCCCTCTTTTTACTGTGAAGCAATGATGAATGGCTGAAAGTGCCTCAGTGCTTACCCTTAAACCTAAATGTCATGATTCTCTCTCAGTTCTATTCCCACAGCCCAAAATGTTATCGAGATAACTGAAAAGTTCATTTGATTTATTCAGACTAAGTTATGTTGTATAGTAAATGAATGGCTAAAATACGTGCAACACTTGATTGAATGGTTACATAAATTGTAAAGTGAATACTGACCTCATTAAGATGCATTATAAGAAATCAAAGCAAAACTAGCTAAGCTGGAGAGGACTTGTGTAATGTAATAACATGATTTATTCTTACAGTTCACAGAATTTACAGTAAAGTATTACAGTGAAGCAGAAAGTGGCAAATTCATCAAAATTGTTGCATTATTTAATTATGAGTACTGCACTATGTTCATGTATTTTTGAACCATGACAGAAGGAGAAAGGAAACAGTTGTATAGCTTTCTATGGTTATTCATTCTTTCCAAGCATGTTTGAAAAGGAAGCCTCAATGTACAGTAGCACGTTTGAAAAGTCAGATGAATGTGCAGGACTTCTGGGTTTGCTCCTTTTGTGACCACGAAATTGATTTTACTTTTTATTTGGGAACTGTGCCAAAGATTTTTTGAATCAAGTGCTTTGTGTGCAGTTTGTTTAAATAAATTTTTTGTGGCGTTTTGTTAACCCTTAAAATTCTCTCTCTCTCTCTCTCTCTCTCTCTCTCTCTCTCTCTCTCTCTCTCTCTCTCTCTCTCTCTCTCTCTCTCTCTCTCTCTCTCTGATATTCATACAAAAATGAACCTGTCATTTCCTGGAAGTTTTATTGTTAATTTATATTGAACTGAGTTCTAAATCAGGAAAAATAATTAAAGCCATAATTTGACAACAGATAAACTATTTTTCCCCTTTTATGGGTCCATCTGTTGGCATAGTTTGGTAATTCCTTTGATTGTCAGTCGTCTTTTTGGTGGTTTTGTACAAGGTACAAACTTCATGTGTTGTTCACATCCTGCAAGGAGGGGGGAAATCGTGAAGAAAGCCGCGTCTTTCCAAAGTTTTATAGGAGGTGCACCTTGACAGAGGTTTGACTACCATTCCTTCACATTTTTCAGTGCTCTTCAGGTTCCGTAATTATCTTTGTTTTTCACTATCAGAACATAAGGTTTCCCATGACTCGGCCGTTAAATAGTTATTGGTCGTTGAGTAAATTCATCTTTGTTGTCTCCTTTCATAGCGGTAATATGTCTTTCAAGCTCGGGTCGTTCTTGTAAGTAGTCTGTTTTCATTGTTTGGTGGATCTAACCTGTTACCCAACTTGAGGGCATAAAGTTACCCATATTTTGCATTGATGTAGTCCATACTGTGTTCATTAAAATTTCGTGCAGGGTGGTAGCCATTACTAAATGGTGTTGGCAGTTCCATTCAACCCTTGCTGCATCCACTTTTTAGTCTTTTTACTTTCATTCCCGCTTTCTATCTTCCATCCTGGTCACCAGTCACTCCAACTCCAATTTCCGTATCTTAAGCACCGAATAGCTGAGTGCCTCAGTGCATGGCTTTGTAGCCTAATTTTCATAAATCTCATGAAATTCCAGAGATGGAGGCCTCAAGGCAGACCCTCGCATCGAATTTCTTTTTCGAGAGACTCGGAAACAGGGGACATGCTAAGCTGTCTAATTTTTTGTACTATGTTCAGAGAGCTGGAGGAAAATAGTAACGAGCGAACAGTTTGTCCAGCCCAAAACCTCCTATGCTGTTGGAATGTTATTTCAGGATGACTTTGCTTTTATTGTCTACAAAACCACCACCTAGACAATTTTTGTTGAGAATCGGTATAACTATATCAGTGAGGGAAAAAAATCCTGCAAGTCTGTTTTGTTGGAGATGCTAAAATGGTGGCTGCCAGCAAAACCACCTGATCAAATCTGGATGTTTGCATTCTTGTTCTAGTTTACTAGTTCTTGGCTTTATATTGTAATTTCATCATTCATTCAAGGAGGGTACCTTCCCTTGATGTTGCCAAGTTTGGTTGTGTGGCAGTTATAGTAACCATCGTCAGTACAGCTGCTGGTTCATGAAGTGCCTTCTTAATGGAAGACTAGGCTTTAATCCAGCACTTGATCTTTGGCCTAAATATTATTCTATATTCTGTACTCATCATGTGTATGGAGTGAAGCCATTGATATCTCAATTTAGTACCTGAAAAGAGGATATAACTGAAGCAATGTTGGTTAGGTATTTCCCTTAATAACAACCCCATGAGGCTACTGCTGTCAGTGCACTTCAATACGGTGTACTATAGGCATTACTTAGGCTCTGCACCGTCTAATTGTCCCATAGCTGCAACCCCTTTCATTGAGTTTCCTGTACCTACACATTCTCTTTTGCACCCTCTCTCGTCAATTGTTTCATAGTGCAACTGCGAGGTTTTCCTTCTGTTACACCTTTCAGACCTTTCTACTCTCTATTTTCACTTTCACTTTGGTTTGGTTTTATGTTCAGCCCTCCACAGGGTTGATTCTCCCTCCGGTGGTCCCCTGTTTGTTTGCAAAGTAAGGTGCTGCTTATATATTTTATAATTGTCTTTTAGTGTTTTCTCGTCAGTATCGTAGCTCCTGCAGAATAGACGAGTCTATAGTTTTTTTTTTTTTTTTTTCCCTCTTATATGATCTTCACCTCAGGAGGTATTTTGTTGTATGACCTCAGGTCCCAGCATTGGCCCTGGGCCTAAATCCTATATTCATGCTGACATCAGTTTTTGTAGAAGCTACACCAATTCTTGCTAACTTTGGAAGTCTTGCATTAATAACTTTTTAAAATTCATCAATATATCGCTGGCTTCTTTTTGAGGACCACGTTTTCCATTCATACTGACTGGCTGGAGAAGGAAGTCTTGTGTTGCAGGTGCTAGTTGCAAGAAGTTTTAGGTCTGCTAATCTTAGGTCGTTTTAGAAGTCAAACATTTATTTGTTAGTAAGGTTGGCCAAAAGAAAGCCATTATTGACTGATAGGTTTGGAGTCTTGACACTTTGAAAAGGCTCTCTCTCTCTTTTTTTTTTTTCTTCTTCTTCTTCTTCTTCTTCTTCTTCTTCTTCTTCTTCTTCTTCTTCTTCTCCCCAACAATTGCTTCACAGTGCAACTACGAGGTTTTCCTCCGGTTTCGCCATTCAAACCTTTTACCGCCAATTTCCGTTTCAGCGCCGAATGAACTCGTAGGTCCCAGAAAAGCCAAATTCCATATTCACTTCACATCAATTCTCTCTCTCTCTCTCTCTCTCTCTCTCTCTCTCTCTCTCTCTCTCTCTCTCTCTCTCTCTCTCTCTCTCTCTCTCTCTCTCTCTCTCTCTCTCATGAAAATATATAAATGAAGCAAAAGTTTAGACAGTGCTAAAGGAGCCGATACAAAGTTATAAAGGTTAGTACTAGTATGAGGAATATGAAATTTAAAATTCGAAAAAAATCTTGAATTACACCGTGTAAATTACGGTTGAAAAAAAATGGTAAATGCCCACTATAAAAAAAATAGTATCGCTTATTGGGTAGGGAAACCCTGAAGAAAGTTTGTCTCGAGAATTTCAAGACTAAGGAAGGTAGCCTATACGGTCTCTGGTCTGTTTGGAAGTTCCTGAAACTACCAAAGTAATGAGGTAGAATGGGAGCTATAAAAATGCTGTTATAAAAAGACTACAATGTACGGGAAATATCTACATGGTGCAAGTAAAGTCCCCATGTTTCTCGTTCGTTCCTGAATTTCTCTGATGTAAAGGGGTTGTCATATAACAACAACAGTATGTGCAGAAGAGGAAAATCTATGTAAAGCGTTAACTTTTTATATGAACGTGAATTCTTGGGTCAAAATATCTCTAATGACGTCATTTGTATAAGCAAGGTTTATGTAATAAAGGAAGGAAATAAAAACCCAATTAATTGCTGGTTTATTTTATTCAAATCCAAAAAAGTACAAAGGGAATGATGCTCTATAAAACAAAAATATCCTTAGAGCCAACACTGCAATTACCCCGAGGAGGGAGTGTCCTCAGCAGGAAGCATTCTTACCAGCTTCGAAGTCGACTCAAGGCGCCATTTTCTAAGCTGACTGCTGAGATAAGTGTCCTTGAACTTTCCTAGTATTTTCCCAAATGTATCGTTTTCTTTTTCATTGCTGAAGCGTTCGTCCCTTTCAACCAGAGAAAACTTGTGTATAAGGAGTCCAAAGGAGGTGTGGGGTAAAGTTTATACCACCAAGCCCCTAATGTCCTCATTCTTATGACTATAGACTTCGTACTGAAGCCCGTGGCTTGACTTATGAAACATGGAGTAGAAATTCCGTAGATTTCTTCGACCAGAATTTCCTTCTGATGTTAAAAATGGCCAAAAAATTCTCTAGTCCAGTTCTACGAACATGTGAGAAAATCTTCGGGATTTCAACGAACATTTTAAACATTCCTTTTTCGTCGAGATTTTCCAACCTCTCTCTCTTCCAGCTGTTACAGAAAACGGGTCTTTCATTCAGACTTCATAGAAACCGAGAATCATATGTGAGAGACAAACTACGATAATATATTCTCGCGTGTTAGCCATTTCGATATTGCCGTTGCAGCCGACTGAATTCTAGTCCTAAAGCCTCAATGGATTCTAGTCCTAAAGCCTTATAAATATTAATGAATCATGGAATTTATCCTTATTTTCTGGGATTTTTATATGGAAAACTGACTTAGATTTTCAATATGGAATTGACTAAACACTATATTTTGGGGCTAACCACAGCCTAACTGTCATCTTCAAGCATTTTGTATACTGTGTCCACAGTAGTAACAAAATTTAAGCCCAAATCATGTTTAAAAACATGAGAACACTTTATTTTACCACCAGCACTCGCAATTGATGTTAATTGTCACGGTGAATTGCCAAAGACAGAAAATGCGTTGGTGTTACCCTCTCCAGATGTAGAAATACATTATATAATTGACTTCAGGAATTTTTAATTTCCTTTAGAAACAATCTCACAGAACTTCTTAAAACTGAACTAACAAATTTTGACCTTGATAGTTTCATTAGATTTTGTTCTTCTTTTTCCTACCTTTCATCAATGTTGATTTACCAATAAACTTAATCTATTTATGGTCAGACACCAATTACCGGATTACGATTCATTAACTTAAGCAAACCGTTATTAAGTTTCATTTTACACAAACTCTAATACATTTTTTGCTATTTTAGTGGTCCGTTACTGGGAAAAGAAAGTTTTGGCTGAACTAAATTTTTTACCAGTGTCACAGACATACTAATTTTCAATATTTTATAAAATAGCACCTTATGAAGACGTGCAGTTATGAACTTATACCAAGATGTGTAAGAAAATTTTATGCCCTTTCAAACTGAAGCATGTTATGTTTTAGTTATATACCTAATTAGATGATACCTTTGTTAACATTAGTTTACATGACTTTTCACTTTTGTCTACAACATTTAAAATATATAAATACAAATATTCAACTATATCCCTCTCTCAGATGTCTCTTAGAAAGATTTACTCGAAATTCAGAAACTAATTACAAAATTTAGTTAACTTTAATTTATATCACCCTCCAGTCTCTGTTACAACAAATGCAATTAATTACATCAAGACATATGTAGTCCTCCCAAAAGCAGACAAGTGACAAAAATGCCTAAATTGTCTTATGGCCAGACACCATTCAATGTAAATGATTGAGTCGGGTAAATGGTCAGAGACGTGCAAAGCTACTGTCCTCCTGCCCCATTCTTCCTCCCCCAGCAGGGCAGCAGGTCGGACTAACGTCAACCTTCACCGTACACGTGGACCACCAAGCCACTTTAGGTCTGTGCAGTAACACCTTACAAAGTCATCTCGTTGCCAGGTAATTAGGGAGAAATGTCCAGTACCTAATTGGGCCATTCCTTTGAGTGTTTTGAAGCCCTCAAATTTTTAAGCAGCCAGATTTCACAAAACTATAAAAATGACGTTTTGGTTTTGCTTAAAGCAGGGCTATAGGAACAATAATTTCTCATAAAATAGAAGACTATAAAAATTGTCATTGTATGCTGAAGAGAGACAGAAGTCTATGAAAAATGCCATTCCAAAATGGTCACTGCAACAGGGTTATAAAACTAGGAAAACTGCTATTTCATACAATTCACTAGAATAGGACTATGAATTAAAATTCAAGCTCCATATGTTCACTAGAGTACGCCTAGAGGAGAAGACATTCATTACCAAAACATACTGGTTAACAAATACCGTACTTCATGGAAAGTTTACTGATCTTAACTAAGACACTGTCCCTCAAGACTTGCCTTTAAAATGCTAATACCAAACTGCTGACAAGGTTCATGTTCCCTGTACTTTAACCTGTTTTTTTCATTCAGCATTTCACATATATTCTTGACCTCTTATCTGGTTTTTTTGAGACTTTTTTTTTTACCTCTCTTGCTTTTTTTTCCAAGAACAATAACCTGCACCTTAAAAACTTTAATGAACTGACTCTCTAGATACAAAAATTTTCTGAACTGACACGCATTTGGAGTACAAAATATCATCAAAACTGACACTTTTTGGGTACAAAATTCTCCCCAACCAAAGCACACTTCAAGCAAAACACTCCCAAACAGACACTTTTCAAGTATGAAATTCTCCTAAGCAGACATTTTTTTTTTTAGAATACAGTATAGTCCTCTCATAGGCTAAATAGACTTCTTTCCTTACCTATCAAACTTTAGCTCGACAAACTAAAATACTTGAAAAATAAAACTCACTGAGAGTTAATGAGCAAAACAGTTCACCTTTTTAAGAGGAAAGCCAACTCTTTCAACTTTTAAAATTACAAAGAAACAAGATTTTCCAGTGAAAAATGCTCCCTTGAATTAACATGCTTTTTATACAAACACCTTTCCCCTAACACACCCTAACTCCTAAAAAACACTACTAACTAATGTACTTTCTAGGTAAACACACTCCCAAACATACTTTCTGGGTTAAAAAAAATCCAAAATTAATATTATTTCTAAACAAAACCCTGTCTGTTGCTGTCACTTTCTTGACAAGAGAACAGCACAAACACACTTTCTTGAAGAAAAAAAAGTTTCTTCCAAACCAAAATACTTCCTACACACATCTGCACTTTCAAGCCAAAAAAAAAAACTCAAGAACAGAATATTCAGGGAGAAAACAGAGTTGCAAGATACCCTATGCCAAAGAATAACACACCGGTTACCAGAGTCTCACAAACTGACAAAATTTCTAGGCTATATATCATTTGTTACAGAATGCCTAGACAAAAGCTTACAA
This sequence comes from Macrobrachium rosenbergii, assembly GCF_040412425.1. Lineage (NCBI taxonomy): Eukaryota > Metazoa > Arthropoda > Malacostraca > Decapoda > Palaemonidae > Macrobrachium > Macrobrachium rosenbergii. The sequence continues at coordinate 114,325,349 of NC_089752.1, forward strand.
ATTCAAACATCTTGAATGCAAATGCATCAAAGCTAATACATATTCTGAACCAAGTAATTTTTTTTAGTTTAATACTAAAGTACTGTACTCAGTTCGCTTTAAGATTATTTTGGCTGCAACTGAAATGGTTTGCTCAGTGTAATTGCGGAGTCTTCCAGACTCCAAATGTTTAGGTGAAGAGCAAATTCATTCCTGCTTTCTGATGCCATCTGAATTCAGGTGTATCCATTTTATTTTCTATTCTCCATCCATTTATTTATACCCTTTCATACAACTAGTCTCTCTTTGCAAGGTGATCTCCATTTGAAGTCCATTTGGGTTTATAATCTGTTAACTCTACCCATAAAGACAGACAGAAAGGCATTTGGGAAGAAAAACACAAACTAACTACCACAAAACAACAGATTTCCTGAATGAACAAGCATAAATATGCAGACTTTCTCAATGGAAAGTATTATGAAGAAATATAATTCCTGAGTACATAATTATCTCAGTTTAAGAGAATATCTAAGAGTATCTAACAATAAAAAAACTTAATATAAAATTTAGGCCAAATGACAAACTCTGGGACCTATGAGGTCATCTACAATAAGAAACTTCCAGAATGTAGAAATGTCACTCCATAAACCTCCTGAATGTAAAAGATCAGAAATTTCCTGAAATGTCAAAGTATCTTAGATTAACAGACATTCTTAACTCAACACTCATATACTAAGAGACTTTCTAAGCCATTAACTAGTTAGAACAAAGACCTGAATTCTGACTATTGAATTGAATTGAACATAGAATTTAGGTCAAAGGCCAAGCACTGGAACCTATGAGGTCATTCAGCACTGAAATAGAAATCGACAGTAAAAGGAACAAAAAGGGTTGTAGCTAGGGGCCGAAGGCATGCTGCAAAGAACCTTAAGTAATGCCTACAGTGCACCGCATGAGATGCACTGACAGCACTAACCCCCTATGGGGTGAATTCCGACTAAACATAAATGTTTTCTGAATCTCGGCTATCATCCAAACATCAACTGACAAATTGGCACAGTAAACTTTTTAATCATGAACTCAAATGATACTGATGATGACAAATACTGAATTCTATCATTGTGCACTAACAAGACAATCCCAAATTATCACTTGGAGCCCAGATTGCGAGAAACTGCACACAAACTGAAGCTCAAACTCAAAATCACAAAGTGACACAAAATCAAACTCTACTGTTGCAAACACATGCTGAATGACAAACTACACTATCAAGAATTAATATCTGAACACCAAACTCAACTGTCATCAACTTATATATATGAATACTAAACTTAAGTCACCAAGTGATTTGTCAATACCAAATCCACCACTCCACGTGACATCTTAATACCAAATCCACTGTCACCAAATAAGTAGCATCTGAATACCAGACTATCATAAAAAAACAGTCTGATTGTCAAATAAAACTAGAAACTAATTCCTTCACATACTGCATACTCCACTATCATGAAACCAAAATTTTTCATGGTCCAAAACCAGATAGTCATGAAAAAACGATTTATATGAATACTGTACTGTACCTCACTCCTTGAATAAGAAAAATTCCACCACGATCTACCTTTTTCAGTCCCAAACTAGACATGATAAAGATTTCCCATACACTAACATTTACTATCATGAATTAAGATAACATAGCACTGATCACAACAATTCACTAAAGCTTCTAGCCATTGTACTACTGTTAAGAATACTGTACTTACATAAACTTTATTCTAACTTCTCTCACTCTACGGTATCACAAGCAAGGAACTGCTTAAAACCTACACTATCATCATGAAAAAATGACAAAATTTTAATTAATTTGTATTTTCCATAGCTAACAAACCTGAGGTCTTAACATTAGGATAAACTTCTGCCGCCAGCTGGAAACCGGATTAAAAACAATAAAAAATTGTATATGCAAGGAATCTGTGGCATCTGATACACAGATACTATGGAGTGGGTCAGAGACCCGCTGGAACCTCGTGACGCATTCAGTCTTTCTTCAGCTGCCTTGGAGAGTGGACGTTCACTTTCGCTCTCCTTACCCCAAGTTGGTTTTCGTCCAAAGCCTGTGTTACCTTCCAACTGGTTGTGCTGTGTTTTTGGGTGGGTGTGTGCGTTTCGTGGTGTTATCATGCTTTCCACTAATCAATCTAAGCAGCCCTGTGAGAGCCAACGCATGTGTCCCCATGTGCGAGGGTTCCCATGTTCCCACTTCCTAGCTTCTTCAGAGATAGAACCCCACTCTTCTTGCAGTAGGTGCCGTTCTAATTTTTTTAATGTCTATAGTGTAGTAGGTTTCCTGAATTCCACTACTTTACTAAAACCAAAGATCAAAATTTGGAAAATATCTACACAATTCCAATGTCATCTTGAAAAATTAAGCTTAATATCTGTGCAAACCTGAGAAATTCACTGCATACAGATTGACCCCTGCATTAAATCAAATTACTATTGATCTTGTCTGTAAAAACCATTGTCTTACACCAGGGAATTTACATGTTACTAAATCACAGTAAGGTTAGATTAGTCTCATAGTTGCATATCACAGACAAAGCTTGAAAATTAAATCTCATATCACATACTCCAAACAGCACCACCATTAACTAACCAAATCATATCACATCACTTCAGGGGCATGTGTCCCAATTCTGAGGCCAGTTAACCATTTCAGCACCTTCATTTCCAAATAACCTTCAAAGAAACCATCGCTTGATTTCAGTCATCCATTACCAACTGAAGTACAAATCTCTAAAATAGGCTTTCAAAATCTGAGTAAATTCTGTAAGGAAGGGAAACTAATTCATCCACAATTTCTATGCTAACCAAATTTGACATATCCTTTCATGGGAATTATTTCATACCAATTATATCTGTATGCTAACCAAATCTGACATATCCTTTCATGGGAATTATTTCATACCAATTATATCTGTAATTTAAAAGATAACTGAGATGAGAACAGTTTCCTAACTCTATTAAGTAATAGGGAAAATCATTGTTCTAGAAATCAGTCTTCAGTCAAAGTGCAATAACCTTTCCAACACACCAAATACAACCTGTAAATACATTTGTTTCTGTCCATTCTAGGACAAACATTTATCAAAACTCCATGATTAAAACTTATTCACTCATTTTTGTCTAATTACTGACAACGTTATCAGTTTGTAAGGTTTCCTGCACATTCTCTAAAACGTGGCCATCGTGGTATCTATCCCTCCTTTATGTCAGGTACACAAATGAAATGTAGGCCTCATACAAGAAGGTGTTTAAGTCACAAGCTGGTACCCCCTTTTAAAATGACGCCATATTTCCAAAATATATTTAAAAGTATTATGCTGTATGCTTGACGAAAAGGGTAACTTTTAACTTTATAAATGCTATGGTACACTATTTCATAACTTTTACAACATCTGGAGGGATATAAATCATACTCAGTACTTATAAATAATTTTGTGAGACCAAGTTGCATGTAAACCACAGTAAGAAAAAACTGGCATGTAATACAGCTGATCAAATCAAGCATCAGCAAAAAATAACAAATTCTGATCATGAAAATAAATTTCTAATCTCAGTAAATGATACACTCCAAGTTAGTATCTTCCATATTACATCAAGTACACATGAACTTGGCCAAGAAATGGTAATTTCAAGAGCAGAACCCATTACCTAACCTCTCAGTAAATTATAACTATTCAGCATTAAACTTTCCTCAACAGACTATATTTCTAAAAAATAATCAATGAAGTTGAAGTCAATCATATAGCGTAATTTTACATCTAACTACACAAAGTCATTTTAGTCAATTACCCATAGCGAAAATCTGCCAGTCTTAAATATAAAAACCTCTAAAGACACACCAAATGACCTTATCCACAGAGCTCTAGGGTAAGAGTATTATCAGCTTTAAAGCAAATTATACGAAGACTAACACGATCAACAATATATAAACCATAACAGTCGTGTTTTGCTTAATGAATCTCACTTTCTACAAAAATCAAATAAAAAACTCAAGTTTGGTAACAAGGGAGAAAATTATGTGAAATCTCAAAGGAAACTAAAACTGGAATGTCAAAATGTATGAAATCATAGCTTTTCTAACATGTTATTCATATAAAAATGAATTAGGGGTTTTCTTGCCATTATTGTATACATCTGTTTGGTTTAAAATTCTGGCTGTAAAAATCTACAGGCTCCCTACAACAGATCATAAGACATTACTTATCAAGGAAGCATAAGCTGAGGCTGGGCTTAGTGGTAGTTTTACCATAACCTCCTCAGGACTCCCTGTACATAAGTTCTTCTTTTACACTTGAAAGGGAATACCTTCTTCAGCAGTGACAGAGAAAATGGTAATATATCTGGGAAAGCACATGGAATGCATAGGTCAGGTCTTTTCCCATCTCAGCAAGCAGCTGTCAGCTTACAAAACAGCCCTTTGAGTAGACTTCGAAGCTGACACCAGACTGGTATAATATCTTCTACTGAGAACACTCCCTCCTTGGGACACTGCAATGCTGACCCCATGGAGTCCTTTATTTCAAGTATTTCAAACCTTTTTATCTACATATACCTTTCCAGTTTTCTAGCTCCACTGTTTATAAATATAAGGACTTCTATACTTCAACTTACATCACTTAATAATGAACAATAACATACAATTTTCTTTACACTGTTTACGTTAATACATTAGTTTTCACAGACACTGCTCTAATTCTCACTTGCCCTCAGTACTAAAAGCAAGAGGCATTCCTTCTCAAAAATTAAGACAAGATGAAACTCACAAATCATGTTACAAAACATAAACTACACAAAGTTCACAAAAAAAAAATTCTTAATATTTGGAGATGAACACATATAACTGACACTCAAAGATTTAATGCAGTTTCATACAACAACCTAGGACAATGAACCAAATGTACAGCTAAAGCTGTCAAGGGAAATGTTCTTAACAGTGAACTTGAACAAAAATATCAAGAGTCTGTGTGGGGTTGAATCAGCAAAAACACTTTAATAGTACATACTGTGCATAAGGAGCTTCTGCAAAGCACAGAGTGTGCACAACTCCTCTGGCAAAATGTGCATAATGTGTAGTGATGATTCTCAGCATGTACAATGAACATAAGTAGACTTAAGCAAAGCACAAAAGATGCAGTCTGATTCATCACTGCAATAAAGGAAACTTCAAAGTGCATAAAGTGTAGAAGAGAGAGAGAGAGAGAGAGAGAGAGAGAGAGAGAGAGAGAGAGAGAGAGAGAGAGAGAGAGAGAGAGAGAGAGAGATTATTATGACTGCTTCTGCAAACTGGAAGATGAGCAGGACTGCTGCTATAGTGGAAAAATAAAGTGTGCAACTCCGCAGCTCCCAATCTGTGGAGTATATTTGCAAGTATTTATCCTTGAATGAGTAGCATGTGTCTTCATGTTCACAAAGAGAGAATACTATCCAGTCTGAATAGAAGGGCAAGGGGGTTCTAAACTCTTGATGCTAAGAATTGTGTCAATGGCTAACACTACCAAGGAATATTACTATTTCAGATTATTGCACACTTGGGACCATGAGGATAATTTATATAGATCATTGTCCTAAGTTTCTCGACTTCTCATACCTAGATTACAAAGGCTATAATATATATGCAAGGAGTGACCAGATGATGTTAAATTTTTGGAACTGTTTTTGGTGCAATTAACTTGACTTTATCTTATTCCTGCTTGACTGTTTTACATAACATAAATGACCCTTTTTACCTCTAACAGTTAAATAGTTTTAACACTGAGAAATGAGCAAAAATCTGAATTATAGAAGTCCTTGTACACCAAAATGTAAAATGTATTATAATATTTTCCTATTCCTCAACTTTTCAAGATAATTTTTTGACAGAATTAGAGCTTCCGGCAATGTGACTGTGTTACTGAAATTCAATGGGAATTGTGTAACTCAAAAAAATAAAGTACAATTTTATAACTTTAACTTGACAAAATAGAATTCCATTTGTTAAGGCACTGTTGCTTAGAGTCTATAAATAAATCAACTCTTTTGAGTTCATTTATTCAGAGGCCTAAGATGACACTGGTAACAATACCCAACTTCCTTTTCATCCATTTTTTGCGTTTTAGTTCATTTACTTAAATTATCCACACAATAATGCATTCAGTTTGAGTAACAACTGATTTATTTACTTAAAATACCTTTGTCCGTAATGCCAAACTCCTGTTAAAGCAACATTTGCAATCTGAGTTGCTTATTAAAAATTCATCTAGGATACAATGGTCTTAAAATATGCAGATTCCATGATAAGTTTCTTTTTAAGCTAATCAACAATACTTAGTATTGACTTTCAATTCATTTGTGCTTAATGTTTGGCAAGATGCATTATTTTCATGGCAAACTTTGTGCAAATATAAGAGAAATCATTCAATCACTTGAAATTTAAGGTTAATTCTCCATTTGTCAATGAATTAGAGACAAATATTAATAGATAAAATTCTGAAATATCTCTATCCTAGAATTTAAACATGTAAATAAATAATACTGTACAACAACAGACACAGAATTCACCAATTAATTGATTTGAAATTAATTCTGATACTCTTCAATAATTCATACAAACTAGGGATTGTAGCTAGTATAAAAGCAGCTTTACCTCCAAGCCCCCTACTATGATGGATCCTAGTACAGTACCTGCAAGACATGGCACTATTTATAAAAAATACCTGACAGATTCTAACCACTAAATGAAGACATTTTTATAAGACCTAGCCTTCATATTTGCTACTAAGCAGGTAAGAACACAAGGAAAACTCTTAAAAATAATTGAAATTACCTCCACTTAAAAGAACATGACCTCTAAGTAAAAATCCATGTCCTAATAGTGTAATGACAATTATTGACCATGTACACACTTGGCAAAAAGTATATTCAGAATAATGAATTAAAAGATTCCTTTGGTGATATGAATCCTGGAATTGTGAATTACCTGATATCCAATTGCACAGTAGAAAATGCTTGTATCCTATTATGTATGACTGCCTGATGATAATCCTGGCACTAATAGAACATCTGAAGTCTGTCAACCAGCCTTTGTAAACCCTGTTTGCTCAAATTCCAAAGCTCTTATAAGTGATATTTTACTCTGTACACTGCCTGGGATGTTGTTTATCATGCTAAGGTACTCAACCTGGTGTCAGTCAAAAACATATTCTGAATGCACCTGACAGCTAATATTAATCGGAAAAGAAATTTACCATACCTCATACTGTGGTGTGATAAATTCCACTGAACACAAGAAATATTAATGGGCAGCATAAGCCAAGGTATGACGGAACTTCATCTGAGACTACCCTATTGTCATCTTTATTATTATCATTATTTAATATGATCCTGTCAAAAATTGAACTACCCAATGGCTGACATAAGCAATAAACTATACATCCTGAACATAAGTGAACTACTTTATATGCAAGGAGCTGTGAAGTTTTTTCTTTAAAGTGACAATATGGAATGCTGAACCCTAGTGAATTTTTTGCCAAGCAGCAGTGTTATAACTTTGATAAACTATCTCTAGCACCTTACTAAAATCATAACCCTACATCAGTACTATCCCATTTGTAAAAATATTGCCTAAATTTCTCACTCAAACTTACTAAAACTTATATGCCACTGGCATCTGCTTCCTGCCAGCAGGTAATGCTTAAAATCTTTCCTTGCCAACTGGTAAGGTTTGAAAATTTCACAAATTTCATTTTAAAAAGAAGTTGTTTCTTGGAGTTATGGTCTTTCACTCTGGAACCTTCTGCATCTACATTAGTTTGGTGGTTTTGCCAGCAACTTCTCACTCTTGTGGTACCATGCTCAGATCTTGGCAGATTTTCACAAGCAGAAAATTTTCCTGTCCTTGTGAGCTATGGATATGGGGTTTGGGAATGCATATTAATCAATCTCTGGAGCTATACCAATACTGTACTGGTAATGTGTGGTTGATTAATTTTGAGGGTTTTTTCCACTAGCACCTTTGAACTACTGGAGCTCTGCATTGCCAGTTGCAGATGATTTTCTGAAAAGACTGGAACAAATTAATTAAATCATGCAACATTCAGGTCTTCTGGCTTACAGAGTAATGAAATAAGACAATTAACATTAAGGTTCCAGACATCCTATACCTAGGTCCCAAATTACAAAGAAGGGCAAAAATGGAACTGGCACTTCTTAACCAGAGTTGACCATTTTTTGTTTTACTCAGGACATCTTAGGGCAATCTTAGTTAAAGTTGCAATAAATAAAAATGTAAATAAGATTTTGACTGCAAATGTAAATTTAGATAAAATGAAAGATGATCTGTAGTGTAAATTTCAATATACAAAATAAAACGTTAGTCCTAAATGTGTGAATTATTAATGGGGATGAAACCTTCTTCAAGGGCAGTATCGGTAAATATAAAGGCAGTTTTTATGGCATTTAATTTGTAGAACCTTCTCTGTGCCCCTTATAACCTTCTCATCAATGCATAGCTAGTCTATTAGGCTTCTTACAGTCATGTTTAGATGTTCCACTGTAATGGTTTCAACTCGTGCTCTAGTGGTCAACTACTTGATAAATGTGAATGAATTAAGATACAAGGTACAGAGGTATTTATAGCAGACAGGTGGGTTGCTCTTAGCAAGTGGGCTGGTTTGCTTCATTCGGATTACCTTACAAGGTAATACACAGGCCTCACTATGATGTCATTTTTTTTTTTTTTTGAAAGACAGCATGTCTACCCTTAGAGTGCTAAGTGATGCAGTAGCTGTAACTTATTGTAAATGTTCTATTTTCACTGCCTCTGCATAACTTTTGGCCTTTAATAATCTGTTAGCATGTCCTACATGCACCTGGCTGGTGTGAGTGTGTGTGTTTTTTTTAGGCTGGTGTATCCTCGTTTAATGGAGCTGCTATTAAGAAGTTTGATGTGGCAGTAACTACTGTATTTACAGCCATTTTGCTCCAAGAGGATAACACTAAAGTTTACTGTTATTACATATAGCCCATTCGTCCTTCTTATAAAGGTTTGATTTTACATCTGCATTCTCTGAACTCTGAATAGCTTTTACACGTGTTGTAGTCTTACTCTTTGAACTCTCAAAATCCATTCCACACCCAGAGTCCTATACCACTGTATTAATCATTGTAATTCATTCATTCATTCATTCAGCCTCTTAAATACCTTCAAATTCTAAATTTCTCTTATCTCTCAGAAATTCCATTTGCAATGGATTTGCTCTGAACAGTTAATACCACATTTAAATTCTTAATTTTTTGTAGTCCAACCACTTGGTCTACTATTGATTCCTAAATCTCTATTTTGTGTGCATATTCAGTGGCTAAAAAAGTTTAAAATGATGCACCCTATTATAATACATCTCCTAAGATGCTGGAGAAGGATTTTATGTTACTCAACACTTCAACAGTCACCCACAATAACATAGGTTTCATTGGTTATATGACATTAGATATATCTCTTCATTTTTATTTTTTGAGGCGCTCCTACCGGACCTCATTTGGTCCCTCTGTTGGTTCCTTCTCTTAATTTTCATTTGTTTTTCTTCAAAAACTAGTTCCTCGTTAGGTAAGTCGATATAGTTGTGGACTAGCACTCGCTAGGCCCTAGTTCGAGTCTCCGGCCGTCTAATGAAGAATTAGGGGAATTTATTTCTGGTGATAGAAATTAATTTCTCGCTATAACGTGGTTCAGATTCCACAATAAGCTGTAGGTGCCGTTGTCAAGTAACCAACTGGTTCTTAGCCACGTAAAATAAGTCTAATCCTTCGGGCCAGCCCTAGGAGAGCTGTTAATCAGCTCAGTGGTCTGGTAAAACTAAGGTATACTTAACTTTTTCTTCAAAAACTAGACTTCCTGTGCCATGATCTATTTTAAGATCTCTGTTTACATATCTTCTTAAGCTCTACAAGCAACTTATTGGACAGTCCTGTGCGCAAACAGACTTGACTAATATCTCTGTTGAAATCTGGCTCCATTAATCCATCTTCGCCCAAGCTCCCATGTATACACTCCCTCAATAATAGATACTTTCTTACTCACATTTTCACTTGCTTCATACTTCCTAATTGCCTGAGACGAATTCCTATTCTATCACCTGTTATTTCTGTTATTCTAACCATGAAGCATAATAAAATTCATGGGTGGCCCACATCATGAAGTTACTTTTTCCATATCTTTTTTGTCCTTATTTAAACAGGTCTCCACTAACTGACAAACAAGAGACTTACATTTCAACATTAACAAATGAAGATAATTCACACTCCAAAATGCCCTCCCTTTTTTATACAAGCTTCACAGAAGTGCAAGACCTTTAACTCTTGAGGAAGGAGCTCAATGTAATTACAGATATGCTTGGTGACTTGGATATTCTGTTACAAAAACCAGCTTATCAGGTTGGGCCAATAACAATCTGTAATTACTAAAGACATTATAGCTATTCAGACATTTTCCTCAATAGTTTTTTTGGTGCCTTAGTCATGTGCAAACAATTGGTAGGTACTTGGTCACAGGCAGATAGAGCAAGACGTTAAATGTTACCACTGGTGTTGAAGAGATGCTGACTGGTGACTGGTAGACAGTGAAGGTCAATGTTGATCTTACTGCTTGCAAAAATGAACTGTTGGATGATCAACCCCCTGATCAGAGGATCAAGCACAGTCAAAAAAGTTCTGTAAGGTGAGGGCTGTTCCGATAATGCCAATCACAGTAAGGGGACTCCTGTTGAAGAGTACATTTTGCCAAATATGAAAGTAAGTCTTCCCATCCTCAGTCAAGAAGCCAGATGATGACTTTATGCCAAGAGTGTGTTCAACAATGTAGAGCCTTCTGTTGACAGGCAAAAATAGAACTCCAGTTGTCTGAATGAATGCATAAAGGTAAAAGGGAAGATGTAAAGAAAGAAGTATTGTTGAAAGCAACCTGGAGTGAAATGAAAGATTGAGCAAAAGATCCGGTTTACCATCCTCTCCATTCTGTGAATTTATGGAACTCACCCAAAACCTTTCTTTTGTCCATTTATTGGTAGGCCTACTTAGAAAATTCACACTTTACTGAATATCAACGAGAGATATTTTCATTCTAATTGTAACTTTTGACTCTTGATTGTTAGTGGAAAAGTCACCCCTTAGACTTACAGCATACAATGTGCACACATGCATGTGATCTTTGATGCATGTTGCATTATACAATGAGATTACTGTACCTATCAGCAAATCAAATATAGTCTCAGACTTTTAGTCAACCTAGGTATGATTTGAGATAACACATATGGACCATCCTCACAGGAATCAAACTTTATATATGCCAAATACATCCATAAAACCCTTTGTTGTCGTTGGTCTTAGTCACACTGACAGAGTAAGAAAAAGTAAATCCAGTTTGTTCTTGGGCAGACCAAGAACAAACAGTGCCATCTGTCAAGATGATTCATTTCCAAATGCTAATGAGATCCAATTAGTCAATTATCTTAGATGCCAGTCTGTAATCAAATTTTATAAAAACCAGCATGCCCTAAAGGCTTAAGTTTTTCAGTATAACCTATAATCCCAGTAGTTCAAACCTTCCATTGTTTTATGCCTATTTACTGGAATTGGAATAAATTACTTAGGCCAAAGGCCAACCACTGAGACCTAGGAGGTCATTCAGCGCTGAAGGAGAAATTGAGAGTACAGAACATTTTAAAGGTATAACAGGAGGAAGCCCTCACACTTGTACAATGAAGCAATTGTTAGGAGAGGGTGCAAAAGTAAGATGGAAGAAAGATAATACACAGATAATATGAACAGAGGTAGAGTAAAAGGGAAGAAAGGGGTTGCAGCTAGGGGCCGAAGGGATGCTGCAAAGAACCTTAAGTAATGCCTACAGCACTGCATGAGGTGCACTGATGGCACTATCCCCCTATGGGGTTCTTTGAGGCCATACTGTATTTACTTGGTTATCTCATGACCTAAGAGACTGACATTACCCATTCAACAGCTGCAGAACTGAGGTGAACATATTATTAATAAGATTCACATAAAATAATTCTGGCCATCACATTCTATTCCACAAGGTAACACTTTCTTTTATGATAAAAACTCACCATTTACAAGTGAAACTAAACACTTCCAGGGTTTGCTTCATTCTCCATCAAGTAATGCCATTACTCCATCATAGTTTGCTGTAGCTTTTGTTGATTGTACATCAGTGTGTTCTCAGTTTAGAATCAACATATCTGTAAAAGAAATTGAATAGTTAATTACCTCCAGAAATTGGTCAAGTTTTTACTTTATGTACATTACGTACATTGGGTATTTAATTTTAATGGATAGTTTTTAACATATGGGTTTTGGGGTAAACATTTACAATAGCTATTTTTACATTTAGTACATGGCATTTTTCTTACATACGCAAAACTAAAACTAGTATTTCTTTGACGCAAATTACTTTCATATATTGTACAATGGTTTGTATATTTTGTGAGAACTAATATTTTATTTTGCAAGGCAGACTTTGAATCAAATGAGAATCAGATTATACATGAGATCAATAAGAAGAGTATCCTTTGAAAAATAAAAATTTTACATAATCAAGTATTTTTCCATCACCTTCACTTCCAACACCGTGGAAATCTCCAGCCTCCTCTCTTCTTATAATCACCATCCACGTAGCTCTGGGTCTTCCAAATCTTCTGGCCCCTGAGGAGGCCACCCGATTAAATCACATCCCATTCTCCGAAGGGTTTTGGTTGGACTACCCCTTTTCTAGGCTGCATGATTAGCCTGTATGTTCAGAAAATTCCTACAAAGAAGGCAGATTCTGGCTATAATCATATCTGTACCATTTAATATAACATTTCTGTAATAGGTACCATAACAATGAACTTCAGTACTGTATTAATAAACTTTAGTAACCTATTCCCATCTCAAGTTTCATATACAGTGCCTGTAAAGTATATACAAAACATTCAGTATCATCAATGTTGATGACATGATGATATACTTATTGCTATTAAATACTTCTGCTTTTATATTAGCCTTTTGGTTGTCAATGGATTTAAGAAGTCTTGATATTCCAGTTTTTCAAAAATTATCAAACCAGAATTAACACCAATATTCATCATTCATAAACTTACATATTTCAATGTTCATTGGTTGACTCCTGTCTTGTCATGCATGTGTTGGCCTATTTTGATGCTGAAGTTTGAGTGTTTCATTACATACTGAAGGGATTTCAATATGTCTAAAAAGGCAATTCGATACAACCCAAATCATTTTGATACACATACTTTAAAAACAAGAAATTAAGTTCTTCTAACATCTAGTACAAGTATTTTTATCAAAACTGCTGTTTGCATAATATGATAATACAGTACTTTAATTAACTAATTGATTTCTTATTCTTTAATTCAAAAGCAATGAACGTAATAACATGCTTAAGAGTGGCTTCTACAAACTTCATGGAAGGTTACTTAGCTTTGTACAGTTATAGATGAGTGACATTCTATGACAATATAATAAAAAAGTTGAATACCTGTACTTCAAGCAGTCAAAATTTTCGCCTTACCATTATTATCCAAAAAGCATAGGCTCATAATTGAACACCATAAAAGCAGTATACTTTGTTGAGGAGCATTTTTTAGTCTCCAGTCAGTCAGGTGGTTGGGTTTATAAGTTTAAATAGTTAATATCCAGCAATAAAAAATTTATTTTTTTTACATAACTAGAGAACTGACTGATGTTTGAAAGAACTACTGAGTTGTATCAGATTGTCTTTTTAGATGTATTGAAGAAACTGTAGACCTTGAAGTCAAAGCCTTGCCTGAAAAAAGGAATCTACATTATTCAATAGGAAAAAACGTTTAATAAAAATATTCAACAGAAGCATAAGTCATCAATTACAAAGAAACTGGAATACAGCATAAGGAAAATCAATAGTAGCCGTTTCTTATATTAACATTTCATAAAGTTGTAAAGCCTAATAACCAACCTTTTTGAAGCATATTTATTTTGGCACTGGTTCTACATGTTTCTATTCCTTATATCTTTCCGATATTAATAATAGTATTGTAATAGGACAAATTTTAACATTTTTCTTCAATTACTTTCAATTCATGTGAAAAAATTGTCCAATTGTCAATTTCCAATATTAAACTCGATCTTGAATTTATCTGTTAATAATGAGTCTGATTACAAGAACTACAAATCCTAATATTGATGACGACGACTCAAAAAGTCTGAGCACCATTTATTTCAACTCCTTTAAACGTAAACATATAAAAGGCTAAGTAAAATTTTGCACTCAAATAAAATTCTTACATTAATGATTGTGCATTCATCCAACCTATGAACAGAGCATGGAAATCTAAAAGCAATGTTACATTTGAAGTTTTGGCAACATTTACTCAATCAATCACTGACATTCTGTAGTATATTTCCTTCCCTGGCCAACAAATACTGATGGGAAATCTAGAATAAATGCAGAATTTGAACAGTTTAATTTGGATAACAAATAAAAATTCCCGTACACATCAAATTCCATTACCTATTATGATTCACAAAATACAACTGAGTGCTCAGTCCTGAAAAGTATTTCTTTATAAGTAGTTTTTCAACGCACTGAATGTCATACAAAATCATATAGGCATATCAAAATGACAGGTCCTTCTAAACAAGTTACTTCCACTGGTATTGTAAAAATTTGCAAATTTTGATGCTCTGATAAATCTAACAAGTAACCAGATCAGGACAGCTGGTAACCTTGTGGTTTCATATAACAACTAAGTAAAACCAAGTATCCTACTACAAATCAAATATCTACTCTAGCATGGTCCCAACACAATTTAAGCATCCGAAATTAACTGTTAAACTATAGGCCAATACCTTTGCTAAGAGGGCTTCTCCTTAAATAACATTTCTAAATTTGACTTTTAGCTCCCTATCATTTGTGCTGCAAGAAACTGTTCCATTACCTTATGAGAAATTCCTACCTATTATCACTAACAACTAATATTCTAACCACAAATTATCAATACTATAATTTCTTATACCATCTTAATATTTTTCTTGTAATAATTATTTGCACCATAGCAACAAGTTGCTAGAGGAACTAGTATCACACAGCATACTTTAAAAAATACATAGTCAATTAGCTTACAACTACATTACAAGATGCTACAACTCAGTACAAGATCCTAACCAGCAAAAGTGCATCGCTCCCGGTAGCAGGATCTATAGATCTGGTTTAACAAGAAATAACGTCATAAATAATGTTAATACTGAGAGAAACATTAGACTAATAGGTTAAGATTAACCTGTTTAACCTAATACAGTATGCTCAAAAACTGGAAATGACCCATTACTTGCTTTGAAAGTGAAAAGCAATATCAGTACAGTATATTATTACCCACCTGATTATAACCTCTTCCAATACAACTTCCCAGATTCAGCTTCCATTATATTTGTTACATGTATAGGGTTCAGAAAATATGTTTATAACACACTTGGTTGAGTGTGCACATAACCAGCTGATGGAGATCAAGTCTATTCTAAACTTAAACACCACAATTTATGGTTTGTGAATAAGGGTAAAATATCACCCATGACACACATCGATCGCTGAATTTTCACCTTTTCACTTGATATTTAATTGGTGAAAAAAAATCAAACCTTTAAGAACACCTTTCAAAAGATTTAAAGGTTCATTAACAAAATGAGCTATAAGAAACTGCCATACAAATTAAAATAAGCATGTGAAGTCTTCGAAAAACAAGTGTTCATGGCAATTTTGAATCCAATATGGCATCCTACCGAATGATGATGCACCTTGAACAACCGTGAAACACTTCCTTCCCAGTACTCAATTAATGGTGTACTGAACACAAATTGTGTATACACCTATGTAATGTTTATCGCTATCACTCAAGATTTTGCTTCTAATCAGCATGAAAGAACAACATTTTGTTGTCTATAGCCTTTTTTTAGCTAGGAAGCTCAGAAACAAGTGTAAGGTTGATACTGTATTAAATAGGGTGTAGCATAGCTTGCAGAAAGACAGACAAGGGTATATTTTTTTTTACAATGCCTCCAAATGGAACAAATTCTAGAATAAAAGTTAATCAACGTAGTTTTAAACCTCCGTAAAAACCACTAAGTCTATGTGGTTGATTTTTGCCACAATGTTGACTGCCAATTTTATGGCAAAAAGTAAATTTTTCTAAGTTAAGAGGTGGGATCTTTAGACACTGGCACTGCCATTCTGCACAGGCTTCCTTAATCAGTTTAGCCACGACTTAGACAAGTTGTTGAATGAAAGCATTGGTAAAATTTAATAATAAAGCACAAAACTGAAATGTGAGTTGTTAGGCATTAGGGATAGAAATGGGCAAGAATTGAAGGTGGTAGGCTACATGGCTGCTACACACAAAAGTGTAAGGTATACACAGGAGTTTGAAGGTAAAGTAAGATTGATACAATAGGTTAAGGATTAGGTATAACACGTAGTATATGTGGTAAAACTTTACTTTACCTGCTCAGCCTGATTCCCGCACTTCGCCAACCAGGACAGGTTCCTCACACATAAATACCCATAACCTTTCCTACAATGCTAGGTCCTGACCTTACCAGATCTTACCTACCTAACCTAACTGGTGGGAATCAGGGCATACAACTAAAGTAACCTTTTACCATATATATTTTTTGTGTTTTGGGTTTACCAGGACCAAGGAGTCATTTTCACTTACCATAGACATTGATGCTCAACAGCACCATATTTGTATTTAACAGCACTAGTATTTAGAATGCTGGACCCTTGTCAGTAGGCTATGTTAAGATTTATGGCCTGGTAGTTTTCGGTTAGACAAGTATAAAATGTATTTAGGCTAGGTTAATACTGCTGAGGATTTCACCCACTAATTGTACCATTCATGTCATCGAAACTTCGCATCCTCAGTCTCACAAAAATAAACACCAATTCAGCGTCACATTTCATACAACTGGCATCAGCATGGCAGCCTGACATGAGACTGAAAGACTCACAGGCTTACCTCCTCCTCAACCTGCAAATCTTAAGCTAAATGTCATTGTTTAGGCTACCATAAGGTATTCTTGAATTTTAATGGACAGACACTTACACTATAACTTAAAACAACACGAAGTTTCATTATGAAAACACTTTGCACTTGAGGGGTAGGATTTCATAAAGCACTTTGATCTACCTGGACGGCTTCATCCGAAACTTAATTTTAGGTTTGACATTTCTCGACAACGCCATTATGGCCATCTATTGATACTTATTCGAACTGTAATATAAAAACAAGCAATAAACAGTAAATGACAACTTTGTGCTTTTACATCGAAGATTTAACCTTCAATTTTACGTTAAATATCGGAAATTTCGTAAAATTAATATGATAATTAGTTTAAATATTAATGTTTATGTTCTTTGAATGTAATTAATGCTTCTTATTCCTGCATAAATCGCTAAAATAATTAAAATTAAAATATTTACGTAGCAACTATCGTTATGCTGGGTTTTATTTATTATATAACTATGGTCTAATATTTAAAATTTTCATTATAAAAATAAATTATTTTAAATAATTAAATAAAAAACTAAAATATAGATAATTAAACTATCTAACTTTAATAAATACAAGTCAGTGAGTGTTTTTAATATAAAATCATGAGGCATCTTAAAGATATTCTGCCATAAGCATTTGGTAACAGGTTGGCAGATGAGCTTCAAAAGTTGACCCATGAGAAAAAGTTAAACACGATATAATATTAAAATTAAAGCTTTACAGAGATAATTTACGAATATAAACTAAACAAAATTAAGTATCAATAAACCATAAGTAATAAAAACGCTATATAGCAATAAAAATAAGACATTTTTGGAACTCTGGGTAAGTCGTTTTGTAAAACAATTTGCAGACATCGTTTTAAATGGGAAACAGAACTAAAAAGTAAACATAACATTGAAAAAACCATATATCTTATGATTGATCAGAAATTAAAATTAATGACTAGTTATCATATATATAAGCAAATAAATTAGTCAGAGCCAGGTAATTTGAGAGCTTTTACTTAAAATAATGCTATACATAGTAATAGGCAATCTTACAAATATAGTCTATGATTTTATGAGTGATGTGGGAGGATTTTCTCTTTCCAATGTACAGTATTGATTAAAAATAAATAACGACTAAGTAGCTATTGATGCTCGTCATTGGAGGTTGTGGAAATTATTTAGATAATTTTATTGGAATATAATGCCTGGCAACTTTTTAAAACAAGGTAACTTGAAGGCTTTTGATATAAGATAATTTACCGCTAAGCCCATGCAGGATAAAATGTATTAAAGTATAATATACCAAAACTGTAATAATACAGTTAATAATTTGTGAATTATTATCTTTTAACAATTTCATCGTATTGTCATATTTTCATTTTAGGCCTGTTTCCCTGCAGTAAATTCGTCTACTCTTTCGGGTCTGCGGCTATTTTTTGGTAAAGGACTGTTGTATTTTGTGATCAAGAGCACTGTTAAAAATACTTATATGTATATATTTCTAATAGAAATATAAATAAATTAATAAATTAATTAATATTTATGTCGATATTTTCATACTGTAAAGTAAAAGAAATAATTTTTGAGGCTTTCTGCATTACGATTTTTGGCAAAGGAAACCATTCAGACGAATTATTTGAAAAGAAACTAGAATGCTTAACTTTTAGAATTCTCAGTTCACGTTAAACAAAATAATGCAATGGAAAAAGCAGTGTTTTAATACATACATACATACCAAAATCAAGCAACCACCGTCTGGTCAGTATCTTCGGAGGAGACTATCATGATATATCACAACATTAAATCACCAAAATATACAGAAATCGTTATTTGAGGGAATCCATTAAATGTTCCGTCTCCGCTGTATTACATTATAAATTACAAGTTATGTCTTCAATATATTAGTTATCCAATTATTTAACAACTTCACCACATTTCCTGATTTAATTTTATTTAAAGATAAATGGAAAACGAATAACTAACTGTACGTGTCTGGCCATAGCCATTCCTAGATATGGCCTGTTTTCTATATGCACTTAAAAATCTAAGTTATTTACAAAAAAAAGAAAAAAAAATTATTTTGCTGTGAAAGATAATACTTGATGGTCATCGGTAAATCACCTTCAGAGGTACCGTGTGTAGATACAAGATGGGTATACAAACCTAAGGGCTGAGAGAGAGAGAGAGAGAGAGAGAGAGAGAGAGAGAGAGAGAGAGAGAGAGACCTTTAAACTCGCCCAACCCCTGATTAATTATCCGAGGTGAAGCTTAAGCCTATTTTTATCTATCCTTCAGTATTATCCTAAAACCACTTCAATTATTCAAAAATAAAATTGTGCAATCATAGACAATTTGTTATAAGAATATATTCTAGTAATGATCATGCATGCACAATTTTTTCAGCTCATATTAAACAACAAACCTAGACTCATTCGGTAATCAATTTATAATAAATACTGCGAAGCAAGACAATGCTATAAGGCAATACAGCATGAATCACTACTGTTTGAAATCCCAGAGAAAAGCAATGGAATTAGGGAACAAGAAAAGGGTATAAGTCTTGTGCTCTTCAAAAATACATCTGGTTGAAAATCTCTGGAGAAAGTCATGTGGTAGGCTAAACGACGTCCTGAATCCTGATGGTGGTCACTTGCGTGTCTGGTTGAAATATGAAGAGTTGTGTGTGACTGCAAATTGAGTAAGTTCGATTACAGATATTTTTAAGGGAAGTAAGAGATCAGGTGAAATCGTAATATTAAGCGCATATTATATTTGGTTTTATGTAATCTTTAGATTGTATATATTCAAAATTGTAGAAGAATTTATAGAAATCACATCTTAGTAATTTCTTGTGGGTTTCCTCTGGCTGCCACAACAGAAGGTGCTTTTGTGCGTACGCTAGTGTGCACAATAATTCAACTTTATTTCTCATAACTCTCTCTCTCTCTCTCTCTCTCTCTCTCTCTCTCTCTCTCTCTGTAACCCTACAGCACAGAGATACAGTTGAAATGAAAAGTTGATGACAAAGATAAAGGATTAGAATTACATTCCCATTGACCTTATAGTTTATGGAAAATAAAACAAAATCCGCAAATTATTCATTGCAGCTAAATACAAAAGTTCTGAAAATTACATAGTAAGCAAAATGCCAAGTAATTCTATAAGTTATATATATACAAGCTATGCAATGCTCTATATATGTATATTTTTTATCTACATCTGTTCCATTTATAATTTTATGCGTTTCCGAATTTATACGATATTTTCACATACTTCCAAAACTGTAAAAAAGTTAGGTGAAATTTTTAATCAGTGCCACTCAGGTTTGAACGTAGGAATATGAAACTACAAAAACAAAAACAAAAAAAGCAAAACGAACGGTGTAAAACCCAAAGCTAGACGACATACGAATGATTTTGGAGACGAACGCTAGCCCAAAGGTGGGTCAATATGGCTCCAGGCTGTTTTCCGTTTGTACGATGTTTCTTCTACCACAGAAACACGATCAAGAAGCACTATGGATCAAGGAAAGTACGAAGGGAATGCTGATAAGGGAAGAGGAAGGAGCAATTCAGAAGCTGAAACCGAATCATGAGTGATATACAAGATGGATGGACTATTCTCTCTCTCTCTCTCTGTTCATATATACCATCATACACGAATATCAGCAATGACACACCTCACAAAATCTACACAAATCTGACAGCATTCAAAAACGACCCTCTATTGCTTCAAGATATCACGTCTGGGTCAACCTGGGTCACTATGCATTAAAAAGAATCAAGTTCCTTCTTTCCTTCGTACTCCTGTACACACAGAGTATTATCACATTCAACTAAACGATATTCTTAAACGACCTTTCCTACCTTCTGCCGATGATCCCAGGTGAAATGAGCACAAGAACTTCGTACGTGTCACTCGGAGTCTAATGTCAGACTGAAAAGAAGTCGTGAAGAGAACTGCGAGGCAGTCTCCGTTTCTTGGGGGTAAAATTAACACCTCCATTTCCTCCCCCCCCCCCCACAACTATCTCCCTACCCTCCATCGCCCAACTTCTTTGAGTACGTCGAGATTAAAGCACCCTGTGGGTCGACTTCCAGGGTTGTCTTTCTTCATGAAAAAGGTTCATAGAGACTTGAAAAGACGTCTCGATAATAATAATAATAATAATAATAATAATAATAATAATAAATGTTTTCGTTATTCCAGATGAACAAATATTTTTAAGAACCAAGTCTGCAGTATAATGTTTTGATCATCCACCAAAAAAATGTTCTGCAAATGAGTACTGGCCTAAAATCAAACTTTACTATAAACAAACGAGTAGTCCTCACACCAAAACCCAAACACAACTCAGTATGATACTATATCTCGTCGAGAGAGAGAGAGAGAGAGAGAGAGAGAGAGAGAGAGAGAGAGAGAGAGAGAGAGAAATTAAACATCTGAAACAAAACAAAAAAAGTCCAATATATTCTGAAAACTTCGAATAAAGGCATAATTTCTACCTTGTAAGTAAACTAAAAAAATAATTACCATCCTCTCTATTTTACTAATCTCTTTTCACGATAATTCAGCCAATGCCTTGAGTAGACTTCTAGGATATGTGTTAAGTTAGCACAGAGAATATACATTGCAGGTAATTGAGATCTGGCAACTCAAAGTGAAAACTCTTCAAAAAATCAGTAACTCTGCTACAAACCCTAAGAGTAAGACTAGGAAAACTGCTAGTATAATATATATATATATATATATATATATATATATATATATATATATATATATATATATATATATATATAAACATGGAAATATGTAAAGTAAACCTTTTCGAGTTTGATAAAAAAATAGTTTCAGTACCTTTCGTGAACTCTGATGCCAAGGTCACGGCCGATCTTAAAACAGAGATCGAACGTAACACCAGAACTAAAGCTCTTACCGTATTCAGACTTCCACATCCATAATATATGATCTGATTTTATGAAATCTGGACTATCACGCCAATCACCGGGGCACTTTCGGCCATTCAGGGCTTAAGACAGTGAAAAGAGGGAGTTGGGCTAATTAAACAGAAAGATAAACAGGTCTAGAAAATAAAGGAGACCAGGCGCTGGGACCTATGAGGTCATTCAGAGCTGAAAGGGAAATTAGCAGTATGAAGGTCTGAAAGGTGTAACAGGAGGAAAACCTCGCAGCTTCACTATAAAACAATTGTTAGAGAGGGTGGAAAGTCAGATAGAAGAAAGAGAATATGAATGGAGGTACAGTAAAAGGAATGAAAGAGGTTGCAGCTGGGGGCGTAATAGTT
The DNA here is from genome assembly GCF_040412425.1 of Macrobrachium rosenbergii. Taxonomy (NCBI): domain Eukaryota; kingdom Metazoa; phylum Arthropoda; class Malacostraca; order Decapoda; family Palaemonidae; genus Macrobrachium; species Macrobrachium rosenbergii. The sequence goes on from NC_089752.1 coordinate 114,347,758, forward strand.
CTGGAGGTTGGAGAGCAAGACTGAAGAAACAGGAATGGAATGGAACAGAATAGAGTATAGAATTTTGGCCAAAGGCCAAGCACTGGGACCAACGAGGTCATTCAACGGTGAACTGAACTGAATATAACATGTAGGCCACTGGCCAAGCACTGGGGTCATTCAGCACTGAAAATTATGTTAAAATAATTGTAAAGAGAGGGTGGAAAGTAAGATGGAAGAAAGAGAATATGAACAGAGGTATAGTAAAAGGAATGAAAGGGGTTGCAGCTAGGGGCCGAAGGGATGCTGCAAAGAACTTTAATGCCTACAGTGCACTGCATAAGGCGCACTGATGGCAATAACCCCTACGGGGAAAACTCCATTTATGGATTCATATTTTTCATTTCATGTGAATACCTTACCATACTCTCTGAGATTAGTTTTCTTTATTATTTGGTTAAAAAGCTATATTGCATTTCCTCTTTGTGGTATTACTGTACATGACGTTATAACAGACTTATTTTCCATCATCACGACTGCCTTTACTGGGCCAACTAAAATGTTTTTTCATGGTGCTCTAAAGTATGTCATCATATTCAAGGCAGTTCACAGATGTGCTACATAGAAAGACAAGTCCTTTTGTATTTATCAAAGATTTGTGGAATTGGAAAATAACATATAGGCCAAAGGCCAAGTGCTGGGACTTATGAGGTCATTCAGCAGTGAAAGGAATGGAATGGAATAGAATATAATTTAGGCCCAAGGCCAAGCACCGGGACCTGTGAGGTCATTCAGCGCTGGAAAGGAAATTGAGAGTAGGCAGGTTTGAAAGGTGTAACACGAGGAAAACCTCACAGTTGCACTATGAAATAATGGTAGGGAGAGGGTGGATAGCAAGATGGAAGAAAGATAAAATGAATGGAGGTACAGTAAAAGAAACGAAAGGGTTGCAGCTAGGGGCCGAAGTGATGCTGCAAAGGACCTTAAGTAATGCCTACAGTGCACTCCGTAAGGTGCACTGACAGCACTAGCCCCCTACGGGGTTCAGCAGTGAAGGGGAAATTGAGAGTAAAGGAGGCTTTAAAGGTGTAACAGGGAGAAAACCTCTCAGTTGCACTATGAAACAGTTGTTAGAAGTGGGTAGAAAGGAAGATGAATTGATTTGAATATAGAATTTAGGCTGTTTCTTCAGGATATGAAGGGAGGTACAGAAAAAGGAGTGAAAGGAATTGCAGCTAGGGGCCGAGGGCATGCCGCAAAGAACCTTATGTAGTGTCTATAGTGCACCATGACAGGTACTCTGATGGCACTACCGCGCTACAGGCAAAGATTTCGTGGATTTCTGTATGATCCCAATCTCTGATTGCCTTTGACTATAATCTAAATGTAAAGAACTATTTTAGTAGCAAACCACTCAGTTTTTAAAGAAACTATAGTAATCACAATACTAACCAATAGCTCGATATACAAACCACAGCATCCTATTATGTTGCTTAATACCATGAAAGGGTCAATTAAGAACCAGAATGTTACAAAAATACTTTATTCTATACAAAGTCAGTGTTAAAAAACAATAGCAGCTCAGGATTAGAGACATCAGGGATTTGAGATTTATTGAACAATTCTTTGAAAACCTGCACAAGAAAATATTACGAATAAATGTTGGTGTTAAGCTAAGGCAACGTGGCCAAATTCAGCAATTTAAGGCCTGTCTTCACTACCCCTCATGGTGCAAATTGAGGCCGATGTAAGAATGAAAACCAAGGATTTTCATTGCCACAAACTTCATTTAGGCAACATTTGGCAAAGAACACTTGGTACCAACTGTCTGTAAGGCCTCGTACTTGTTTAGTTACCGACTAGTTTTTCTAGTATATAAATGTCTTTTTATTAATCCATTTATTACTACATACTGTACCTGGTACAATACATGTACACAAAACTGGGGTCTAAGCGATGTCAGGCAGGGCAGCCAATTGGGACTACAAAGTCTACCCCAAAGCCAAATCAAAGTCCTTCAACAGAAGGCATCACGGCGACCCCATATAAAAATGGGAACAAGCTGGGAAGAAGAAGACTGTATCTTGTTTCCCCAGATGACAAGAACTGATGAATGGCAGGCGCTGTGTTTAGCAGTAATTATTTAAATGCAATTGATGGCATTAAAGTATAATTTCTAAAGTTATTCACATCAAAAATTGGTTTGTGTAAAATCATTACAAATCCTCCTTTTTTGCTTTACATTTTCATTTTCTTCTTGTAAGAGCATAAAACTACAACACTTCACAAAAGTGGATTGTTTTCCTTGCTGTTCATTTTGCCTCTATCAGTCTACTTTTCCACAAGTGACATGGGGAAGTTGGGACTTATCTTGATAATGATTTTGATGATTTTTGCTGTCCTTGCAACATTGCCATTTTGCAAGCAGTTACAACATCACATTCATGTTTGTCAATTAATGCACCAACAGGCTGCATTTTATCTAGTTTGAAGGAAGGGCCCGATTAGTTCCTGAAAAATTTTGGTTCTTGGCAATTACTGCCTTGCTTGCATCATTACCGTATCACGTGAATTACCACATATTGTACTTTTACTTTCATCTTTGCCAATAATGATCCAACAAGACTGCATTTTATCCACTCTAAACAAAGTCTGGTAGACAAATTAAAAATCCTAGGGCTATACTGGCAATTTTTGGGTTTCTTGCAAAATTACTGTATTGCAAGCATATTCAACATTAGCAGCCCAATAAACATTTTATCCTGTTTGCAAGAAAATTCTAAGGCTTGTACAATGTAATTTCCCATTCACATTCATCATAAGTGTCCCAAATAGACTCCATTTTATCCAATCTGTAGAAAAATCCAGTAGCCTCCTTCCCCAAAACTACCTAGATATAGCCAGGCTATTTTTGTTTTCCTTGTAACATCTGTATTGCAAACAACTACACTTTGCTATAGAACACTGATGATGAAAAGGAACGAAAATGAAGAATTTTAAATTTAAAAATTTATTGCATAAGTAGTATAAAATATCAATGTATAGTGTTTAAAATCTGCAAAATTAAAAAAAATTTAAGATGTATCACCAGAAAAAGATCGTCACGTCTTTCATAATAAAAATATCTTCTGACTAAATAATCTCGTCTAATTTCAAAGCAACTATTCACATAGTGGCCTAGATTCGTCTGGATCAATCATATTTTCTACCCCTAACACAAAAGCCAGACCAAACGTGAACATTCCTAGCATCACATATAATATACCTACTACACACAATCCAATTTCACGCCAGGTTTTTGTAGAACTGTTCATTTCACTTTCAAATAACACGAGCTGTAGCAAACTCATACCTGAAAGTAAAGACATAATTTTAAAATTTCAATACATAATTGTAATTTTCACTTAAAAGTGTATGATACAGATAGAAGAATTCAGGCTTTTTATGGTTCATTCTTAAAGCAAATGATGATTAACATTCTCAGCTGCAAATCATACTAATAAGCACTAATGGTTTAAGCTTGACTGTTCAGCACATTAGAATATCTAACAGTACACTAAGATCCAATACATACGTATAAACACTGTGCAAAATTAAGATCTAAGTGATTTCAGTTACCCAATACTGAGGAATATGACCACTAATAATGATTAAAAATGACATTTTTATGATAAAATGATGTTAATTACTGGTAGATTACCAATTATAACTACAAGAGGTGAACTTGACTGAAATGGAGAGGCCATTTACCACTCACTATTAGTAGATAATATTACTATCTCACGAACACAGTCTAAAAAGGATCGAATTTATGGCTACAAGCAAAATTTTTTAATATACACTGGAGCATCGAGTCCCTTTTGACAATTTAGGTGTGATTAAAGATAATTATGTACACAATATATTTTACATTAGATAAACAGCAGACTGAGGTGGAAAATGATAAACTTCTGCACTGTGATGTAAACAGTGATACAGCAAAAAATTTGTGAGAGGAATACCAAGAATCCCCTCGTCCAATAATCAATAAAAAGCTTTACTCTTGCATTGCTGAATGTGTGCTTCAACTGAATGGAAGGTTGAGCCCTTCAATACATGGCAATGGTTTCTAGCTACAACAAATTTCATTATCATCTTCATAAACTTTTTCCCATTTGCTTTTCTTGTAAGAGGTTTAGACATGAAAGGGGTTCTCTTCGCTTTTTTTATTATGTCTGGGAGGTGAGGCAACAGTGATTCAGAGCTGAGCTGGAGGCAGACTTTCATGAAAAGCTTCATAGAAGTCACATTAACAATTCTGTCAAGATACTGCACATAGGAAGTTCACCCCTAAAATAATAAGCCACAGCTGGAACATGAACAATGTTACATTATGAATTACAGATTGCTCATCAAAACTACGTATGAGACGAAAAATTTTGGATAATAAATTCATGCTATAACTGGACAAAGGGCAATGACGGTTAAGGAAATCTGTACTAAAACCTCTTACACTCTAATAAAGTATGTTGTATTTATTTTACCAATACTAATTACAAGGCTAGGGTTCAATTCACCCTTTCCAGAAAGAATAAAATCTTAAGAGCTTTGCGATAGAAAAGGAAGGTAAACAAAAAATCAACAAAGAAATAACAATGGTATAAACACTACTGATGATTATAAATTACTCTGCCTCTATTTTTTTTTATTGCCCTTGAAAGGTTTTCTTGTTCTGCCACTTTGATGCACCCCTAGAATACTGAGTCCATATAAGTTAATCTTTTAACAAACAAAACAAAAACTACATCAAATGAAAACTGCTATGTTCAAACTCACTAATATCTTAACTTATTTGGCACTAACTGAAGAAATGAAAATGTGCAATACCATAATACTTAAGAGGCATTTTCATAAAATAATCAGGATATGTTGAAGGATATAAAATAAGTACATTAACCTTTTTGGCTAAAATATGGGTATATATATTTACCAGAAGAGGACATTAAAATAAAGGTTACAGGAAAATCTTAGAATGCAGAGGACATTTCATGCTCTTAAGTGAGAATCCGAAAACTACCCTGAAGATTTTTCAAGAGCATACAACCAATGTGAATTTCCATTTATAAACTTGATCTAGAGACAGAACCTCACCTGGAAAAACAAATATGAAGAATGCAGCTAAGCTTCCAAGAAGTTTTACCACAATATCAATATTGGGCGTAAAGGCTGCCATTAATATTGATGACACCCACAGTACTATGGCGATAATCTGTAAGATAAACAGAATCACTGGATATGTGACTGATATAAATTCTGAATAAAAACAACAGTAGAGACTGATAACATTAACACCAAAGTAAATATTGCCTAAAATAAATGATCACCGTTTTACATAAAATTTTTCCTTCAGTACTGGGCAAGAAATAAGTTCTCTTCAGTATCTACTAAGCACTTTCTGGTTCAAGCTTTGTCTTATTTAAATCCCCCATCTATGCTCTTTCTCCAAGATTTTCTGGGCCTTCTTTCATTCTTCATTCTGCTACTTCTGTATCTACTGCTTGTCATACTAACTGCTTATCTATCTTTCCTGTCACATACTCAAACCATCCCTGTTTTAAGATCTGTCCATTTTCTGGTTTCTGGACACTTCATTCTTAGGAACATCCTCTTTTGTCATGTAATCTTGTGACCACACTTCAACTATAAGACTTAGCATTTGGTAGACACACTTCTTAAGTCTCTTCTACCACCTTCATGAGTCCCTAAACCCCTGCTGTTTATTCATAAAGCACACTTCTCAAACTTACCTTGCTTTTGCAAGTCTTTTTGAAGCAACTTATGAAAAGTATAAAATTATAAATCACAAAACCTCCAACTTCCTTCCTCTTGGTACAGTTCAAGATCCATTATGAAAGCCAACACTTTACTAACAGAATATATGAGTCATGGGCAGTCCAGAATGCCAAGTTCTAAAAAACAAAATTCAACCAATGTATAAACAACAGAAACAGTATTCCACTTGAAATACTCAGGCATTAATGTGTTGCTTTTAGGTAGATGCTAAAGAATTCTACCTCAACAAACTGGTTGTTTCTTGAGGCTTAAAGGAATTTTCTTCTCATCAAAACATGCAAATCTAACTTTGAAAATTAAGATTATCATGCATTAATGGAGTTTATTTTCATTCCTTTATTAAGAGATGCATTGTAATCTATTTCATTCAAGTTACTGTATATATTTCACTACTTATTGTGTATATTTCACTACTTATTTTCTTGAGAAAGCAACTGATCCCCAAAATCATAATTCTACAGTGAAATCTTTCTATCTAGCTTGCATTATTCAAAGTATTTTATTCTAATTTCCCACTACTATGTGGAGACTACAGGATACAATTAATGCAAATTTATTGTCACTTCTTAATTCATTCACTTACCTAAATATATATTATGGCTGACCCTTAGTTCCTTACATTAAAACAAAATAAGACAGTATAATACATACGAAATCAGGCATTTCACATTAAGATACATAAAAATAAAACTTTTATTTCAAGCAAAACCCCAGAATAACTCAATGGTCAAGGAACTTAAGTTGCAATTGCTGAAATTAAATGGGAGACATTCTGACAAAATTCTCGAAGTACTAACCCTTCTTCGAGCAGGTTCATTGAGCGATGCTTCGACAGGAGATAAGGATTTCATTTGTATGTAAAGGTCACTTACTGCCTCCCTGTGAAATAAAAAAAAAAACTGCATTTATCACTATCAATGTAAACAAAAAATTTACATAGAAAGTAAAATTTAACCATGAAAACTTACATACTTTTAAAAATTGTAATACTCAAAATTTACCATGAACAGAATGATTCCTAAAAAACTGTTAAAGAAAGACAGAACAAACAATACTACAATTATCAGTAAAAAAACAGTGTAGACCATGCAAACTGCAAACATTTTTTACATTAAATACAATAATTTTCTGGATATTTACTTTATATATTTTGCAGAAATAGCCTTTTATTCAAAATGTAACAGTAAAATCAGTTCTTAATATTCAGTAGATGTCTTCATCATAACACTTGTATCCTAAAACAAGGAGTGAACTGGTAGTTGGGAGCTTGTTTTTTGTTCTAAATTGAGAACATTTTGAGTTATTATTCTTGAATTTACTGTGGTATGTTTGTGGACATGAACGATTTGTTTGCCATGATTTCTATATTATTTTTGGCAACAGTAATTATATATACAGTACTTTAGGATACCATGATTTTTGCATGTTTTTAAGTTATATTTATGGAGTTATGCAGAAGCCACATATATTTTTACATTAATCTTGAATTTTACATGAAATGTCATATTAAAATAGACCACTGAGAAATGATCTATACACCACTATTACGTTTTTAAAGAACGTAACGCATTACTTAAAACTCTTGTTGCTTTTCTATTTTTCAAGGAACATTTGTTAACAGCTTGCCTGTACTTTGTTTTGGTATTAAAGATGTATGGAGACCATACCTGTGCGTGGCAGAGCCTTATGTAACAGCAAATTCAATTCTTAATATTCAGTAGAGATATCTTCATCATAACACTTAAAAGCACGTATCCTGAAACAAGGAGTGAACTGGTGGTCGGGAGCTTGTTTTCTTTTCTAAAATGAGAACGTTGGTGTTTTTCTGCTTAGTGGAAGAACTGTTGTAAATGCAGCTGTACACAGTGACACAATTTCTGCAAAGTACACAATACCTCGTACAGTCACCCTTGAGCTCTCATGCCCAACTTCGGCTTATAGACAGAGCCGTGGAAAGACATTACTATGTCATCACATGATCGGAAATATACTCGTATGTAACGGAATACCACATATGTTTAAAACAATTATGAAAATTATGTAAATGATTCTGGCATGATATTTTGATCATATCTTATTTATACAGTACTAGTATCACTTTTGCTATAAAGAGTATTGCTATTCTAATATTTTATGCTAATTTACAATGCAATACTGTACTTGGTAACCCTACCTTCATGGGTTCCATATAAGGGTACCAGTTGTGTGTGTGAGAGAGAGAGAGAGAGAGAGAGAGAGAGAGAGAGAGAGAGAGAGAGAGAGAGAGAGAGAGAGAGATTCAAGGGGGAACTCTGCCTGATCAGATCCCCGTGCTGTTGTTTTTTATAATAAAGCCAAGAAAACTACAAAATGGGTCTTTTCTTTACAATGACCATCAGGACAAAAATACTATTGCCTTGTCAAGGAAAGAATACTGTAAGTTGAATGATTAACATAGAGGAAAAAAAGTTACATGTTGGCCTTTCAGGATAAGAACCACCCTTGTTTCACCTTGTAAAACAGCAACTTTGTTTTTTTTTTATATATACCAATCAATGTTAGGAGAACAGCAAAAGTTGTAACAGTTTTCTATGAAAAAATAATTATGCAAATTATCAGACTGTGCTGAACAGCTTCTCACATAGGAAGCACTCAACCTGAACATTTCAGATGCGGTTATTTGATTTAAATTTACTAACATTGTTTTTGTTCCATGAGCTGGCATCTCGAGACCCCATTTTGGCTTTTCCCCATATACTTGTAGGTTAAGGCTGGCTTAACCTACAACAACCAAGTACTGTAGTTCATAATGTGTGGCAGAAGTGAGCTATAAGTCTGTAAAATCTAATTCAATCATTATATCTGAACAAATGCTGCTTGAGCAAACTTTTAAGGAAATGAAGGCCAGTTAGACATCTGACTGGGCATGTCCCAAAAGAGCCAGGAAATTCTGCCCTTGTGACGGACCCTAGTTTATGCATCTCAAGACCAAGAATCAATCCTCCAGCCTAGCCTTTGTGTACTCAGGGACAAACTCTAATTGAAACATAAAATGGGATTTCTGCAAAGAACCTTTAGTACTGTATATAGTATGCCATGCCAGAAACTACCAATGGTACTTCCTTTCAACCACTGCTTCTCAAGTTTCAGCTAATAATCTGAACCTTGGCAAATATTTTCTGACCATGTGTAATTGCATTAGAGTTTATATTTCACATGAACAAGCTGATTATAAAACAGCAGCCATAAAGATTTTTTTTGTTGCTTACAACAAAAACATTATGTATTTTACAGTAAAAAAAGTCAATATACCTTTAAATATAACTTCAACAGAGAATAAAAAAGAATTTACATACAAAAGTAGATACTACAAAGCATATTTAGTTATAAATATTCAAGTAGCCCAATAAAATGCAAACACAGTGATAAATAAATATAACTATAAACTCACCTAACACAAAACAGGAGAATTGGGTAAGTTGTCCATGATTTGATTCCTAAAAGAATAACTGCAACAAAGACGTGTACCTTTCTAGCATCGTATGACAAGAGAACATCACCATTCACAAGTGACCCAAACGTGAGATACCCGTAATTTGCTGATATTGTGTAAATAGTCAAGCAAACAAAAATTGCTGACATGCAGGCCTGGAAAAAAATGTAAATTTTGGCATTTGGACAGTTTCTGAGAGGAAAGGAATCTGATGTAAATTTGCATTAGGGGAGGGAGGGAATTACTAATACCGTACTGCAATCCTAGCAGCTCGTACCATTGCTCTTAAATGACAAGAGTCATAATGCTTTTCAATCTGATTAGGTCATTCTGACCCCAGTGATGTGGTTTGACCTCCAGTTTCTATCTGGTCATTGTTCATTACATGAACATTGACCTTTCAACAACTGTTTTAAATGGTTTTCCAAACAATACTGTTTAACCAGGTAACCCTCATATAACAGGTTTTACTGAATCTTTCCCCATTAAATATTTGTATTAACAATTTCAACCCTGGCTTTTAAGATTATTCACTTCAGTAGTTTCATACTAAAGGCAACTTTAGGCTTCCTTCCACTCTGAAATAACTACATAACATTAAATTTTATTGCATTATAGCTTTCTTCATCCCCATATGACAAAGAAGCCCTTACTGAATGAGTGTTCCTGTTGTATATTTTGCCCTTGTTATAGTTTGGACATAAAGAAACCATTTCTTTACAATCTTACTTTTCTTTTCCTTTCTTCTGCCTTATCTGCTCTTACTAATATCTTCCTAGATATACAGGCTTTACATAAAACCTTAGGTAGTTACACTTATCCTCTACACGTATTTCCTTTATTCAAGCGACCAAGTAGGAATCAGGTTCCAAGTGACCAATCTTCCATTTTTCATATTCATATCACTTCTTTAGAAATCATTGTACAGTCTCTTACCCAAGACCATTTAAAAGCTTTCCTGACTTATCAGTGCTAGAAACCCATAGGTATGGGTTTGACTGTTATCAAACATCAGATTCAATTCCCTCACATGGGATTGGTATTGTGTAGTTGGCTGAACTGCCAGTTCTGTTTGCGGCTTGTCTTCATCAATGATTATTCTATAATTCCCTGTTATTCTCTGTCCATGGTGGTAGATTTAGGATTTGCAGGTTTGGCATAAGTGGACTTGAGACATTTCTTCATTTCTGAAATTCTAATCTATTGATCTAGTTTGATTTATCTCTAACACTTGTGGTTAGCTGCATGAAATCAATCTTAATACTTTTAAAATTCTTCTCTTTCCTACAGAATCCACATACAGTACTCATTTTTTAGCTAATCTATCTCTACATGCGTATCTACAGAGACGACTTAACCTAATACCTCTGTACCTACACCAATGGCATTCTTACATGTACGATATTTACACAGAAGGGAGAGTCACTGATTTTCAGCAAGGACTGGCTACATTTAAAGTTTCCTTTTAAATGCAGTGTTCGTAAGTTTCTAGCGACAAACTTACGAGACCACCAGATGATAAGGATTTTCACTTATAGTTTCACAACTGGGTCAGATATATTTAGTTAGCACACTTTGTGAAGAACTCCCACGTAACATGGCATGTTATTAATTAAAAGCAGGCAAAATCTGTGTGGCTTATAGAGTTTGCCTGGCTAATTGTATCTTTTTTTTTTCAGGTAACTCTCCTTCTCAATGTTCCTTATTTTAAAATTATGGAGTCAGGTTTGGTAAGTATGATTTTATACTGTTAATTTCTGAATGTTTTGAAAAATATGAGAATGATCTCTTCTGGCATTTACCAAATTGTCTAAAAGACATCTTTTGCATTAGACATTCCCTTGTAACTATTCTAAAACTGGATAAAAACATGAAATCTTGGCCTTTTTCTATTTCGAATAAAATGTTGAAGTGCATAAGAGGCCGAGTTGGATAAGCCTGTGAAAACTTGTATTTCTTCTTCCAGAGTTCTTTTACTTTTCAGACTGTGGTTTTGACCCTGGACTCTTTTATTTTTGTTGGGTATCTGTACACACAGCCATTGCCTGTCCATTATTTTTCAAGTTTTATCTTTTATAGTTTCAAAACTCATTCAGAACGCACTCCACCTTCCAGATGAACTATAACAGAGAGGAACAATACAGCTATTTTTCTTAAATAGATTTCCTTCAAGAACCACTTGACCCTCGATGTCTACAGAACCATCATTCTGTTTAGATCATATTTAAAAGTGGATGCAAAATCTAGTATGAGTTGCTTCACTTGATCACATCAGCCACTTGAACTGAAGTTGAATGACAGGGCATGTCATTCAACTTCACCCTATTCCTAACTCAGTGTATCATCCAGATATCAGGGTTATTCCAGCTGGTCATCAAATGGTACAGTTCAGTGAAAGTTTGAAATGAAGGTAGGGCTAAAGACACTGGGCAGCAACTGGAGAATTACTTGAATATAAAAATTACAAAAACAAAAAAGGAAGACAGGCAGGGATGACAAAAGTTCTTCCATGGTGTGCCACATGAGGAACACTGGAACCTCAGCCCCCATAGGGTTTCAGTTCTTAAATTCCTGTGTAATACAAGGCACATTACGAAATGAAAATTCCCTATACAAGATGTGGCAATTACTTTTGAACTTGATTTATGGAGTCCCTAAATATGGTCAGTGAAACATATAACAATTCACTGGTGCATACAACCATAAAAAAATTGGACAAAAACTGATGATTTATCTAACTTTTACATAATAAAAATTGAAGGTCTCAATAACCTGTAAAAAGTTATTTGTAATATACAATACTGTACATTATTGGAAGTCACAACAAAATTTACCAAGCTCTAAACAAATATACGGTAATTATGAGTCAATATAGTATTAAAACCAATGAATACAGAAAAACTGCCTAAAAGGTGCAGGTACTTAAATGTTAGCATCTTATCATCAGAGTAAAAAACCTTTAACATTCACAAGGTGTAGGTACTCTAAGTAATGGCATCTTATCAACTAACCAATAAAAGATTACAAATGTCTTAAACATTATGTATATTTCAAATAATATTCAAAGTCATAAAATCAATCAAAGTCTGTCCATCAGGTAAGGATGCTTAAGTAAATTAAGCTAAGGATGAAATATGGTCTGTAATTATTAACTTACCTTTGCAAAAGTTGGCCCATCTTGTTTTTTCAAACATGAGTATATTGGAACACTGCTTACATGACACTGGTAGCCAAAGCATATGGTAGGTAACACATTAACAACCTATAATGAATATAGAAGTTTAGTATCAAAAACTAATCGCTATATCATCATGGCTGTACAAGTTACCAAAATTATAGTTAACAAAATATATATAACTAAGATAAGTACTTGAATTACAGTACTTTAATCTTGCTAAACAAACAATGTGCACAGCCAAACTTCGTATTCATGGCTTAAGTATTTCTGAGCTCCCTTGCAGAAGTATGACAAAAACATATTTAGCCATGAGCCAAGAGAGCTTAAAGGGAAAAACATGAATATGTTGATATTTGATGCTTAAAAAGTATTGACAATCCTTTTTGAAGTCTTAATAAAAGTGCCTTTACTTATCAGATTAGATTCATAAAAACTGAATAAAGGGATAGACTCAGTTACAGGGATTCTATTTACAGAGATCCAAAAGGAATCTGACATGTATAATTACAGAAATTCTTCAAAACCTGACATGTAAAATTACAGAAATTCTTCAAAAGATAAGAACATCTTGCACTTCCTTGGCTTAAAGTTTGACAAATCAATGGAATTATACCTTCATACTATGATGAAAATTATGAATTTTAAACATTCATTTTATGGATATAGGATATGGTGAAAGAAACCTGGAATTGATGTTAGCATCAGAGGGCTCATCCTTTTGACGCATAAAGGAGTTGTGAAAGACGGAAACCCTGATGCCTGTATGTCCAGTACCCAAGGAGGTAAGAAGTTGAATAATATATATTTCAAATTTATACATCAGGGATAAACAGGGAATGACAAATACTTTTCCTTGGGGAAAATCTGTGAAGTCTACATCAATGGGAATTTCATAATGGAAATGAAATAAATCACTGAAGTCTACATCAATGGGAATTTCATAATGGAAATGAAATAAATAATGTGAAAACTAAGGAACCTACAAAGCTGACAACCTTACCTACAGTGGGACTTACTGTCCTATTCTTCAACAGATCCAAAGATTACAAGTCTATCCCCCCCTTGTGTCACATCCATGAGAACAAGGTTGTAATAAACTGCTCGATAGGTTTCATCTTGTGGACAAAGAACAAAATTTTGCCATGAATTTAAACTGTGCTTCAAAACCACTTCATGAGCCAGAATGGAGGAAAAGTTGTAAGGCATCAAGAGACACAAGAAATTTATGAATTCCCTCAACCATGGTGATACAGAAGAACTGTTCTGGCAGAGCAAGGAAAAGGCACTCCCCTTTCTTAGCCTGGAAAAATAACAAACTAGCAAACTGTGTAGTGGTTAGTCCCAACATTTGTAAAAACTGTGTCCTTGCTGGCTGCAAGAGTAGTGTTTGTCCTTAATTCTGAGAGATGTGCCGCTAACTCATCAAACTCAGAGCTGCAGAGATAAAATAACAGTGAATACTATCAGGAAACTATCAGGTCTACTGTGTTCTCACATGAGAAAAAAAAGAGATCTATGAACTCCTCAGAATGAGGGTGATAATTCCCTACAAAAAGCTGGCTACTAATAAAATAATACCAACCATTGCAGTAAAAGCAAAATAAGTTTAAATTAGCTATACAGTAGATGTAGAGGGGAGGTCTGCATTGTTTGCAAATATCTTTGGGTAAACATAAAATATTGTCTATGATACTACTGGACAGGGTCAATGTGTGAAATTCAACTTTCAGGATTTCTGTGGAAACTGTTGGAATGTATGAGAGGCACAGGAGCTGTTCCCACTTGGTGAGCCTTCTGGTAACATCCATTAGGAACATCCAAGAGTGGCAAACCACTCATGATGTGATCAAATGGAGCTGCCATGGCAAATGACCGGCTCTTGGATATTGGGACTTCATCTCAAACTGGCTTAATCAGGCCAAATAATAGTAGGCATGGACTTTCCAGCTATCCCAGGAAAAATATATGGCAGATTTTTTTCCAAGCTACATGGATAGGAAGAGAGAAAAAATGTTGAGAACTTATCACTGATCAGAGAAGAAATAAGCAACGAAATACTGACTCAAATACACAACAAAGGACTCAGCATGCAAGGAAGGAGCAACTGATCCAAGGTCAGAACTAGTCTTCCACCTGAGGCCGATTGTGACAATGGTATTCACATTTGGAATGAACCTTGAGACTGTAGACACCTTACTGCCTTTCTAAAGGGAAAGTAATAGTAAGCTCTCAGCCAGCCATACAAGGCATACTGCAAGTGTTAACCCCCTACATAGAATTGAAAGTTTTCACAAACATGGGACCAAAAAGTGGAATATGGAAACCACTCGAAGGCATAATACAAAAGATAATAGAGGTGTGATGTGACAATGCGGAAGGGATATATATTCTACATGATGGTAAAATAATGACACAGAGACCAAAGATTAGTCACATAAGAGTAATGAAATCTATAATGGAATATAAAATTTAGGCCAAGGGCCAAGCACTGGGACCTATGATATCATTCAGCACTGAAATCTTGAATAAAGGAAAGGAAAAAAAGGATGGTTTTGAGAATCTGGCATGACTTGCTTTGAGATGTAATCACTTTTGAAGTGTTCAATTCTTCATTTAAAAGTTCCTATTGTAAAACAAAAGCTTGTATTTTAGTTCAAATGTCTTTGAGTTTGTAAATTTTTGTTTTGATCTGCACATGGACATCATGATACTAACCTCTGACCAATGAGAATCATATATTATCACAGGACCCTTTGGGTAGTTCCCCATATAAAACTCTTCTACAATGATAGCCATCAGATAAAATATGGACAAAACACCAACATAACTGAAAATAAACATACAAAATACATGAAATGCTTCCATTACATCAATAGGGAACAAAATTCCACTCTCTCAAAGTAAAAATAAAATGTTACAATAATGTGCATCGTCAATCAAAAATACTGTAATACACTGTTCGAGCACTGAAACTATCCAAAGTTTGGACATAGGTTCTGTAGTACATTATCACATATGCAAACTAATAAAAATTACATCACTAATAAAAGTAAGAGGCCTAACTAAAACAGTAGAAAAATTACATCACTAATAAAAGTAAGAGGCCTACCTAAAACAGTAGTCTGAGTCATAGAAAAAAATTATACAAACACTATTATTATAAAAAAATAATTCAGGTGCAAAAATATACTATGAAACTTCATAAAACTGCCAAAAAAAGTGATAAAATGCAACTGTGACTTGGAAAAGTTTAACAAGATCACAAACACTTTTCTAGGTAATAAGACCCATCCAAAAAACTCATGTTTAAATGAGCGGTGACAACTGGAGGAGGTACAATAAAAAAGACTGGATAATCAGGCAGAACAACAAAGGGAATACTGTAGATCAAAAGTAAGAAGCAAGAGGCCATGTAGCTGAGGGGTAAAGGATTAATAGTAAGCTGTATTAGCCCATTCCCCAATGGAGCTTTTCTTCAGCCCACAGCTGCAGTGCTTTTTCCCATTTACTTTCTGTCTATTAATTTCACTTCCTTTCTTTTCCTCTTCTAATTTTTTTGCTATTTCTGCCAGTATAGAACTCTGACTGAGTGGCAGCATTATATAATTTTATAACAAGACAAGCAAGCCTTTTTTATTACTCCATGAATAACTCTAATGCAGAGTCTTTATGCACAAAGGGAAATACTGTACAGTATATATTATTTAGAAAACTTACCCAGTAAATAGGCAAGTGACACTGTAGATTTTGTAATGAAAAGGAAATAAACAATCATGATCCAATTACAGACAGCATGGCATGATGCATACACATTCTCCAAGAAATACTTTTAATGAATAATAAAAGAAAGCCATGACTACTATATGCACATAAGGAAAATTTTTCATCTAAGTGCTTGGATTCCATGATAAATTATGCACGTTCAGTAACATAACGGTGCCTTCATGATCAAATCATTCACAATAAAACCACCTCAGTCTTTGAAAATGATCAAAAAGGGTCATACAAAAGTCTAGTACAGTACCTGTATTTCCCTTACCTGAAACAAATAATTTTGCCAAATAAAGTACTCATCATTGAGAGATAACAAAGATATATAGAGAAATTAAACAGGAACAGTATTTGTTCAGGAATAGTATTTGTTAAGTACAAAATAAGCCCGTATGACATCAGATTGTAATGATCACATCAGCCCTCTAATACTGTAGAATGATGACCTGGATTTTTTTCAGAACTAAAATGATATTTTTATGATAAAATAAAGTTTTGTACATACTTACCCGGCAGATATATACTTAGCTATAGTCTCCGACGTTCCCGACAGAATTTCAAAACTCGCGGCACACGCACAGGTAGGTCAGGTGATCAACCATACCCGCCGCTGGGTGGCGGAATAGGAACCATTCCCGTTTTCTAATCAGATTTTCTCTTCCACCTGTCTCCTGAGGGGAGGCTGGGCGGGCCATCAATCGTATATATCTGCCGGGTAAGTATGTACAAAACTTTATTTTATTATAAAAATATCATTTTTGTACATGCAACTTACCCGTCAGATATATACTTAGCTGAATGGCACCCTTGGAGGAGGGCAAGAGACAGAAAATAACTAAAAACGGGAAACAACATATGTTGTAGGATAAACAAAAACCATGGTTCTTACCTGATTGGGCAGAAGACTTCATGGATACTGTCTATGAGTCTGCTTGCCTCAGGAGCTTCAGCGAGGATGTGACCTGTGACTGACAGCCCTTCTGGATCGTGCCAATGGGGATGACCCACTAACATGGCCGAGCCTATAGCGGATCGTGTCAAAGGGGGCTGACCCACTTACATGACCGAGCCTACACCTGAATCGTATCAATGGGGCTATCCTCTTTACATGACAGAGCTAGGTGTCCATACAAATTACAAGGAACATGACAACCAATCCCGACCACCTGACCAATCCTAACCTTGTTAGTGATAAGAATTGAAAGGGAAGCATAATTCCATCACCCTCTTTCAACCAACCATAAAAACACACACCACCAAGCCTAAAAACAACTAAATTAACTAAACTAAATAGGATTGGATTCAGCTCCTGTCCCAGCACCGAATCCGAGATACGTGCGCTCCTAGAGAGAAGCACTTATCATACGTTACTCTAATATCTCGTAAGTAATGAGATGCGAACGTTGAATTACACCTCCAATAGGTTGCCTCTAAAATAGACTGGAGAGACAACGTCTTGTGAAAAGCCAAGGAAGTAGCAATGGCTCTCACTTCGTGTGCTTTCACTCTAAGGAGCTTAAAGTGCTCATCCTCACATGAGATATGCGCTTCCTTGATGACGTCCTTAATAAAAAAGGACAGCGCATTCTTTGAGATCGCCCGTGAAGGATTCCTGACAGAGCACCAAAGACTTTCAACCGATCCTCCCAGAGATTTCTTCTTTTCTAAGTAGAATTTAAGGCTCCTGACAGGGCATAGAGTCCTCTCCAACTCATGTCCCGTCACAGAAGAAAGATCTTTTAATTCAAAGGTTCTTGGCCACGGTTTAGAAGGATTCTCATTCTTCGCTAGAAAGAATGGTTTAAAGGAGCATATAGCCGAACCTCCCTTAAAACCAACTTTGCCGTCTAAGGCTTGTATTTCACTTATTCTCTTAGCTGAGGCAAGGGCAAAGAGGAAAAGTGACTTCCTGGTGAGATCCCTGAAGGAAGCTTGATGAGGAGGTTCGAATTTTTTAGACATTAAGAATTTCAAAACTATGTCTAGAATCCAACTGGGAGGTTTCGAAGTCATGAATTTTGACGTTTCAAAAGACCTTATAAGGTCATGAAGGTCTCTGTTTTCCGAGATATTCAGATCTCTGTGTCTGAAAACCGAAGATAACATACTCCTGTATCCCTTAATTGTGGATACAGCGAGGTTGCAATGTTCCCTCAGGAAGATAAAGAAATCAGCAATGTTTGTCACAGAGGTACTGGAAGAGGATATCTTATTGGTCCTGCACCATCTTCTAAAGACCTCCCACTTCGACTGGTAGACGCGAAGGGTTGAGGATCTCCTGGCTCTTGCAATAGCCTTTGCAGCTTTGTGCGAAAAACCCTTCGCTCTGACCAGACCTTCGATAGTCTGAAGGCAGTTAGACTGAGAGCGGGGAGATTCTTGTGGAATCTGTTGAAGTGGGGCTGTTTGAGAAGATTGTTCCTGTGTGGAAGCGATCTTGGAAAATCTACTATCCATTCCAGTACCTCTGTGAACCAGTCTTGAGCTGGCCAAAACGGAGCTACCAGTGTCAGTCTCGCGCCTTCCGATGATGCAAACTTTCTTACCACTTCTCCTAGGATCTTGAATGGGGGAAAGGCATATCCGTCTAATCCTGTCCAATCTAGGAGAAGACTGTCTATTGCAACTGCTCTCGGGTCCGATATCGGAGAGCAGTAGTTTTCAAGCCTTGCATTCCAGTGGGTTGCAAAAGGTCGATATTCGGCCTTCCCCACAGGTTCCACAGTCTTTCGCAGACTTCTGAATGGAGAGTCCACTCTGTGGGAAGGACCTGATCCTTCCTGCTGAGAAGGTCGGCCCTCACATTCCTCTCTCCCTGTACAAATCTGGTGAGGAGTCTGATCCTCCTCTCCTGAGCCCATAACAGCAACGTTTTTGCCGTTTCGTAAAGGGAGAAGGAGTGTGTTCCTCCCTGTTTCCTTATATAAGCCAGGGCAGTAGTGTTGTCTGAGTTCACTTGGACTACTTGTCCTGCGACAAGGAACTCGAACTTGATGAGAGCCAAATGAACTGCTGATAGCTCTTTCTTGTTGATGTGCCAGTTCACCTGGTCTCCTCCCAGGTGCCTGACACTTCTCTCGACCCTAGTGTTGCCCCCATCCCGACTCGAGGGCGTCTGAGAACAACACTAGGGTAGGGCTCGGTAACTGAAGAGACAGTCCTTGGCATAATTTTCGAGGGTCTAACCACCAGTTGAGATCCTCTTTTATCTTGTCCGAAATTTGGAACAAAGTTGCTAAGTCCTGAGACTTCTGGTCCCAACTCTCCTTTAGGAAAAACTGAAGAGGTCTCAGATGAAGTTTTCCTAAGGAGACGAACTGTTCCAGCGAGGAAATGGTCCCCAGCAGACTCATCCACTCCCTCGCTGAACAATGTTTTCTCCTTAGAAAAACTGTCACCTTTTCTATGCAGCGATCTATTCTCTCTTGGGATGGAAAGGCTAGAAAATCCCGAGAATCCATCAGAATCCCCAGGTAAACAATGCTCTGCTGCGGAACAACCTGGGATTTCTGTAGGTTTACTAATAGTCCAAGGGACTGTGTCATATTTAGGTGATCGACAAGTACTCCAGACAACTGTCCTTTGATTGAGCTCGAATCAGCCAATCGTCGAGATACATTGATATCCTCACTCCCTCTAAGTGAAGCCAGCGTGCCACATTCCTTAAGATGCCCGTGAACACTTGTGGGGCCGTCGAAAGACCGAAGCACAGGGACCTGAATTGAAAAACTTTTCCCCGAATCACGAACCTCAGGAACTTTCTTGACGAGGGATGAATGGGAATGTGGAAGTAAGCGTCCTGCAGGTCCAGGGAGACCATCCAATCCCCTGGACGAAGAGCTGCAAGAACCGAAGAGGTAGTCTCCATTTTGAATTTCGTCTTGATTATGAAGAAATTCAGGGCGCTTACATCCAGAACCGGTCTCCAACCCCCCGAGGATTTCGGAACCAGAAAAAGACGGTTGTAAAACCGGGGAATGGAGGTCTTGAACTGGTTCTATTGCTTCCTTTTCTAACATTTGTTCCACTGCTAGAAAAAGAGCCTGGTTCTTGATGGGATCCCTGTAGCTGGCGGATAACTCCTGGGAGTTGATGTTAAAGGAGGACTTTCCTGAAGGGGATAAGGTAGCCTCTTCTTAAAATGGAGAGGGACCAGTCGTCCGCCCCTCTCTGTGCCCAGACCTCGGCGAATTGTAGCAGTCTGGCACCCACTGTCGTCTGGAGTACTCGTTCTTCATTTGGTCCTTCTGATAGAGCGAGAGGAAGACCTTCCTCTTCTCTCTGGTCTTTTGCTCCTGAAGGAGGGTCTGGACGAAGGACCACCTCGAAAGGGCTCCTGAAAGGGAGCCTTCTCCTTCTTGGCGAAAGGGACGGCAGGTCTGACCCTCTTCGAAGACTGGGCCAAAAGGTCCTGTGTCGCCTTTTCAGATAACGAGCGAGAAATCTCCTTCACCAAGTTTTGAGGAAAAAGGTGAGGAGAAAAAGGAGCAAACAGAAGAGAGGATCTCTGAAGAGGAGACACAGACTTCGTGAGGAAAGAGCTGAATACTGACCTCTTCTTCAGAATAGCAGCTCCGAATAAGGCAGCGACTTCCAGAAGAACTGTCCCTCACTGCTTTGTCCAAGCAAGACAAAACACTCACGAAGTCATCCAAACACAGGAATTCGGGATCCCGAGTCCTGTTGGCCAAAGCTCCAAGAGACCAATCCATAAAGTTGAAGACTTCCACAACTCTAAAAAGACCCTTGAGGAGATGATCCATTTCACTCATTCCCCAAGTCGCCTTCGCTGAAGAAAGGGAAAGTCTCCTGGAGGAGTCAACCAGATTAGAGAAATCTGCGTCAGCAGATGTGGGGAGCCCCAACCCCATAGGCTCCTTGGTCTCATACCACATTCCTGATTTTCCCAAAAGTTTCAAAGGAGGGAAAGAGAAAACCGTCTTGCTTGCATCCTTCTTAGATTGCATCCACTCCCCGACTCCTTTAAAGGCCTTCCTCATCGAAATCGTAGGGCGCATCTTGACAAACGAAGAGGGTCTAGTTGACTTGGTGCTGTCCCACAAAGATCCCGGAGAAGGAGGGGCAGCATGACAAAGAGAATCTCCAAACTCCTGAATTAAAACCGAAGCCAACCGTTTGTAATCCGAAACTCCAGCGTCCTTAGGAGAATCCTCTTCTGAAACTTCCTCCAAAGCAGCAGGCGGAGAGGAAGGCTTAAGAGAAGAAGAGCGCCTATTGGGAGAAGCGAGCCTGGAAGGAGAAGCACTCCTGTCCAACGAAGAGCGCCTACCAGGAGAATGGCGCCTGACCCCGGACGGGCGCCTGTCAGGAGAGGGGGTCCTGTCCACTGATGAGAGCCTTCCAGGAGAGGAGGCCCTAAAACGAGGGCGCTTGGTAGGAGGAGAATGCGTCTGCCGGAAGGAGGGAGCTTGGAAGACGACGAGCGCCTGCCCAAAGGAGAAGTACAGTGAGGCGAAGTGCGCCTGGAAGGAGAGGCGCTTCTCTCCGATGACGAGCGCCTGGAAGAAGTGCGCCTGCTGGGAGACTGGCGCCTGTTCGGCGAAGAGCGTCTACGAGACGAAGAAAACTTGCTGGAAGAAGGAAGCTTGGCAGGAGAAGAGCGACGAGTTGAAGACGAGAGCTTCCTGGAACTCTTGACAGGAAGAAAGTCATCCTTCCTACGAGAAGAGGAGTCCTTAGAAAGAGATCCAACAAGCGCCGATAACTGCTCCTGGAGGCCGATCAAAATCTTCTTCGTCGAATCCTTCACCCCTGATGGAGAGGAGGAGGGGATCTACGAGCTCTCTTCCTGACAATAGGAGAATCCTCGGGAAGCGCTCAGGGCTCGAGTCCAAACGCTCTACTCTAGGAGCCTTCCAAGATCTCTTCAAAGGGCGCGACTCCTCAGCCGAACTCCAACCACGTCTCGGAGAAGACGCGTCAGACGACGAGAAACACTTTTTCAGGATGCCTTTTCTATGGCGATCCAAGGCAGCCTGGGACGCAACAACAGGATCTGCCGAAGGGACGCCTGATCGTTGGGGATGCTCTACATCCTCCCTGCGGCTTTCGACATTCCTCCTCCACTGGTCCTGGGAGTTTGGAAGAGGTCTGAGGCCTAGGAGCAATGCGGGCCGATCAGACGCCCCTCCACTACACTGGGGACACTGCACATATCACTGTCACTCTTACCTTCCTTCATCAGCGGCAGCCAGTTGCGATTTCACACGAAGAAGTTCCGCTTTCATCGCAGCCATTTCAGAGGACGAATCCACAGGTTCGATGAAGGGAGAAGGGGCTGAAACCAAAGGATTAGGAGAGTCTACTGGGTTAATTTCTAAATCATGCTCAGCAGAGCGAGACCTACTCGAGCTTCTGGAGGAAGCCTTCCTAACTCTATCCTTTTCAAGCTTCTTCAGATAAGAAGACAAAACCTTCCATTCCTGATCAGACAATTTCTCACACTCCTTGCACCTATTGTCCAAAGAACAATCATTCCCCTACACCTCATACATACAGTGTGAGGGTCTACCGAAGCTTTCGGCAACCTCACCTTACATTCTTGCCTAGCACACACACGGAACACAGGCGAAACATTAACGTCAGACATCTTAATGAACAATCCAAAAGCAAATCCAAAAAACAGTCCACAATAGCGTATGCCAAACCAAAGATCCAATACGTCACCAAAATCAGGCCAAATAGATCCTCAGCAAGCGAGAAAAACGAAAATCAAAGCAGGAGGAACCAACAACAGATGTTGCCGGAACCAGCGACAGAGAAAATCTGATTAGAAAACGGGAATGGTTCCTATTCCCGCCACCCAGCGGCGGGTATGGTTGATCACCTGACCTACCTGTGCGTGTGCCGCGAGTTTTGAAATTCTGTCGGGAACGTCGGAGACTATAGCTAAGTATATATCTGACGGGTAAGTTGCATGTACAAAAACATATAGTGCAACTGGTCCTTCAAATTTCAACTGCTGCCCAATACAACTGAATCACTACTGCTCAGCTTTTAAATAATCACCTTTCCATGTTAACACACTGCAAAGCTGAAGTTTGAATGTGAGGTTTGAGCAAGTTTCCAGGTATTCTTTTTATTTTAGGCTGGTTTCCTTTACAACACAGAATAAGCCAGCAAGTAATTTGATCGATGAAGATTGTAGTGTTAAGCTCTTGGCAAAAAGAAATAAAGTAACTTTAATTATGATATGGATGGTAGAATCTGTCAATAATTTGAGGCAGCAGGACTGGACACTGACTCCTCATCTTTATAAAGTGACTGGGTGTGGCAAGTCAGATGGGGAACTCGCCCTAGCAATGGACACCTCAACCAGTGTTAACCAGTGCTATTTTTGTTTTGCTGTTTCCAATCAGCACTACGTTAAGCAGGCTAACTGGGCACCAAGGCAAAAATTAATAAAAACTAGTTTATTGCAAAAATTACTTTTGAATTCAGAAATGATTTCACAATGAAATATTTTTACCAGCATTACATCAAGTGGTGTGTGTCATCAGTTGTAATATTTAAAACAGATGACAGGAAGTTATTATTGTTAATTTGGATATAACAGTCTACATGAGATTTATTACTCATACATTACTATATATATATATATATTAAAAATTATATATATATACTAAAAAATATAAAAGATGATTGTTTGTATCCCCACAGGAAAAATTACAGATTTATTCAACTTCAACACTGGGATGATCGTTTGTACCTACCATTTGCACTGTATTTATGAAAACCCTTACCCTGTCACCTAAAAATTTTAGTTTCCATTACTTAAAATTCTTCAGTGTCCAATAAATATGTCAATTCCTCCCAAAATTACTCACCTCATAAATCTAAGGCCATCAATTCGTTTGAAACAAGATGGAAAAATAAGTGGTAAAGAAGAGATTGTCATTGTGAACTTTCTGTGGAGATACCATCGATGGCAGAAATCCATTCCAATGTAAGAAGCAAATACTGAAAAAAATAAATAAATAATTAAGCAATCTACTGTTTTACAATACTGTACTGCAATTTCAATTACTAAAATAAAAGCAAATTAATTTGCTGAATAAACAATTAGGAGCATATAAATCATCATTTTATGCAAATGTATCCCTAAATTTCTAACTTTATGCTTCAATCTGTCGTCTGAAATTGGCAGCTTTTCAGAGTGGATTTCAACCTTTGGATCAAAAAGACATCTGATCTCTTTTAGCACTTCATCAAAAGGCCAAGGAAAGGAATGGCGAGTGAGCAAGGTTGTTGCATCACAACAATGCACCAGGGTTACTTGTTAATCCTTCTCTGTGACTTCTTGGTCAGGCAGATGACTCTCATTTCCCAACTGCCTTACTCTACTGATCTAGCCCCTGCAGGCTTTCCTTGCTCTGAGAGACAAAAGCCAGCTTGAAAAGAAACTGATTTCAGACATCAGGAAAGACAGAAGCATATTGGCTACAGGACCTGTGCACTCTCCCTACAAAAGAATTTCCGGATGTATTCTAAAACTAGAAAGTCTTTGGAAGCAGTGTATTCATTATGGAAAAAACTATTTTGAAGGAGAAAAGTCTGAACAAGCTTTAAGTAGGAAATAAATTTTTGTAAAAGGCTTGGTTTCTTTTTCGATAGGCTTCAGATTTGTGTACAACCAAAGTACCTATGAGTATGCCAAGATCGATTACACTTGAATATTTCCAAACCTTCAAACTTTTCCCTCACAGGTGGGATCTTGAAGGCTGTCAAGACTATGTGACAGCACATATCAAGTTTTAAATGTTGATGTTGATCTTGATTCAGATGGTCACTGAAATGATTTGAGGATTTAAGCACAGGTCTCTAAGGCATCACTAGATATAAAACAATACACTAAAATAAAGGCATGAAACCTTAGATGCAGGAACCTAACACAGAAGCCCAAGAAAAACAGAAGCAGAACACAGTGAGTATGCCCATGAGACAAGTAACTAAAGATACAGAACTTGGGACTCATGAGTGGGATAAAGCCACTCACACCAAAGTATGTGGAACAGGGGGAATCAATGTTCCAGCTCCAATTGTACTACAAATTTTAAAATGTGGAGAATCTATCCACATATGTGGACTCTACACAAGGAGTTTGCTACAGTGGCTGGGTCACAAAAGAAAAAGTAGTGATATGCCTTCCTTCAGCACAAAAAACTATACACTACACAGAGATAATAAACAGGGTTACTGGGGAAGGAGAGGCACTGGAAGGGTATGACTCCAGCAATGAAAAAGAACAAGGGCACGAACATGTGACACACACAAAAGCAAATCTCAACTAACACAAGACGAATGTCAGCAATGAACCGCACGCTAAGGCGGCCGAGAAAAAAATGGTCACAGGTGACACATAGGCCTACCTGATAGGCTTTTGTTTTCTATTGAAATCAGAGACAGCCACAGGACTTTGCGCTCAGTACTCCATTCTATGAAAGTGTATGTTTGTATTCCAGTTGGAACAAATACCATTTACATCTTAGGTAAAATAAGGTCTGCACTGGTAAACAAACAATCCAAGATAGTATCAGCAGAAAATACAAAAAAATAACACTTTAGCTTACCTCTGTCAAACTGATCGCCAATAATGATGATGAAAGTTATACAAGTGATGAAACAGTACAAGGAGATGAACATTGAAGCCACAACACTCCAACATGGGTTGCACATATGTAGAATCAACTGTCAGAAAATTAGGAAAATGTCACTTGTATCAAATCATGCCAGAGAATCAAAATATAAAATACTTTAAAATGTTAATCTCTCATACACTTTTTCTTTCCTCTTCTTCTTCTTGTTACCCAAAAATTATTTGAAAGCATCACATCATTCTCACGACATGACCTATTACAGGAATGCACATGCAGTAGCTGCATATCTCACATAAAGTATTACATATGATCCGTATGCAAAGGAAGAACAAAGCTGTAAATCCTACCACAGAATCCATATACACCTGATCTATTGAACTGTGGCTATGCAAATTTTATTTGAAAGAGTGAAAAAGTTATTCAACCAGCATCATCATCAAATACTAAAGAACAGGATTCACTTACAGCATTTTATGTTGCAAAGTATCTACTTTACAGGTTATTGTAAATTGCAATGGCACCACAGTACTGGTTAATTTTATTCACACATCAACAGTACACCACAGAAACAGAACATAATTAAAAGATCTTAACATACTACTAAATTTCAGCATTAAGTAAAAAGTTTGATATATTTAATTTGATAATTGGATATCATGCACTATAGCTTCACTCATCGTGATTTTGGATAGCTTCTTTTTATCTATGAAAAATTGGAATGAGCAAACTATAAACAGTTTGTCAACCTCCAATGAACAAATAGAACAGATATGAATTGAATGATAGCAAACAAGGATGTATAATTTACATAAAACTGAGCTGCTTGAAAAAAGATGTGAGTAACAAGTGAATGTGATGTAGAAAACTATTTTTTTTTAAATACAGTACTTGAACAATGATTTTAATTTTACCTCTTGATATGTTTTACAGTTCCTTTCACTTGCACAACGACCAATTATAAGAAGAGATCCTAAGGCACAAGCTGTAAATATCTGTAATGAAAAATATAAAGTGAAAAACTGTTAAAAAGTCCCAATATCACAGAACCTCTAATTTAGCATAACAGTTCTAAACAAACCATTTCAAACTAAATTACACAATGAATCGGTACTAAAACAAGCAAGTTTCCTGACAGGTGGAGCCAATCTTCTGACACAGTTTGATTCAAAGTCTTGGAATGCATGAACTTCACATCAATTAAATTTATAAGCCATTTTCGTAATGCCATACCTCCAAGTTTGCACAGCCAAATCTCAAGTTGCATTCCAGAACATAAAAGTGAAATGAAGCAGTCAGACAACAGGCAAGACCACCCTTCCCCTAAGTCGAGGTGATATTTATCATCACTCAACTCAGACATGAGTAGATCAGTATAATATAGTGTTCCTTATTACAGTACATCATTTGTTTCAGCTTTGTTCTTAGATATCTACAGTAATTTCCCTAATAGAAAATTGTAATAAAGTGATGTAAATGAAATGTTATTTATAGTAATGTATATTTACAACATACACTTAATATGCACTATAACAAAGCTCAACTCTGAGTATATTAACTTAACTGGCAATAGTCCTGTTGTCGGACCAATACGAACATTCTGGAAATTACTTCACTTCCCTCAACCACAAGATACCAAAGTACTTTTGCTGATTGTTATGTATAAAATGTTAATGAAGATGAGACAGGAGCAGGAATGTTTTCAGGCTCCAATTCCCTTTCTGAGTGAAGATGAAAAAACTTGAAATTGTCTATACCCCTCTAATCCAACAAAAGAGACTACTGTTGACATGAATGCAAGATTACTTTTCCACTTGAACAGCCTCCCGTCTTACATAATCTTTATTTGAAAGTAAAATATATACAGATGAATCCATTTACATACCTAAGAAGCTACGCCTAAATAGAGATACAAAGCTTCCCTTTGCAGTTTGTCAAGAAAAATCTTAGTCCTTTTCCTTTTTGAATGTCTACATTTTTTAAATGGAAAAATGCATAAGCATATCTGCATTGGATTAAAATCTCATCTGAACTGCTCAGTATCAGATAATAATACCAAGAAACAAAATAATAATAATACTAATAATACTGTAACAATAATATACCAAGTAATGCATATCTACGAAACTAATCACCATACAAAAGGTAAGATATGGTGATGTATCT
The DNA here is from genome assembly GCF_040412425.1 of Macrobrachium rosenbergii. Lineage (NCBI taxonomy): Eukaryota > Metazoa > Arthropoda > Malacostraca > Decapoda > Palaemonidae > Macrobrachium > Macrobrachium rosenbergii. The sequence continues at coordinate 114,375,770 of NC_089752.1, forward strand.
TATCTTCAAATAACACCCCCATTGAAACTTATGTAACGCACAGTCCACAAACAACTAAACGTACTACAGTTGCACCTACCACATGAATGACATTTCCAAGAACTATTCCACCTGCTTTATGAAATGCTTCTGGAAAATTTAAAAGCCCTGCTCCCAATCCAGCATTTACTATGAGGAACATGGCCTTCACCCAACTAATACCTGAAAAGCATTAAATCTGATTAGAGCACACTGAGGGAGGTGAGGTTTCAAATGCAAGAGCAAAATGAAAAGACTTAAACATGAACATACAGTAACATTAAAAACAATTATGCGATAATGATACAAGAAAAAAATGACTCCTTATTCAATCTGTTCAATAAATATTTGTAACAATTAATGCAAAAAGAATGTAGTGTACTGTCTTCTCACAATAAGAGTAAACATTTTTAAAGTTTTACATTTTATATTTCACAAATGCAAATCTCTAAATATGTGAGCAATGTTTCTTAGTATAACACAACCTACCCAACTACGCAGCTGATACAACAGTCACATCAGCACTAAACTAAGGCCTAAAAATTTTATGAAAATGAAGCTATAGCTAAGTTACAGTGCCGTATTTTTTAGTGTAATACCTAGAGACAGCCCACTTCAGCAGCATTTGTCAAGTACATTTGGAAGTCTTAAGATCAAGATTAGGTTCTGAGTCTAGAAATAATTCTGATATGCAAGAATTGTTGATAATACTGAAGACATTTTTTTGTTTCAGCATTACCTTCTTGTACTGGAGGATGCTGGAGTTAGTGTACTGTACTGTACTGTAATTTTTACAATGTCTGCCTACAATCCAACCAACTTTAACTCCACTCTTTATAAGAAAATGAAAACCATACATACATAGTGGATTATGACAGATCAAGGTCGACAGAAAGGGTATCCACAGTCCGCAAATTACTTTTGAGAAATGGAAATGTCAACACTGCTGGGTGATTGGGGCCCTCTTTTTTACTACAGTAATCTTCATCCATAATTAGTTTCAACCTTCATTTTTACTTATCAATCAATATGATGTTTATTAATATTTATGCTTTCATTTAGTAAATACCTGTCAGTGATATGATTAAATTTTCTGTAGGTGTTATTTAATCATAAAATGCCTTAATGTTATGTATGTTGTCATTTTTTTACACCTTTTTTAAAAAATTCTATTCCCAAACATGAATATTCAAAATATCACATTACAAAACAAATATGATTGATACTTTGCTATATGCAAGGAATAAACTGTGAAGGATTACCTGAAATTAAATTAGTCAAAGATTAATAGGCTAGGCCCCCCAAACTCATAGCCTAAGGTAAGTTATGTATATAATGTCAAGGGAGTATGGTAACTATTATGGAAAGTTATAAATGTTTTAAAGGTGATGATACTAAAGTAATTGGCTGAGTTTTTGGGTGCATTCTTCAGTTCATCTCTGACCTCTTAACCTCCGCTTATGACCGATTCCAACAAGTTTTCTCCCCTTTAACTGACCACACATTTCATTTGCACTTAACTACTGGCACCAAAACCATCATCAGGCAAATGCACAAACCTTTTCTTTTATCCTTTTGGAATCAGAAATTGTTTGCTTGGCTCATACATATGCTTCTGCATGTGTTATGGAGTTAATACTTATGAAATTGGACCATTGCTAATTTAACACCTTACTAGTACAGGCAGAACAAAGATACTAAATGGTCAATCCAAAATTTTGTCCATACCAGATGACAGCTGAATTAACAGGTTGCTCACATCACACTGCAGTGAGTGATAGCCCAAACATGGATTGAATCAGCATGTAAAAATACTAAAATTCAAAAAAAGAAAGTGTGTGCAAATATGACATGGTCATGTGTTACTTTCTTTTTTTTTTAATTTTAGTATTTTTACATGCTTATTCAATCTATGAGTTATTCAATATATTGCAAAAGTAAACATGTTTAAGAGGAACACTTTTTACTTCAACCTATTTTCATATTTCAGTGTATAAGCTATGGCATTTCAGCAAATACTTATATTTTCAACTTCAAAAAAATGGCATACATTCATTTACTGTACACTGCAATTTCAGTGCATTTTATATTTCATTCAATACCTGATCAGATTTTTAGCCTGATCCAAAACATTTATGAATAGCAGGTGGCTAAATGTATTTTCAACTTGAGCACCCCTTTAAAATTCTAGATGAATGAACCTGTGGCTAGAGGTCATATTGTAAGTTCATTCTCCTTCAAATGAGTTTTACAAACTCAACTGACTTTTGTAGATCTTAGAATGATTTAAAAATATTTTCAGCTAATTCAAATAAACTCTGGTTGAACACACAAACATGAGCCCGTGCGTGAACGTAGACTAGCCTAATCAGATTTTTCCCTGGGTGCAGGAGCAGCTAAATTTTGGAAGTAAACAATTTCTGGACATGCACAATAGTGTGTCCTTTTGCTAAATGCAGAACATGCATGCACAATTCAAATACCTTTAGCCAATTAATTAAAAAATGGTTGATTTCCAGAGATAAAAGCTAAAATTAAGTTTAATCAAAATGCTAAAATATATCTGAAACCAAACTTGGTACTGTCCTAAACTAACCTAAGCATTGCTTAGCCAAAGGCTTTGCTCACAGACCTCTCCCACTAATCACAGGCCAGTATACAGGGTATGCAAAACCCATTGCCCAAGTATGGTCAATCTTCTATATGTAGATCAGTGTGGGTAAAGGTGCACAAGATATGTGTACTGTACTAAGTCTGTGGGTCACTTACTGAAAACACACCAAAATCAACTCTTTTGGTGTATTTACAGTCAACACCATATTAAGCTTATACTTCAACATGAATAAATCCTAGCCTAACCTTAACCCTCAGCAATGACCTAGCCTGAAGGGAGGGCAGTACAAGTTTGTTTCCGGTCCGAACTCCAATTCCACATGAGGGGTAGTACTAAACACAGCAAAACAGTGACTCACCTACACTGTTTCGCCATGTTTAGTACTAGCCCCTGAGGGGTCAAATGTATTTCGCCGAGTTTAGTACTAGCCCCTTGGGGATCAAATGTCTCTTCAAATGTCCCTAAGTGAATTTTGCTAATTTGAAACTTAGAAAAAACTCTCAATTATTTACATATATTTTACTTTTTATTGTGATAAATATTAGTTTGTAAGAATTATGTATATAAATATTTTTTTTTATTTTTTATGAAGATTCGAAAGATACAAAAAATCGAGTAGGGATGTTCGGACTGGAAACGAACATTATTCAGGAGAGCAGCTTTGCCACCCTTGAGCAACCCAACCCGTCAGATTTTGTTGTTTTCTCTGCTTACCATAAACAAAGTGCCATCATGCAAATCAGTAAGACACGTATGCGAGTAAATTATTCAGCACGAGTACCAATACTTTTCATACATCAGTAAGACATGCATGTGAGTAAACTATTCAGTTCGAATACCAATACTTTTCGTAAATCAGTAAGACATGTATGTGAGTAAACTATTCAGCACGACTACCAATTCTTTTCGTACATCAGTAAGACATGCGTGTGAGTAAACTATTAGGCACGACTGCCAATACTTTTCGCAGACTACCCTAGCCGACTACAAATATACAAGAGCTACTCTTGGCTGGCTAGCCTAGGATACTCACCGACATCATCATCATCCCCATAAGCGCTATCAAGCAGGCACGACTGCAGGATATCGCCCCCGCCATCATCAGGTAAGGACATCTGCTCATGATTCTGCCCCAGCAAACTGTTTGTGTCGTCGTCGTCGTCGTAATCAATCCCTTCGTGATCGACATGTGGCGTGACAAGCCCAACGACATAGCGGTCAGAAGAAGGTCGCTGTCTCGGTCCTGACCTGTTTCTCCGCGATCTCCTCGCAGCCTCTGTACTCACCACTGATATGGGAACGATAGTATCTGCGTTATCCACGAAGGGCAATGGCTCCACTCCTTCGGACGACATAGCGAGGGCGAAACTTGTCACACTAGGATAGGATTGGGTATGCCGAGTTCATTCATAGATCCTGCGTCTCGCGATTCAAAGCAGAGATATTCGGGTTACAGCTCTATTTCGGTCATTGTGGGTGCTTTTTGAAAGGTAACGATGTTATAGTGGCAGAATTTACCCGCTTAATGGGGCCAATTAGGCGTCCCGAAGTCAGTCACGGGAGCAGAAAGTTACTCCGTCGGAATCAGCTGATGTGTGCACCACAGACTCAGTAACCAGAGCAACATTGTTTACAATTGTTCCGCCTCCGATTACGTTCCCGAGTGACCAACATACAACTGTTTTCAAAAGTTTATTTTTACATCTAAACTTCATTTTAAAATACACAGTCCATGAATGACATTATTGAAGTTTAATTATAATTCAAAGAAAGCAATAAAATCGTTTTATATACTCCACAACATACAGTTACCAATTCCAATACGATTCCTTAGGTTTGTAGCCCTTCCAATCAGCTGATGCCTCAGTGAAATTAATGCTCGATGATCAGTTTCACTCGTCCTGATCCGCCCATTTGACAACTTTGAGTTTCATAACAACTGTTTCAATAAATATTACCAAGGAGTATGCCTAGAAGTGGGCCGTTTGCTTTTTACGTGTAAATCTGATCATCAGTAAGATTTTCGGATACATATGACGCATAAACAACAAACAAACAAAACACTTTATATTAAGAGACGTCCTGACACTAGAAATGAAATGCACAAAACACTTGACTTTATCTTAAGAGACGTCCTCTAACACTAGAAATGAAGTGCACATTAATTTTATCAAATAAAATAAAATTACCCTCTGTTAGCGTGCCTTGGCTTTACTTGTGCCAATAGGGTTTGATCTTGGTGACATATAATTTTCACTATGCCTGTAACCATTACTGAAGTAGTTTGAGTTCATACAGTTCGTTTTTTTCTAAAAGTTACATTTACTTTTTGTTTCTTCCTTTCCTTTCTAAGACCCCATTCCGCAGAGGACGTTCTGATACCGGTAAATGCGCTCGTCATTACACACATTTGAAACATTATCAAAGAGTTACAGCTTTGTTTATAATAATCATTTCGGTTACTTGTACATTTGCATGGGAAAGTAAATAAGCAACGTACTGTTATTCAGCCTTTGAGACACATTAAGGCAGGTTAATCTGTCCGGTGCAATCCTTTTATGAATTATTGACAAAGATGCTGGAAAATTTCACTCCCACTATACTTATATAATTCTTTTGGTGTAAATTACAATGAACTTGACAGAGCAAGGGGTTCAACTATCTTCTTACATCGTTTGTAGAATTCTGGTAACTTCGATTGTAAAGCAGAACGATTTGATAGCTTACCTAGTTGTGCAGTCTGCAGATTTTAACTCCACGCATCCGCATCCTCATCCTCATATGTCTTCAGTGTGAAAATCACGATAGATAACAAGAAGGCTTATTCTCAAAATTAGCCGAAGTCATCATTTTACATCATTATCATGTAAAACCGGGTGCAATAGATTCATAATGTTTTATTCTGCACAGCCACCTGCTATGCAGTAGTTGTTATCGGTTATTAAGCCATTCAATTTGAATACCTCTCGGAACAGTATGATATCATTTCAAAGCAGCACGTGTTCTATTTCACTTACTAGAATTGCCCTTTCGCAATGTGGATTGTCCACTGTTTGGAATGAATGAGAGAATGAACTACGAAATTTAAGCCATAGATGGAGCAGAAATATGAAATTTAGGCCAAATGCCAAGCACTAGGATCTGTCATTTTACTGAAAGGGAAACTGATAGTAAAGAGGTTTGAAAGGCCTAACAGGAGGAAACCCTCGCAGTTGCACTCTGAAATAACTGTTAAGAGAGGGTGGAAAGTAAGATGGAAGAAGGAGAATAAGAGCGGAGGTACAGAAGGAATGAAAAGGGTTGCAGCTACGGGCAAAAAGAGATGCTGCAAAGACCCTTACGTAATGCCTACAGTGCGTCGTTAAAGGTGCACTGACAGCACCATCCCCCTACGGGTTTTTGGTCATAAAGCCAAGAAAGAACTGGAAAGGTTGGCCAGCAAGATTATGGGAGCCAGAAAATATTACGTACTTCAAGACAAAAATCAGAATAGGATAGAATTTAGGCCTATGGCCAAGCGCTGGGACCTATAAGGTCATCCAGTGCTGAAAGGGAAACTGAGAGAGAAGGTGGTTTGGAAGGTGTAACAGGACGAAAACTCATAGTTGCACAATGAATCAATTGTCAGGGACAGGTGGAAAGTCAGATGGAAGAAAGAGAGTATGAACGGAGATACAGCAAAAGGAGTACGTCGTATAAATCTCAGAATGTCTCCGCACTATTGTGTATATGACAAGTAAGTTTGGATTTCACAGCGTGTTTTCGTGGAGTGGACCTACAGAGAAAAGGAGGCACACCAATCTCTCAAGGTAAAATATAAAAAAGCGGGTGCAGCTACAACCAGAGGGGCACTGCAAACACCCTTTGGTAATGGCTTCAGTGCAAAAAGCATGGCAGGATGGCTCCTACGGGCCAAATTACTTGGAAAAAGTTACCAAAAAAGTATGAAACTTTTACCATCCCAGTTTCTAGGATTATAAGTCGATGATTGCTGCTATCCTTTCAGCTTATCATTGTGAATACTGACATTCCTGCATCTGATCACAAACTTATCTTAAACAAAAAATTTGTTCAATTTTCTTTTATGATTCCAATCACTGCCATATGCATTTACTTGAAAATAACAAAAACCATGCAGTAAGAGATCAGATATCTAAATTCCAAGAAAAACAACAACTTCAGTCAAATAATATCTTGCACTCCAAAATCTTGCGGGTCAGCAATTGACGATAACAAACAGATTATGAGAATTGGTCTCTCTTGTTTTTATGTGGTTCTGTTTCAGCTTAAGTCCTTATGGTATAATGAATTTGTGTAGTTACCAATAGTACTAGTAAAATTACAGCTGTGGCCTTTCTTTATTCATGATTGACAGGCTGGTAAGGATGTTTAAATATGAACCATAACCATGATTAAAAATGAAAACGAGGATTTGCTGAGGAAAGTACACATCTCTCCATAAGGTACTTTTGTTTTTGCTCTCTCTCTCATTTTGGTAGGAATTCCATCTTTCATTTTATAACTGTCTCCCAAGTCATCAGTATTCCAGAATTAAGAGTAATTCATTGCAACTGTTTGGATTCAATCTGTGTTTAGTTATTAAAAAAAAAAAAAAAAAAAAAAAAAAAAAAAGTTCTCAATTAATTTTAACCATATTTTTGTGAGCAATCTGGTTCTTTGTATCTCTCTGGAAAACCATTAAAAGATGTTCCACATCTCATACAATATACACACATAAATGTAAATGAAGAGACAAACAGCAGGGCAATGATAGGTTTTTGTTCCATCGTCATAAATGTGCAGCAGTAACAAACTGGTTTACTCTTTGACTGAACCAACATAGACTTTCAGCAAATCATGCAGATCTGACAATCTATGACTGAAACATGCAATTCAAGAGTAGATATTTCCCCCTTAACAATAATAAATAATATTTGTGATCAATAAGAAACATTAAATAGAGAAACTTTCCCAACCTAAAAATAATTTGTGATCAAGAAATAAGAAACATTAAAAAGTTCAGTATAAAGCCAGACACTGAGGCACTTTCAGCCATTCACCATTTTAGACAGGGCCCATGGTAGTTACAGGGGTAAATCCTAATCAAGCCTACCTTGAGGGATTCAGCCCTGGACCCCATCCTCCCTACCCCATAACCTAAGCTTCCTCAAAATTCATGCGAAATTTTAATAGCCAAAAAAAGGTTCTCATGCAATGAAACATGTCTCTACAGCAGACTCAACCATCATTATCTATCAATTTTCATACATCACTGTTGCTGATAATTGGGTGTCAGATACTTGAAAGTTCTTGTAAAACCAAGGTTTTGCATTTAGTGAAAAACTTTTCAAGCATGAGGGGCATTACTATTATTTTTATAGAGCAACAATATGACGCAAAATAAGAATCACTACATCCACACAAAAATAAATCAGATCTGACATTCATGGCTGAATCCCACTTCTGGCCAAAATACAAATCACATGACTGGTTGAATAATGAAAACGTTTCAGATAGCAACATATGTAAACACTACATCAGTGTACTTTATACATGAGTACGTGTGTGTACACATGCATTTGCAAAAGAGGTCACGTGGAAACGATATTTTCCAATGCAATACTCATAGAATTAGACCAAATATATATTTTACAACTCTGAAACTAAATGATGTGAAAGTTAATAGATATTGCAAATTTTGACTACCAATAACTTCGTACAATACAGTACAGCACTTGGTGGTAAAAACCATATATAAATCTCATGAGATTTACTTAGCATTAATTGGCTAATTGTTGTACCATTCAAAACAATTCAAATGTTACAAAAACTTTTAAATGTATCATTACAAATTTTGTAACTGCTGGTTACAGCATCAATTATCCAAAAACTACTGTGCATACTTTCATTTTTTCTCAATAGGATAATCAAAAGTAATGCTTTGCACATAGCAAAAACTGAGGGTATATTTATTAAAATTTTGGAATGCGTACAATGAAAGCAACTGCAGACCTTTAGCAAGACGTCTCAATAAGCATGATTCTTCATTTCCCTAAATCAGTTCCCTCCAGTAATCTGGTTAGCTCTACCTCTGTCTCTTGTTTCCTGCCAATTTTAATCTTTTCTTCACTTGTTAAATGATGCCCCTCTTTTACTTTGTCCTCCAACCTTTTTATTCCAATGAGACGTTTCTCTAATATTCGCTTCTGTTTTATGATCATCTTCAAATCCTCACCTTCAGACTGCCTTTTCTCCTCCTGAAATTTGAAAAAGACTGTGTTTCAGTAGTGCTATTCTTATTAACCCTACGACCTAAAATGAATGTCATGATGTACAAACAGTACTTAAGTGTAGTAAATTTATCATCATGAGGACATCTTTACCTGAGAATTTTTTTCAAAGAGATTGTAGAAAAAAAGAGAGTTGGAGAGGTTGGACAGCGAGATAAGAGAGACCCAGACAACAGAGGAGATCAAGCTCAAGGATCTAAAGGGAACTGGGAGAAAACCTCCAAGGTGCACTGAATACAAATAGTTAAGAGGTGCTGGACACCAAGAATGAAGAAAGGCGGCAAGGAAGCAAGAAAGGTTCAAGTGAAAATGATTGCAGCTAAATAAACAAAGTATCTTTGGAGGAAAACATATTTACAAAATTTTTTTTAAGACAAAATGATAAATATTATGCTGAGAATTTAATCTTTGTTACTGCTATATATGAACAAATAAAATGAATTAAAAAATTTAATTGGAAATAAAAAATTCAAATAAAAATTCACCAGTAAACTTGATTATCAAACCAACAAAAGAACTAAATGAACTGGAAAGCTACAGACCAGAAACTACAATGTTCATGCCACTAACATACTGTCTGTAGCATATTAAGGAATAAAGCTAAAATACAGAAATCTGAAGAACTATGTCGCTGAACAACAAAAGCTGGTGAGAAAATAAAAGGAAGAGAAGAACTCTACATTTTTCGAATTATACACTAGATAGCATGAGGAAACAAGAATGAATTCACTAAAATTATGAATAAAAAATACTATAAGAAAGGCCTTTCATTGAAGTTCTCCTTGACTGTACACATACATCGCATAGCCTCATTTAAATTTGTGAAATGCAAACTAGTGACAAATGTAACTTGAGAGAGAGAGAGAGAGCGAGCATATGCTGATCATATTTTTGTGAGCAATCTGGTTCTTTGTATCTCTCTGGAAAACCATTAAAAGATGTTCCACACATATAATATACACACAAAAATGTAAATGAAGAGACAAACAGCACGGAAATGATAGGTTTTCGTTCCATCGCCATAAACAGCACCACAAGAATATTGCAACTGAATCTAATATGAACTAGCCTTGTTCCTGAATAAAATCAAGTGCGAGAGATTTTTATATCCTACAAATAAGGTTAAACAGAAAAAATAGACATGAAGGTAAATAGATGAATACTATTTACCTTCATGTCCATTTTTTCTGTTTAACCTTATTGTAGAATATTTTTCAAATATTAGTCTCTCTTTACTTCTTGTTGCTGCAGCTATTGTTCTGGACTTTTTCCTCTCTTGCAGAAAGTATGTGCCTGGTGTGTCAAGGGTGTATGTGCTCAATAAGGGGGCATTGGAATGGGGTTAGTTATCTTATCCCTTTATCTGTCTACATGAAATTAAAGTTGTACTCAAAATGAATGGACACATGTTGCATTCTAATACAGAGTTAGATTGTTACTATTAATGATAATACAAAAAATATGGTAAAGAAATTAATAGTGTACATGCAGAGAAATCTGAAGCATCTACATTAAGATACCTACAGGTTTACTAAATCTGGCTAGGGTAAATACCTTACAAAAACTCACACCAACATAAGTTCTCACTAAATTCATTGGACTCTTCACCTTCTTCATTGATCACAACCATCACTTATTGTTGTTCATAAATTTATATTCACCTCTACAGTATGCTGTGAGTTTAAAAACACATTTTTTATCAAAAACAGTAATCGCATTATGAAGAATTGTGCACTGTATACATAACTGTTCATACATTGTTGTTCTTTATTTACTATATATTTTTTTACTCGTATCTCACCATCATCATATGTTTGCAAAATCATTTGAGAGCTCACAACCACCACTTTTGTCTTCTTTCTGCAACTGTCTATGCATGTACCATATTAACTTCTTGACCCTACTTTTTGTATTACTTTATCATTAGTAGTAACAATCTAACTCTTGTATTAAAATACAGTGTGTCCTTACATTTTTTGGGTTTCAACTAACATTCTATCATAAACCACTTTTAAAGTGTCATTGTCCACTCCAGGGCAGGCTATATATTAAGAATGCAAAACATGGGTACCCTGGTTCTAGATTAAGGACAGTACATTACATTCCTAGACAAACATTTATACACCATACCTTCCTGATGGTATGGGTAAATTGGCTGATATACATGTCACTAATAAAATACATAAGTAATTGTATACACATACACGTCACTAATGAGAGGCATAATTAATTGTAAAAGCAAGACATAACCATTAAAATCAAAGTGTGAGAACTTTATCTTATTTAACTTTTTTGGTTCTAAAAGTGTGCATATTTGTAGTGTGTAATTTATGATGTAACACAAACCCTCCATCTTTTCTTTTCACTCCAACCAACTAGCTCTCTATTTTTCACTCGTTTCATATGTTACATGTAAGGAAATTTTTTTACAGTATTTTGTGACTTTAAACATATGGCAAAGAGTACAGTACAATACACACATGCCAGGAGGGGGCCCCTCATTGAAATATCATGATACATGTACTATACGTTACATTGTGTTGCACCATTACAAGGCTGTGGGCAATGGACATGTGTTAAGAACTTTTTTTTTCTTTTACAAATCTGTTTTAGGCTTATCAGAAGGACAGTGGGCTGAATTCCTCAGGTAATGAAGATACCTACTGTGTTTAAACACTACTTTTTGGATAAATGCAAGGAAAACTAGGAAATAATTCTGAACAAACAAGGAAATCAGAAACTTGATAAAAACTACGCAAGAACACTGCTATTCTACAAACACAGCATTTGGGCAGATAAATATAAACTAAATACGTATGAACGTTGTTACTAAAAACTCACAAAACTACAGTGTTGTAGGGTATAGAAATAACTATAAAAAAAAAGAGGATTTTCTCATATACTACAATACAGTACTACTAAGTACATTTAGATGTGCAACAGGACAGTGAGCTAGAATAACTAACCTACACCATGCACAATATTTCATTACTGTATTTACAAACCTTAAGTTTTACGTGGTCTAGTTGACCGGCATTCTCTGCACAAAGGGACTGGGTCTTGTGTGCTACTCATAAAGCATCCATGAGTCAAAAAACCAATTACAAGACAAAGTGAAATTACAGTACTGTACTTAAATGTGGCAGTTTTCTTAGCATGAAGAATGTCACAATCTAGTCGTGACTTCTTCCACTCTCATTAGGTATCAAATTCAATATTTCATAAGCCTCTTGTTTATTAATGATACTCTGTTTTTGATATGGTAAATCACTAAGATTTTTATCTGGTCACATAAATTTTTACAATAAAACCAGTTTCCCATAATTTGTGGAATGATGAACATTTCTTTTACAACAGAATTTTTTTAACTACAATCTTGAAGGGCTTTTATAACACTTTTAGAGTACTTAAAATGTAAAATTTTCTGTTGCAGACCTTTTTCGATACTTTCTGAGCTTACTACATGTGGCTGCACTGTGAAATCAGTATTGTTATACAGAGAACCTATTTGTTTTACTGGATAATCTAGTGCAAAATAAATTGAAAATGAATTTGCATTTTTCCTAACATACAAACCTACACCTTCACATATAGGAGATTTCCATCGCGCTTTGCGTGCCTTGGCTTAATGTAGACTTCTGACTTGTTCTACTGAAATCCACTTCCTGCTTGTCCTAGTCTGATACCACCACACATGGTCAATTGCTGAACCAGCCTTTGCAGGAGTGAGAGACTGGGCTATGAGGGGTGGAACGAGGAGGGTAACTTTATCTGTATGAAGGTGTAGGCTTGTATGTTAGGAAAAATACAAATTTAATTTTAATTTGTTATTTGTTCCAATATGAATCCCTCCCTACACCTTCACATATAGGAGGCTTACCTCTAGACAGGAGGCTGATCCCTCTTCTAAAAAACGTATCATGGTATGACCCATTATTATCTAAATCTGTAAAATGACATTCTCTAGATTTCCATGATGCAATACATTTCGTGACAGAGCTACCGTTCCAGCTCTACGTCTTGTGATGAAGCTGTGGAGTCACTCTATGCCACTTACTCCCTGCCACCACCGAACCCAAGGTGAATATGTCCAACGACTTGTGTGTTAAGTCCTTTAGGTAGAAAGAGATAAAGGCCTCTTCCAAACCCCACCACACAGGATTTGTCCTACCGAGTAATTTTTCTTGAAGGCTACATTAGCTGGTCTGTGGGAGGCTGTCCGTTTCAGGTAGGCTTTCAAAGCTCTGACTGGACATATTGGCATTCCCTCTTGTTTGCTCCCCACGAAGTCCTTGAGAGAGGGAATGGAGAAACCACCAAGCCTTGGGTCATGTGTGGAGGGGTTCTGTGTCTTCGCTACAAACTCCAGGAGGAAGGTAAACCCCAATTCTGTCCAATCATGGGTGTGAGTGACCTTGTATGAAAGGGTGTGTATTTCTCCTACCCTCTTTGCCAATGCCAATGCCAAGAGGAACACTGTTTTAAAGTCAAGTCTCGGTACGAGGCAGTCCTGATCGATTCATAGGGAGACTTTGTCAGTGAAGCTAGGACTTTAGTGACACTCCACTCAGGAAGTTTTAATACTCTGGGTGAGCAACTCTTTTCAAAATGTTTCACCATATTTGACAGTTCCCATGATATTGACAAGTCAATGCCCCTTGCTTTGAACGCCTTAAGAGAGGGCAGCCCTGTAGCCTTTAAATGATAACACCGAGAGGTGTTTTTTAAGCTGCAGAGCTGTTTTGAGGAGATGTATATTCCTCTCACTGCACCAACCCAGGAAGACCTTCCACTTTCCTTGATGCATGTTGAGGGAGGACTGTCTAACAGAACTGGCAATGACTGCTACAACTTCTCTTGAAAAGCCTTTCTTTCTAAGCAGTTGCTGGATAGCCTCCATCTGTGGAGTTGGAGGGAGGCTACTACTTTATGTACTCTGCCACTGTGCTCTTGTCTCCTCTCAACAGATTTGGGTTAGAGGCAGCTGTCTTGGAATGTCTACTAGCAGGTGGAGATCTGTGTACCACTCTGCTTTGGCCACTCTGGAGCTACCAATGTCATCCTCAGACTCTGGGTGATGAATAACCTGTACACGTATATGTACATCCATGTTGTCCCACTGATGTTGGAATGCGTCTTGCAGGACGGCTCTTTCGTCGGGGACTGGAAAGCAGTACAGGGGCAGTTTGTGATTTTTCGATGTTGCAAACAGATCCAATGTGGGACCCTCCCACAACTTAAATAGTCTGTCTGCCAGCCACTGCTTGTTCCAATGACCATTCTGTCTCTCTCTTCTTTGTTACTGTTATCAGGTCCTTCACTAGTCTTGCTTGATACTTACCCATTTCCTTTAAATTCCACTGCAATGAATGGATGTAGGTCCTGCCCCTTGGTACCAGTTTCTCCAAGGGCACCAGATGATGTATTAGAATTTGCCATTTCTTATTTGGTTGGAGAGGACTGGACAGGAACAGGTTCAATACTTCCAGGAACTTGTCTATACTCTCCTGTTACAGGTAGGCGTTTGACTTCTCTGTCTATTATCATACCCAAGTACCTGAGCTTTTGTGTTGGTATGAGGTCCAACTTCTTGGGGTTGATCAGAATTCCTAGAGTCTTGGACAAATTTAACACCAAGTCTCTCCCCCTCTCGGCTTGTTCTGCTGTCTGTACCAGAATGAGCCAATCATCCAAGTATCTGCATAAACGAATTCCTCTCCTGTGGGCCCTCCTGATGCTAGCTGAAAGACTCTGGTAAATACTTGGGGAGCTGTTGCTTGGCCAAAGCAGAGAGCCTTGAACTGGTAAGTGACTTTTCCAGAGAAAAACCATAGGAATTTCCTAGAGGATGGATGTATCAGGATGTGAAGATATGTCTTGTAGATCCGAGACCATGAAGCCTCCTTCCCTGATCGCTACTAGGATTGACTGGGGCATCTCAATCTTGAACGGAGTTAGGCTCGGGTAGCTGTTCAAAGTTGACAGATCTATGACAGGTCTCCAACCCCCTGATGCTTTCTCTAGTTGTAAAAACCTGGTATCTTGTCTTTCACTATTTCTACAAGCCCCTTGTCTAGCATGTCCCAAACTTCTCTCATGCAAATGCGAGTGTAACACCTAACCTAGGTGAGTAGTTCACACATACACATTTTGTATCTCATGTATGGTAATACAATACGGAAACAAATGGTATGAAAGTTGCTGTATAAAAACACATTAATGGTGATAAAACCATGGTAGGCTGTGGGTAAACATAGGTAGGCTGTCTACCTACCGAACTGTGTAATTTATGAGAGCGCGCGAAAAAGAATGGGTTACATTTTATTTTCAAAGTGTATTCATGCAGTATATTTTGTTACAAATGTGGGGGGAAAAGGTAGATAACTGCCTTTGGTATAAAGTTTTTAGTTTAAAGTGTGATGATTACTGTTTATAAGCATACTGTTTACACTTATGTGGTACTGACAAGGTTAGATGAGGAAGGGTATGGAGTTGCCATTGAACACCCATTAATTATTTTACTCCCCATTATCCAGATTTTGCCATTACCTGACTGGGCCTAGTCTCTATTAATGTAGATAACTGGGGTATTACTGTACACAATTTGATGATTGATTAAAGAATCAAGACACACTATTGTAGTGCAACGAGATCCTCATTTTAACAGCTTGGAGATTGTGCAGTAATGTGTCACATATAAGGACTAACCCGATAAGAGGACAGTATCTTCAAACAGTTCACTATCTAGGACCTGTTCCCAATAGTTACTAATAAAAATACAGCCTCTTCATCTGTCACTCCCTTCCCTTTGCCTGCAATGACCTTGATCCTGCATGGGCCTTTCAATTTCAAGATCCTTTGGTGTCAAGTGTTGCCTCTGAATCGGATGGCTCTGAGCATGAGGCAACTCTTGCCCTAGGATACTCAACAATTTGGAAGTTGTTTGTTCAGAGACTGTGGGTTGTTGATCTACTGTCTCTGCAGCCTATAGCAGAGCTTCTATTGCTATGGATTCCTTATTTTCATATGCATTAGTCTCCAGGAATACTGCCTTCAAACCCTTACTTTTGTGAACCTCAGTCTCCAACACATTTTTTTATATGTGGTAAGAGTGATATCACAGCCACCAGGCTCTTAGAGAGAAGTATACTCTAACAACCCTGCCCCATCATTACGATGGCAAGCAAGAAGCAAACCAAGTTAGGAGTACAAACACTAATACTGTACACATTTACCAACATCAACATAATTCAATTTTAAAAGGTCCAATAAGAATAGACCAAGTTACAAAATAGGTGGTACAAAAAGATTTCATCAGGTGTTGGAAAAATACTAATGAGAAATGTTGAGCTAACCCTCCCTTATGAAAATGAAGAGAAAAGACTGGAGGTACGAATTATTGAAAGGGTGAGAAATATTAAACTGAAGAAAAGGTAAGAAGGTTAGCATGGTGAAAAGATGAATCACTGTATTTAGAGATGGTGTGGGTATGTGGAGAGAATGAAAGGCAACAGGTAAGAGAAAAACATAAAATTAGGGAGTGATGGCAGTAGAACAGAGCAATAAAAAAAAAAAAAAACCTAGGAGCAGCTGGATAGGGAGAGTGGAAAAGTATAGGAAGGGAAGGGTCTTATTATCAAGGAGATGAGTGTGTATTTAAGATATAATGTGAATTGTACAATATCTGTAGAGAGACCTGACATGCTGCTGAGAAGCCTTCTGTTTCAATATGAACAAGAGAATGTAATTGAAGTTATATGCACATGAAGTTCTTTCACAATTCAATGGTTAAACATCAATGTTGCAGACAACACTGGTTTGTTTTTTCATTGGAGCCACCCAACCTTTTAAGAGAAAACTGCTTAATGTTGACAAAAATACATGAATAAAAAACTCTATGGAAACAATGAAAAGGAACCAGAAAAACACAAGGGACAAATCCATTTTTAAAGATACCTTGAGCAACATGATTGGCAGTACTTACAACTAAAAACTTATAAATGATTTAGCAGTCATGGAAAGAAATCTTTTTCAGTAAAAATGGAAAACTAAAATTTCTCTATAACAACCTAAAAATTAGGATTATCGTCTCGTGCCGCAAATCCAAGGGAATGAAAATGCTAAATGATATACTTTAAGCCAATGTTCTTAGGTAATTAATAAGAGTTAAAGGATCAGAAAAATATTCTTAATGATATGAGAACCAATTATCAATACAAATAAACTAATGAAAACAACTTCCTTATCCTTAATGACTACCAAAAAAAAAAACAAAAAAAAAAAAAAAGTTCTCTGACAGACATTTAACAATTGAAAATACTGTAGTTACCTGAAGAGCCAAACACAACACTGTTTAAATCACATTTAAAACAAAACAAAACTCATCCAAAGCTGGTTGGAAAAAAATTAATGTTTTATTCTTCTCACTGACATAAGGAATCCATCATAGCCCTTGGATGTCCTTTGATAAAAATTTTCCAGTTAAGAAATTTTCTTGAAAACTCATCGCTATACAGCTGCTAGTAGTATCCTGTAGTCTGCTGCTCACTGTATGAAACCAAAAGCATACTATAATAATATCCACTGCTTAAAACAATTATGCTTTTATTATAAAAAATACTTTTCAACAGATACCCATTAATCACAGATTGCCTCCAATGCGATGTAATCCCAGTACCACCAACTTGTACCATTCATGATTGAGAGGCCCCAGCTGTGGATGCCTAGACCGACATATGATTATGGGTTTGTATGAAAACATGCTTTACCAAAAGCTTGTTTGCTCACTATACTGCCTTTAACCATGGACTACCTGAATAACTTTTCAGAAGGGAGAAAAAATAAACATCTGAAAAGATGTCAGATGAATGCACAGAAGAAAGAGGGTAAGATCAGAAGTCAATCCTCTGGGACTGAGAAGCAAAGGTGGGTATCAAGGAAAATCATCCCTCCAAGGTGCCAATAATGAGATGATCATCACAATGCAGGTGAGAAAAAAAACCACACAATCCATCCCCATTTTTAATCCAATATTACAATGCAGGTGAGGAAGAAACCACACACTCTATTCCTTTTTTTAATATTATTACTGGCTAAGCTGCAACCCAAGTGAGAACACTGCAACGCAAAAACTCTGAGTTACAGGATACAGCAGCACAGTCAAGAGTCTCCACATCTCTGCAGAATGGTTCTATGACCTTGTAGGGTAGAAGAATGACAATAACTACAGCATCATCCCAAAAACTCACACCTTCATTGGAGGCATTTAGAAAGAGTGACATGGAGCCAATGATCCAGTCCAATAGCCACAAGTTCTCCACATCAACTGGAGAGAACACTGCCGGTCCCAATAGGATGGGTAGAGGAGATGGTGTTCTTTGTCAAGGAAAGACATGAATGAACTCCAAGTCCAGCCATGCAAAGTCTGCCAAACAGTGGGTTATGGTAAACAAAGCATGAAGACATTATTTAAGAATACAGTTCATATGAATTTGAAGTCAATATTGAATGTATACAGAGAATCAAAGTTATTAATGAAGCTAAGCAGCCAGAGCAAAAGCAATATAATTACAAGGCTAGCTTGGAAACAGTCATGAAAAAAACTAAAATTTTCTCAGCCTAACAGGAAAATAATGACACAGGCAAAATCCTGAAAAAACAAAATTAGGTTACTAAAAAAAAGAGTCAATGCACAAGCAAAGTGTAAAGCTGGCTTCCACATACACACTATACAGTAAAGCTACTGTATTTCCCAGTGTCAAAGACACACCAACCTTGAAGATATACCTCAAAAGATAAATCATAAAAATAAGGTTGCTTTATCTTGAGAAGATGTGTTAGTTTTGGTTGGTGTGCTGCGCACACTTGACTGTCTCATTACACTGAAGTATTGTGACTCTGACTGCTACATATTATTGATGAATGCAGTTTTGCAATTTATTTATTTCAAAAACACTTTTGCTTTATGTTTTTACCCAGTCATTTATTTTTATATTTGATAACATTTTCTGATACTGACTTACCAGCCGAGTGAAACACCCTAACATGTTATCAAGTAATGAATTAGGCATAAAGTGTCCAGTCTTGTTTCATTACAAATTTTCTTGGCTAACAGTGTGTCAGCATGCGCAAATGCATGTGGCTATAGAAGGTGCAGCATTCCAAGATTTTGATAGTTTTGGGTGTAGGATTACGTAGCAATTTTTAAAATCTTAGATAAAGGAACCACCACAACAGAAAATATTAGACATATAAACTAACAATGTACTAAGCAGTTATACTATAGAAATACCACATAAACAAAACAGCACAGAATCGAGAGACAGCTATGTACAGACAAATGAGAAGTGAAGTGTCATTTGTAGGTCTGAGGATGCAGAGAGAGGTCTCTCAGTCATGAAGAGTATGATTTGGCGAGACTGGGGTTCTGAGATTAATGGGGGTTGTAATGAACAAACTTGCACAGAAATGTTAGTATTGGGCTCATAATCAATCCTGATCTGAGGTTTCTTATCAAAGTACTTTAACCAAACCACCAAGTAACACCTCTTAAGACTCACATGAGACTGGACTGCATGTTTTGGCATGAGAAGAATGGGTCTATGAAACTTCTTAAAATTTACAAAATTAGATCATACCTGAACATACCAAAGAATGTAAACGATTTTCATTCCCAATAACAAGCTGAAGCACAAGAAAACCACAAATAATAGATACTTAAGCACCTAAAAATTTAATAACTTGTTACATGGATGAATCCTGTACAGTAAACCCTCCGTATTCGCGTTCTCATAGTTGGCGGACTCACGCATTCGCGGGTTTCTCTGTGGAACATATCTAGCCATTTTTCAGTCTGTGTGTGTGTCACATTAAAATACATTCCATCACTTACGCCACCTGACTGCAAGGGTGGTTCTTACTTAATGCATGATATTTTGTAGAGTAGAAAATATCATCATACAATATAAAAAAAGAGAAGGACCATATACCCACCATCTTTGTTTCTGTTTATAAGTAATGAAACATCATCTTACTAATTGCATATTTTATAGAGTACAAAATATCATGCAATATAAAAAAGAGAGAAAGACCATAAATATCTTTGTCTCTGTTTATAAGTAATGAGACATTTTGCACTTACTGCACCCCCACTTGCTGTAGCCAATAGCAGTAGTTATACTTAAAGGGTAAGCTCAAGTAAAATACTAAATATCATACACAAGAGAAAAAACTTTGCGTAAGTTTTAAAATAAATAAAATAGGAAACAATCTGCACTTACCATGCACACTTCCAGTACTCTCTCTCTCTCTCTCTCTTGTACAGTATTTTTATTGACATTCAATGCACTACAATGCTGCATTTAACACACAGAAAT
Source organism: Macrobrachium rosenbergii (assembly GCF_040412425.1). Lineage (NCBI taxonomy): Eukaryota > Metazoa > Arthropoda > Malacostraca > Decapoda > Palaemonidae > Macrobrachium > Macrobrachium rosenbergii. Next base: position 114,396,067 of record NC_089752.1, read on the forward strand.
GAAGTGTTACATACAAACATCTTTCAAGTCTGTGTATGTATGCATGTATGCACATACATCTGTGCATCACATTAAGATGAACTACCTTTACTATGCGTTTGCTCTCTTGGTTACTCTTTATAAAAAAAAACTACCAAATCTTGACAGAGAGAGAAGAGCAAATGAAAAATTACTGTTGAATGATCTATGAAAATTCAGCTTCAAAGCAAAGCACTGGGGTCCTTTCAGCCTTTCACTGAAAAGGAGTAGTTGGAATGGTTGAACAGAAAGACTGAACCTGTCCTGCATTAAATGTCAATAAACAACACTGTAAGAGAGAGAGAGAGAGAGAGAGAGAGAGAGAGAGAGAGAGAGAGAGAGAGAGAGAGAGAGAGAGAGAGAGAGAGAGAGAGATGCACAGTAAATGTGAAGCATTTTGTAATACAGTAAAGCAGAGATAAAATGGTATTATGGGCATTTTTTATACATTGCAGGGAAGCTTTTGTATCCTGAAGTTGGGCAACTGTCGAAGATTTTATAAATCTTTATTTTATTATTTTGTGAGATAATGGCTTCTTATGATCATGATGCTGATTCATTATCATCAAATAGTGATTTCAAAATAGACATTACCATGACAGTAATGATGGTAATATTGGTATTAAGGACAGTGTGCGTATGATGGTTAAAATACACACACATATATACCTATTCAGCCTATTAACAGTCATTGTATATTTTTTGTATTTTTTCAGGTTTCTTCAATAGCTAGAGTAATTTTTGGCACAAAAAAAATTGGAATTATCTTAGAAAGTACCGTATGAAGCATTCCAAAAATAACAAGTTTTTGAAAATGTAGCTTATTGATCTGCAACAAGAGGAGATTCCAACCATATATAACATTAAGTGATAAATTAAAAAATGAGTGAGAAAATATTGGTTCTATTACTGGAAGTTGCAAATACATAATACTACAGGCAGTCCCCGGTTATCAGGAGGTTCAGTTTCTGAGGATGTGATGATAACCGAAAATCAGTGATTTCGGCGCTTTTTCAGCGATTTTCGGCGCCTCTGTTAGGTATGTATAAACAACAATACCCAATTATCGGCGCCGATAAGCGGAAATCGGCAATTTTTGGCACTGAAAATTGCCGATTTTCATCGCTAGACAAGCCTGCTGTTAACTGGGGACTGCCAGTACTGTCATCCTTTAGCAGCATCTTATGGGTTAACAAGATGTCTGTCACATCAGTCGGAGCAGAGGCTACCTCAAAATGTGTGGCTAAGAGTGAGGAGTGGACCACAGGAGAATCTCTGGATGCCTTGACCAGAAGAGTTACCAGATCATGGAGCCAATGAGCTATCAAGGTCATCCGAGACCCAGAGTGACAACATTTGGTTGATCACTGCAAATCAGACTGACAGGAGGAAAAGTGGAGATATGCAGAAGTCCAAGGGGTTGCTGGAAGGTGTTTTTCCAAGGCAGTCCAGGGTCTGGAATGGAAGCGCATAAAACCAGCAGCTTCCAATACAACTGTGTGGCTAACGGGTTCATCACCCGAGTTCACCAAAGCTTGAAAAGACTTTCCCACCCAAGAAAGTAAGGGACCAAACTATCATGAATAACTCCTGAAAGATGGCGGTGGAGAACAACCGCCGTTCAGGGGCTCTCCTGGAGAATGGTCCAAATGATGATTCTGAGATGAAATCATATTTAGAAGTGATCTAGAAATTGCCATTTGAGTGGCTGTTGTGGAGAGCACTACTACACAGGCCACAAAGGTACTTTGGAGTTAAAAATTACACTAAGGTGTCAGCCAATTTAATGGTTGGTGTGTTTATAAATATTTTGTCTACTTTGCTCATAATTCTCATTGAATCTAAACCCAAGACTGTTGGTGAAGTGGTTACCACTGCTAACCACTGCTATAATCAGTATTTCCAAACACAATTGTAAAATGTGAAGTTAGATATTGAAAATAAGATGGAAAGTCTGGAAAACTTGAGATCAGAAACCCAGATGCAATGTTTTGAGCTGGATAGGCTAGAGAAGTAAAGGAAAACATTAAGTGTGTATGGTATTTATGAAGCAGATGATGAGAAAACAAGTCACCTAGTAGTCAATTTAGCCAAAGATATTGGGATAGAGATACGTGAATCAGATATCAGTATTAGTTATAGGCTACCTGGCAGAAGGTCCCCGGCAAAAGTGTGTTCTCTCAATCTAGGCTAATTATTGCCAAATTTGTTAGGTGTGAAACAAAAAAAGCAGGATTATGCAAAACAAGAAGCTGAAGGATCCACAAGAAACTAGGAAATTTGCCTACAGAGAGGATGACTTCACTCCCCTTTGCAGTAAGTTAATCTGCAAGACAAAAAAAAGGATCATAATGTGAAGGCTCGAAGGTCTGCTGATGGAAGGGTCCTGTGTTATGGTGGAAAATGGACAAGAGGTAAAGAAGTATATAGACTTTCCTGATGATCTACAACCTAAGTTAGGCTGGAGCAAGGACAAAGTGACTGATCTTGGCTTTTTTTTTTGAAGCCTTTGGTAAGGCTTGACCGTTTTCAGTAAGTGGCATAGATCATGGTTATGCACACGGAGCCAGAAAACACATCATTATCAGTATAGCAGGTTTAAATGTTTGTTGAAGGTTGGGCATATAAAAGAATTTGCACAAGAATTTTATATCTTGTGTCTTTCCGAAACCAGATATAACCTAATAGATGAAGATGGTATCCCTGGCTAGTGTTCACTTGTCATCCTTAAAAGATTCTCATAGATAGGGAGGTGTTCACACTTTATGTATAATTGCCATAGAAAGTTGTGTAAATCAAATAAAGGTTCTAGAGTTTACAATGAAATTTTTATCCTTGGCTGTTCTGGTTCAACAAAGCATTCCTTCTAGCCAGAATGTACCTACCGGACAGCTTAGAAGGCATGGCATCCCTTCAGCCTGTCTTCATTGCAATGCATTCTACCTATTACTTATTGTCTGTCCCCTTTGGTCTCTTCCTAGTAATTTTCACTTCTCATTCATGAATGAATACTTCAGGCATGCTCTGCGAGTCCTGAGATGAGACTTGGTGGTCTTGATAATAGTGATCCTCTTACAATAACAAGATACTCCAAACTTTAAATCATGTAGCAACTATGATGGATAACATTTAAAAGGGTAGCTTTAACCAAGAGGGTACATAACATCTATAAAAGGTTTAAAACAGCTACAGAAAACTTGACCAATAGAGAGATCTTACTTTTTCAGTATATAAACCAATGTTGGCGGCAATTCTTGGCAGTCTTTGTTTCTGGCCCTGCGTAAAAGAGCTATCCACTGTAGCTGTCATCCCTGAAAAATCAAAAGTTTATGTCATACTGAGAGTAAGAACAAATTGCTTAGCATGCGAAATATAATTTCTCCTTCAAACTATTTAGTGATCTTACAAATTTCCTCTGACCTCTCAATTTTAGTGATCTTATATCCTTCCTTTGACCTCTCAATCACGACACAATTTTGGGTTATCACAACACAATTTTGGTACTACAGGTAGTGCTCGAGTTACGATAATTCGACTTACGATAATTCGCTTTCACGACGGGATTAGCAATTAATATCGATACGACAATATTTTGAAAATACGTATTTTTAAATTTCGCGGGCGACTGGCACAGGCAACAACGTACAATCAGGCAGCGTACGGTGTACGATACGTTGGCCCGAGAGGCTGGAATAGGTACTGTACATTAATTCAATGAGCTGACCTCACTTGCTCTCGTTGTGTCGGAAGTTAAAATAGGTCATTGTTCGTTTGCAATTTTTGTGCGTTTGTAAATACAGGTAGTGCATGAGTGACGATAATTCGTCTTACGATAATTCGAGCTTGTGATGGAGTTAGCAATTAATACCGGTACGACAATACTTAGAAAATATTTTTAAATTTCGAGCAGGCACAGGCAACAGCGTACACTACAATTGCCATAGAATCAGGCAGCAAGAGAGACCAACTTACAATAGACCAACTTCTTTTTCTCCATCTCTTTATTCCATCTTCTAGATAAAAAAGTAAGAGAATAATAAAAGCATTGTTAGTAACCTTATACTCTTGCGAAAATGCGTACAGCCATAAACAACCGAACGAGACTGTTGTTTTGCTAATAACCGAATCGGATAACAACTGTTTTGCTTGTATTTCAACCATCGTACGGTTAAACAATTATCGTAGTTATGTTAAAAATGACGTTAAGTACTGATATGTTTTTACACTACCCTTATCCGCTTTGGAGAAAAGATCGGCAAGGAAATATACTGCTGCAGTAAATTTAAGCTGCAAGTTGTAGCTGACGCTGAGAAAAGAATGTTCAAGCTGCTAATGACTATAAATTATCGTACATTGGCAACATGGATGAAACTCAACCGCAAATAAAATTGGAAAGTATTTTAATCAAAACTACTGGACATGAAAGAACACATATTACTGCTGTTTTCACGCCGATAAAAGATACATACGAAAAGCTCGTAGTATGATGATGAAATCAAGAGAAAATAGCGAACGGAATCTTGATTTTTTTTTTTACACAAAACAAACGGCCAGCCGCCAACGTCATCTACTAACGAAAAAATGGCTAAAATAATTTCACAACGAGACATATTTAAGTTATATTTCGGCATAAAAACACTTCATATAACGAAAAATACATATGTCCCTTATAAATAAAGTATCTAGAGATTCATTTACGCTAACTAGAGGCAAGAAATGCCCTCTGAACCGAGTTAAATGCATCGAAATAAAGACCGCGTGATCGATTCTGAAACCAAAACATTTGATCGCTATGATCGGAATTTATAATGCAAAAGCAATATAATATTTACGATTGGATACAGTGTAGTAAAGCATAACTTTTTAAAAGATCCATGGAAAAGATGCACATTCGTTATTTTGATGTTTGTATAATACGGCGGTGTTATGTGAAAATAGAATACAGTATAATGTAGGCTAGGCTACCGTATATGATATACGAAAGTGCAGGCCAGGCCTTGTTTGTTATTCAATTTCTCTTTATACTGACTTATCATGTCAATCTGCATTGAACCTGCAGAATTCGCTGACACTAATAATTACTATACCATATATGTATAAAGTATACTGTGTAGTGTAGGCTAGGCTACCATATATGTATAGATGGTACTGATTACCATAGTGTAGGCTAGGCCATATTCGAGTTACGATTTTTTCAACAAACGATGGGTTTTTTGGAACCTAACCCCATCGTAAGTAGGTGGAATGCCTGTATAACCCAAAAATGTTTTGCATAACAACTCATTGATTACTTGCTCTAGTAAGTCTAAGGAGGGTTTGAAGACCCACAAAGTGTGGTTTTATTAATATTAACCGTGCTACCCCAGGCTAAGCTACTTCTAGGCTACCTCAAAATTCGAGCTTAATCCTAGCTTAAAAACACAATATCTTAAAAAACTGTTTAAAATCAAAATAAGAATTTATAGTCTTTCCATAATAATGCACATTATACACAACACCAAAATATACAATACTCTAGCAGGCAATCTTTCAAAACTTCATTGAAATAGCCGAGTCTATTAAAACTTCAGATTCATGATCAAACATCAAAAAGTACTGTATTGTATGCATAATGAATGCTGAGTATGTACTGTATAAATGTATAAAGAAGGTTTAAAAAAATGAATAAACCCACATCAATTCTTACTGGGCCATTCAAGTATTGTATTTCCAATTACTGAATGCCATGCTAAAACAGAGACAGACACTTACCACTCTGCTGCAACACCTCAGCACTCATACCATTTTCTTGTGCTGTGCCACCTGAAGTTTCACTGCCGATCAAGTGAAAGATGGGCCTGTAAAATTATGTGATTATTAACTAAAACTCCTTGTACAAACAAAGGCTAACATCTCTTGAATATAAATTTCAAAACCAACTGACCAAGTGCTAAAACTTGTGCTCTGTGCAAAACTAAATTTAATTCAAAATCCTGCAATTATGGAAAACACAACAGATATCACATTTCTGTGATGACCGTACAGCTAGAGAAAGATATTTCAATGAAACACACATCTTACCAACTAAAATAAATTCATACCTCCCCTCCCTTATGCACTTCACGCGTTCCATCTCTCTTTCTCGCCACTCTCGTCTAGCTGCTTTCCCCATGCCTGGTGGCGGTGGACTGTAAGATTGGGAAGAATTCACATCATGAGATGAAACGTAACTGGACATGATTATAAGCCTGCTCCTAAAGGGAAAAAGCTAGTTCTTAATTCAGGAATGATCTAACCACATACTACAGTACAGTACCGACACAATGGCAGCTAACAACAAACATGAATCACGTCCTCTCATGGTCCTGGTTCTGTCAATGGGGGCACTTGGAGAATTGAATGTTTTCTGCATGTCATCATTATCTCCATCTCCTCCAATGCCATGCAATGCAAAGGACCTCCGAGAAATTCTGCCATGTGTCTGTCCTGTGCTTTATCTATTTGCCAGTCATCTCCAGCCCCGTCCCAATTCTTATCCAAGCAAGTCTGGGTCTCCCAAATCTTTTGGGGCCCAAAGGAGCCCAGCTGACGTTATCAGACACTATTCTCATCTGCAAACGGAACTTCAGTACTTTCCCATATGGTATCATTTCTAAATCTATCCTGCCATCTGGCTCCTAATACAGTATTCTTCTTAAAGCGTTCAATTCAAATCCACAAAATCTTTCATATATAGTTTCATTGTCAGGCCACAATTTGTCTGTATACTGGTACAGATTCTATAAGGCTAAATTTAATCTTACTTTCGTATCCAAGTTCAGCCAATTTGATTTCCAAATCTTTTTCATCCTGCCCACTGTCTGAGTTGGCTTTTTTTTTTTTTTTTAAACACAATAAACTCCAACTTCAGAGAACCTCCATGGATATCAAAGATTAAACCTTGATAATCCTTTCTCCACTAGATATATATATATATATGTATATATAAACTCGAGGCAGTTTGTAAGGTCATCATAACGATTTGCTGTATTATAAATAACGAAGTTACCATAAATAAAACGAACAACAGTGTACCAAAATAAGCACTAGTGTTATTCATCCTCTTGTGCTTACTGTTCCCATTTCTGTTTCTTAGATTTATCCCGAGTCCTATCTCTCTCTCTATATATGGTGCATTCACTAAGCATAGTCAGAAAATTTTGTGGGGTTTTTGCTGATTAAAACAACACCATCTCTATATTCTAGATCTGCCATTTCTATCTTTACTCCACTCTTAACTCTTCTCTTCCATCTCCTACCACTTTTTCATTCTTGAGCAGAGCAAACAGCAAAATGTAACATTAATGTATATCATACCTTTGTATTATACAGGCATTTCCCAATTTACGGTGGGGTTAGGTTACAAAAACCCCATCGTTTCTTGAAAAAAATCTAACTTGAAATTAGCTTAGCCTAAACTAGGGTACACAGTACAATCTATACTATACATATAAGGTAGCCTAGCCTATACTATACAGTACCCACAGCATACCACGGTTTTGTGACCATTAATGCATTTTTATACACCAACTTCCTTTATCAGTTGTTACCATATTGTATTACCATACATGAGATAAAAATGTGTAGACTGTGTGTGTGTGAACTATAGACCTAGGCTAGCACAGGTGTTACACTCATAGTATCCATTTGCAGAAGTCAAACAGGCTATTACAGCTGTATTTAAGATAAAGGTGATAGTACTGAAACTATTATTTGACTTACAGAATCCATTTACACTGTATTATTATATTGATATATTATCATCGTAATATGTATAAAAAAGAATCATCCCACCTGTGGCGAAAAAGTGATTCTCAGAATCAGCTGTTTCAGCTGAAAGAATTCGGAAATAATTTTTTTAGTTGCTAAAAGAATCAAATGTATTAATGGAATTATTATTGTTATTTTTGAAAATAAATGTAAAATAAGTGTACAAAGGTAAACTAACATACTGTACTTTATATTAAAAGTAAAATCAGTAAAATCTCTCATAATCACAAAACAGCTGTTTCCTACCAATTCATTTGTTTACCAATGTAAATCTCTCTCTCTCTCTCTCTCTCTCAGTACTGTACATATCCTTTAATGAAATATGAATTACTATACCATAAATATAAAACTCCAAGAAGTTCATGACACCATCGTACGCTGCCTGTTGTGCACATAATTTAAAATATTTTCAGTATTGGCTTATCAAAACTGCTTCATAACTTCGAAACCATCGGAACTGCTAATCCCATCGCAAACTTGATTTATCATAAGATGAAACATCATAAATGGGGAAATGCCTGTGCCGTACTGTATATCTAACGTGAATACTAGTGTGACACAAAAACTTTCATGCTGGTCTGTAGACACACTCAGATGAAGGAGAGATTAAAAGAATATGAAGAGGACACAATTGGCCTTGAATACAGAACAGATAAAGGGCACAGGGTACAAAAAGCAGCAATATGTACAGTATAAAAATGAAAAACCTAAGGTGAGATGAATGGAAAATGACTGACCATGAAATAAAAAAATATATAAGCAACAACTAACGTGCAAAACAGATTGTTGGGAAAAGGCAAATAATCAGAATTGAAATTCATGTTACATAGGTTTGCCAGACAAATCACAGTATAATGGCAATGAAGGGAAAGGCTAGATAAGCAGTTTTGGTTCAATATTTTAGCCTTTCTCAAAGTATCAAAAGAAGCCAAAACTGTAGTCGACCTCAGGTTGGGTTGTTTCAACAGTTAAGGGATCTACTTCAAGTACTTTCAAAAGAGTGAAATATATGTTCATATTTACTCAACCAATAAAAATAATGTAAGCCTATGCCTATGTCTATTTAACTTACCGGACAATATCACGGTGAATCAAATGCTCTTCTGGCTTGTATGTGGAAACTGGCAACTCTGAATCCCAGTCTTCACCACAAGTAGACAAAGGAGACTCTGTAACTTCATTCATTTTCTTCTTCTTTTTTAGCTGCTGATCATGAACTGTTTTAGCTGTAAAATTCAACAGGAATAACTGAGTCTTCAAATCCTCAAGATAACTTCTAAATTTATACCACGGACAAAATACTTGTGCTGCAAACCAGAAGTTATACAAATTTTCATAATAAAATTTATTACTTTAATAATTACCACCTATTAAGATAGCTACTAAAACTTGCACCCATGTGTGTCTAGTAATTACTTACTAACAATTTCTTGCCTCGGCAACAGTTGATTTCGAGGACATGATAGAAGACACAGATTGGGAGAAAGCAATCAGATGGGAAAAAGTACCACTGGAATTCTGACAGAGCCATGGGTTAAAGTTGCTTAGAGAAATGGTACAAACAACAACAGACCACTATAAGGTGATTCGACAGAGAAGGGAAAAAACGCAAAAGAACAGAAACATAGATACAGTACTGGGAATGAAGAAATCAAAAAGGATTATGAAGCAGAGTAATAAATATATTAGATGTGGTTGAATCAAGATGTACAAGCAGGGAAGATGACAGGGATACATACAGGAATATCAACAGGGCTAAAAAACCTGGTAGCAAGGGCTACTAAGAGGAGCAGGGAAGATAGACAAAGAACCTCAAAATGGCAAATGTATTAGCTAAGTAGTCGAGTTGAAAAATTACGACTGACGTAATATCTGAAAATTATCCAAATGAATTCAGAGATCCTGAAATAAGGTAACAATAGAGTAGAAAACTCTGTATAGCAACTGGAGATTATGAAAGGGCCCTCAGAAAGAAGAAAAAGGAAGAGACCAAGAAAAACTCATTCAGCTAGTGGCGTTACCTTACCAGAAAGCAAGATAAGAAGTCAAAACAGGAGCAGTTTTAAGAGAATTTGCAATAAATTTGGTGCATGTTATGAACCAGCCCTGACCCATTTGTTGTTTATCATAATAATGGAAGAAGCTAGAAAGGAGTGTGGAAAAGAGGCACCAGGGACCTGCTATATGCAAAGACCTAGTGATAAGAGCAGAACAGCAGAAGAGGCTCTAGAAATGTTTGAAAGCTATGAAAGGGATACAGAAAAGGAGTAAAAATCACAGCAAGCAAAACAAAGACCATTTCTGGCAGAAAGGGTATCACTAATAGCTCCCTGGGACTTTGGAATTAAGACATAATTTATCATTCCCAAAACCTACCATCAAGACTCCTTTAGATAACTTGAATTTCCCAGCCTACAGGTATACTCTATTATGGTCTAACAAGTTATGGAAGCTCCCTTTCCTTGAAGCTGATTCTTGTGGAGTCATACAGCTTTCCAAATTTAAAGACAGAGTTGACACTGCTGTGTAGTAAAGGCCTCATGCAAAAAGAGTTCATGCATATCAACAAAACCATGGCAAAACACAAATGCAGAGCCATACAAAGTTTGAGAAATGTGATAAATCTTCAAAATAAATTGTATTTTTCCTAGGTATTTCTTCTATGGGTAATCATGAAAATTTTTCTTAAACCACCACCAAAATGCAACATTTTCAAGTTTAATTTTATGATGGATCAATTTTGTAAAAACATTTAACTCAACTTTGTTGATGCTTTATACTGAATATGCTTGTCAAAAGCAAGAGGCATTAAGATCACTGACAAAACCAGCACAAACAGGTTAAATTACTACTCAGTCTTGTCAAAATTACTTACATAGATAGATGTCTCGTTCAACAATGGCGCGTTCAGGACAAGACACAATATGAGACTGGAAAAGTGGCGTTTTTATAATGTGAGTTGCATTAAAAGGGCACACCTTCACATCAGCATCTCTGTGATTCTGGAAAAATGAGATTACAGTATACTAGATAAACTATATAAGTTCATTTTTTCTGGCACCTACCTGTTCAGCAAACCTGCTGATATGGCTATTAGGTTATGTCCCCTTCCATAAGGCAGCTACGCAATTAATGATGCCTTATCCCATCGTAAACACCAGATAAAAACAAACTACTGTACATACTAATGCTAAATTGATTATGTATTAGTCACAATACATTTTGAATATTTATGAGGTTCAGTAATAAAAAATCATCAGCAAAACTGGCAGAAACATTTGATCTATACCATCCAGTCAACTTAGAAAGTAAAGCTCACATTACATAAATATGAAAAGACTTATTCCATACTGAAACCTTTTTTCTGACAAAGAATTATAATTCTATAATATTACACTCCATGCAAAGTTTGAATCTAGATTTTCAAAGTACCTACTCTGTATTCAGGCCAGGTTATGTTATGCTATGATTCACACACATTATAGTATTGTTACCATTTAAATTATATGCTGTACAGAAGCATACCTTTGCAATTAAAAACAAAATAAAATGTGAAATTAATGTAACAAACAGTATTTCCAAATGCATAGAATATTTTACTTGTCAACTCCAGGTAATCAAAAATAAATAGTGGTACCTTAGTACTCAGACTTAATATGTTCCAGAAGGATGTCGGAATGCTGATTTGTCCAAGTACAGTACTAAACTGACTTTTCCCATAGGGAATAATATAAACTGGATTAACCTGTTCCAGACCCAAAACAAGTCACTACAATGGAATAGTGCTTTGGTGTAGAGTTTCTTGATACTGGAGATGACCTGCTGGTCCATGGGCTTAACTTCTATTCCCTCATACAGTATTTATTTATCTATCACATTCTCCTATAGCTTGTTTTTCTGCAGGCTGATTTCCCTTTGGAGACCTCTTGGGATTAGAGTCTTTGGCTTTGTCCATAAGGGTTTTCAGCTGGGATTTAAAGATAGAAAAAAGTCATGTAGAGGAAAGGAACTCCTGTTTAGAAATTATACTCTTCCAGCAACTTGGCCCCCAAGCCTGAAAGGTGAGCTGAAACAACACCTTGAGGTATTTTTTGCATTAGAGCCAACCACTTCTTTCATCCACTCCCAGTTGCCCAAGCTATACTACAGTATCAGCCACCTGCACCACAATTACCTTACTCTTGAGAACATTATCTTTCTGAAAAACTCTTGGGCTCTGAGCAGCAGACAAGAGGAGGCTACAACTTGCATTTCAACAGAGCAGGTCTGTCCTGCACTGGCTTGAGTTTTGGACAATCTTTTTTCACCAAAGTCATGCTCCATGTCTCTGCAAGAGAGAGAGAGAGAGAGAGAGAGAGAGAGAGAGAGAGAGAGAGAGAGAGAGAGAGAGAGAGAGAGAGTGTGTGTGTGTGTGTGTGTTTAGCAGAGTTGTGCACTGACCAAGAACTACAAACTGCCCGCTAGCCCTTTTTTACAGCTGGGAACCACTCACGCATGCACACATACGCGATGCACTTAATCCCATACACATTTCTGGCTGGTTGTCTCTGTTAATCCAAGAGCTGAGCAAATGGACAAAAACGAAGCCTCTTTTACTTGGACAAAACATCCGATAACCATACTGTACGAGCTAAGAGCCTCCCAAGTATCAAGGTACCACTGTATGGAATTACGTTTCCTATCTTATTTATAACATTACATACTAGACTTCTTCCTTTGCTATCCCAAGAGAGCTTATCTAAACATATATTTCCTTAGAAATGAATGTATTTCTTTACAAATTAATAAATGAGAATTGTACTGTATACACCAATCAAAAAAAGAAAAGGAAATATCCATTAATATGAACATCATTTATCAAATAATTGGCAGTAAATTCTAGAAGGAAATGGAGGTAGAATATTACCTCTGATATCCTAGCTATTAGATTAATTTTAGATGTTATGCACTGTACAGACAACTCTCAAATACCCAAGAAGTTAAAATAATTTTACTAAATAAATTTCAATTTACCTTCCAACATTTTGTTATGTGACGTGTCATGCGATGAGGAAGTATCCTGTGGACGGGATCAAATGGACAGTCTAGCAACTCTTCTGTTGCTCTGTAATTTGACATGATTTCTGCAAAAACAATAAGTGATACGATTCTATGAGCAGCAAAAAGGAAAATTACTATGTCTATTTGACTGGTTCTGTACAAGGATTAAATGATTGCAGTTAAAATCTAAACAAGACTACAGATGAAGGAATATGAAAAGCTTTTCAAGTATGCCCCTTAATGCCTGAAAAGTAATTTGGAAAGTAAAATGATATAATAAAAGTTAATCATATTTTGTATAGAATATTGTGTTTCATAAATAAATGAGCAATTATTTCAACAACATCAGATAATGGCAAAAAACACAATGAGAGATGATGACTATAAAAAGTATATTGTTTGGAACAAAGCGCTTTTACTTAATACTTGCAGGGATAAAATTATTGCTGGGGGTTTGAGAATAGATACAAAGAGTTATGTGATATTTAGTCTTAAAGCACTATAGTGTATATTTATGTGTAAAGTAGCACAAGATGGAAAAATTCTTTATTATTTCAAAACCAGACATATAATACCACTCCAGTTTGTGCTCAGTACAATAATCAATATTCTCCCAAGGAGAAGACCAGCACACCTTAAGATTAAATTTTCTACAAAACATTTACTGCTGATCTAAAATTTGAATCGGTCAGTCAGTCATATTAAGGGATTTCAAAGACAACCCAAATGAAAATCATAATTGACATATTATATACAGTACACGGATTCTTCAAGAACAATGGTGCGAGTAGAAAAGTAGTTTTTTTGCAACAGCCTTTCCCCCAACAAGAATACAGAACCTCTTCTTTGAGCTACATGAACTTTCATAAAATCTACATACAGGCAGTCCCCGGTTTATGACGGGTCCGGCTTACAACGTTCCGAGGTTGCGACGCTTTTCAAATATATTCATCAGAAATTATTTCCCGGTTTATGACGCATGTTCCAGGGTTACGACGCATCGTATGCTGATCCGACGGAAGAAATATGGCTCCAAAACGGCAGAATAAAAAAATATTTTTTTTTTATGAAAAACTCAATAAAAATGCAGTTTACATCGTTTTCAATGCACCCAAAGCATTAAAAGTAAGGTTTTCTTAGGATTTTTGACGATTTTTCGGTTTACGACACGGCGTAAAAACGGAACCCCCGTCGTAAACCGGGGACTGCCTGTATAGGCTATTGCCTAAATTTATTAAAAAAAATATTTACATATACAAAATGAACTTGTGCTTATTTTTAGATATTTAGTGTAGCGGAGTATAGAGCATCCAGACAATCTGGCCCATTGTCAAAAATAAGAAAACTATCACATTAACATTTTATTTGAAATTATTCGAGTAAGATGCACTAAACAAATGACAAGTGTCTATTTAAAGTGAACCAATAGTTAAAAGTTGAAACCAATTTCAAAATACTGATCTAATTTGCTGATTACAACAAAATTACTCAAGATTTCATTGACCAATTTTTAACTGATTTGATCAAATTCGACAATTCTCATTTTGGGATGTTTTCAGCAATAGCTGTTCCAGTCATTGAAGCTTTGTTAGAAAGTAGTTAACTGGCAGCAAAGAGAAGGGATGAGGGGACTATCAGAAGGGTAGCATCAGCATCACTTTTGTCTTCAGCAATAGGCAACTGCAGGGTTGGTTAGCACTGTACAGTGTACCCATGAAAAATGTAAATTTATCTAAAATATTGTCTGTTTGTTTCTACAAGAATGCAAACCTTTGTCTTTTATAAAAAGACTCACGCCTTAGGCAAGACTGACTTGTGGCTATTAAAACTGTCATCCCTCAGGCAAGAGGAATTATCTTGAGATCACAACTGGTGTGGATCTCCAATCCAGAGATATCTGCTTCCTGGTCAAGTAAGCAGGGTAAGGATGATCCTATACATCCTGGCACGTATAATGTTGAGGATAACAAGGCTCTGCACCAGAGTGTGGATAGTTTGTAACCTCACTCGAAGGAAAAAAACCAAGGAATTACGTTTTCCACATAAGGGATGAGCAGCCCACAGGTTAGCGTAAGAAGGTGAAAAATCCCTGATGTATAACATATTGACACAGATATTGCAATTGTGATGTATATCTGGGAGGTGAAGAGAACAATCAAAGAGATATGCAAGAATTTGCTACAGCAGAACTTACTATCTCCAATTAACAAGATACCCTGAGTTTACGTAAAAGAAACAACTTATATAGGCTATGTAAGCTTGCTAAAATCTATATCTTGTACAGAACTTTAGGCATAATTGTCTCTTTAGCTGGTGCTCGAAAGTCATTCAGCAGACTAGAATTGACTAAAAATATTCTCATTTTCTCTGAGTTTTCATGCCTGATATATCCAGTTTATTAATCTAATATAAAATAAGATGTAACAACTAATCATCCACCTAAAAGTGATCCTGTTGATAAATGCCTCTCCTTCAAAAAAACACACTATCTGGCTAGCTTAAGTGAATTATGGAGATTGGGGCAAGAGCAAGTGTTTGCCTTTTACCCATACCCTTCAATCCATGGACAATGCATATAAAATGGGAGCCAATAAAGAGAAAGGTGGTATGCTAGGTTGGAATGAATTGTATTTCTGTATTTCATGTTTACGATTTATGGTATTACAGGTCAGGTTAGGATGAGGTGGGGGGGAAGGAGTAGCTTCCAGGTCACACAGGTTAGCCCTTAATAGACGGGAATACCCATATGAATATCTATAACAGGTTTTGGGTGACGGAACGGGAATCCTCATGTAAGTATTAATGTTACATGCCATACATTTGGCTGTATCGAGCGGGAAAGAGTTTCCATCACTTCAATGGCCCACAAATGACTGGTGGCAACTTTCGACTCAGCTCAGCTCAGTTAGTGGACATCTCAGGGAGATCAGTATTGTTCTTGATGGGGAGACGTCTTTTTCCTCTCTCTCTCCCATGACATCTTTTTATTTATTTGCTCATAAATATACCCAGGGATTGCTGTTGGTTTTAGTTCTTGTCTTTTATGAAATGATGTCAGTTATAATTGTCATTTTGCAAAGAAAGCGCAAAGAAATATTAAAAAAACATACCCCCAAAAAAGTTACTGCTTCTCCCGATCTCAGTAAATTTACGTAAATATTTTACAACAAATATTCTCAGAATTTGTTACCAATTCTAGTTCTTATCTGTTATGATACTGTGTGAGCTGTAATTATAATTTAAAATTTTAGAAAATACAATAAATTATTAGAAAAAACATGTATAACTTGGTAAAATTTGCGAGTGTTTTGTAAAAGAGGCCTCCCACAGGGTGATAAATGGTCACTTTCAACTTCCCATGGAAGATAGCAAAAATTAAAAAAATTTATTTTTACACCATGGGCATTTGCATATCTTCCGCTTTCCATTGATGTGTTATTTCCTTAAAATGGCCAATCTTGGGGTGTGGATGATATATAATTAGCCCGTCCTTTAAGGGCTAGCCTAGGGCTTGATGCCCTTGATCACATAAGGGATGGTATGAGTCAGGATGCGTAACTGTAATATACTTTACGACTTACAGCACCTTCGGTCAGTTTCAGTGAGGCTTATCCTGCAGGTCAGGTAAGACCTGGCATCCTACGGTAGGTCTAGGTGTTAAATTCAGTAGGGAAAGGTCAGGATCAAGAGTAGCAGCTTCCCTGTAATTGGCCTGGTGACGAAAGTTCTGTATCGTGTCTTGCCATTAACAGGCTAGCCTACTGTCAATAAACATGGAGTAAAAATTTTACATGCTGCTTTAAACTCATCTTTTGGTTTATACATCAGCCTACAGACCATTCCTGTTGGTGCATTTCTTAAAAAATGAAGGTCATAAATGCTTAGGCCTAAATTTAACTTGAGCAATAAAAAATGAAGGTTACCTATATGGTTTAGGTGTTTGGGTAAAACTATAGAACAGCTATGCACGGTCTATTACCGTGGAAATTGGTTTTTCCTATACCGTGCTTTTAGTGATGCTGATGAAGGAGGTGGTGTTGTTTATTGTCCATCAATTATTATTACCCTCATATCTACCCAACATGGTTGAGAACCGTTTGGGAACGCAGGGTTTTAGGTGGGGGGGGGGCCATTGGGAGAAAGGCCGTACTGTCATGTTGTTATGGAATGGTTCTGGGTAATTCTAAGCCGGCTGTCCGCGGTTAGCCAGACTATGGCAATTGACGTTTTCCTATGTTATTTTACTTGCTTTACAAGAATTTAAAGTAATATTTTGTCAGCTGGCTGTAACTAAGCTGTCATTGACCTTTGCAGACTACGCGACTTGAATTGCCTAACGCAGAGTAGGTCTAAGCCAGCATTCACGGCAAGCCCCCACCCTCCATAGCTAATACGGCAAATTGTAACCAGTAAACACCCCTAAAAATACCAACATAACGTACCCTAGAGGTGTTTACTGGTTACAATTTTGCCGTATTAGCTATGGAGGTTGGGGGGGGGGGGCCGGCTTGCCGCGGAATGCTGGCTTAGACCTACCCTGGGTTAGGTAATTCAAGTCGTGTAGTCTTCAAAGGTCAATTACAGTTTAATTACAACCGGCCGACAAAATATTACTTTAAATTCTTGTAAAGCAAGTAAAATAACATAGATAAACGCCAATTGCCACAGTCTAGCTCACCGCGGACAGCCGGCTTAGAATTACCTGGTTCTGCGCAACAGCAAGTCATCAGACAGCCATATGTTCAAGAATGGATTGGCTAAGGAAACCTATTACGAAAGGAACTAGACTAATCCAACATATCCTAACCTAACCTAGCAGGCCATGTTACTTAGCCCCCTGGTGTAGGAAACTCCATTTTTTACCAAAAGCTCCACCATACCGCTGTGCATGTGCACTAGCATTCCAGGAAGGCCAGCATACAACTTCCGAGGTTAATTACAGGTTAATTATGGTCGACCGGCAAAAAATAACGGTAAATTCTTGATAGGCACCCAAAATACTATAGAAAAAATCAATTTCAAAAGTAATAACCACACAGAACGACTGCTTAGTTCTGAATAAAGGTATTGGGTCAGAAATTAAAAGTAATTCGGCGTGTCAAATGGCCTACACGGCGTTTACCCAAAAACCACTGATCAGAAATGCTTCAAATGTAAAGCAGTCGGCAAATATGGGCCAGCTTAGGCTCAGGCCATGCTTCATACGGTTGACATGTCAATTTGTCATCTATTAACCAAATTTAGGCATGCCTCCAGTCTACAAATCTAAATGATGGCCAAACATTTGTCATTTTTCCCATATCTCGCTTATGCTTCTAGAAATGTTGCCTTAGGCTATAGCTAGAAAGCCATGAGAGACTAGACTACCATAGGTCTTTTATCCTACAATCGGAAATATAAAATAAAAATTACCTGTAAATAAGTCAGAAGATTCGATCTAAACAAGTAAGAGCAGTAAATAGAAGTTAACGTTTACAGCAGGAGCAGAACGACGATCGAAACGTCGTGGCCGAGAAGGAAACTACTTTGGAATCAGGGTTGCCAATCTAAAATTTCATTTCCCCACGTCTAGCTCATTTTCCCCTACGTCTATCACCCAGCTCAGCCTACCCCAAAAATTATGATTTTTTTTTTTTATTCTTTTACATGAGTTCAGAATAAGATATCCCCATACAGCCTAAATATTGGAGTTATTGCACCAATGATCCCAAATTCCCAATGCTTTTTAACAAGGATGATTTGAGTAAAAGTACTTTTTTTATATATTTAAATTTTATTCATTTTTAATAGCAAAATAATGTGGAGAAAAATATATTTTCCCTAAGAAAATAAACGTATGTGATAAGCAAATAAAGAATATTTTTTGCAATAGAAGAAAACGCAAACTTAATCGATTCTTTGGTATCTCTGAACAATAAATCAAATATGTAATAAACAAATAAAAATGATCTTTTCTTTTGACATAAGAAGTAAAGGAAAATTTAATCTTTGGTATTCTTTTCAATTGTCATTTCTTAATAGCGGGTGTTATTTTGGTTAAATTATTAGTTAAAGCAATATATTCTACCAATTATAATGCATAATACAATTAATTCAAACAAAATCCTCAGCCTCTGTATCATTATGGATCTGATCATTTTCCTTTATGCCCATACTTGTCCGTGCAGATTTTCTTGCATTGGTATACAAGTGAGCAAGCCTTGGCTTCATATCAGCTTGAGAGGGAGAGGTTTCTGCGGTTTTGATAAATTGCCTCTAAGGTGTGTACGGCAAGATAATTCCTGAGCTTCGTTTTGTTTGCATTAAATCTGGAAAAAGTCCTTTCTACTTCTGCAATGCTTTGAGGTAAAGAGGTCATCTGAAGCATGAAAATGGCAACGTCTTCATATTCAGGAAGACGGCTGAGACTGCAAAAATTCCACAATAGGTTTGTTCTTCCACCCTCCCTTTCTTACAGTTTCATCAATCAAAATAGAACGCCACTGTCGATCAGTGTCCTGCACTTTTGATAAACTGATCCTAGGAAATGCAGTAGCAAGAATTCTCCCTGATCTAACATCAGAACTGCCATCCAGTATTTTTGCATGACTGACGTCTTACAGTGCATGCAAGACTGGGTGGGTCCATGAGGTTAATCATTAGGAGAATTTAGCAGACAGCTTCCCTACGCCAGTCTCTTTATCTTGCTTCCTTCTCATGTGGAAGCATGGAAGTCAAGGTTTCCTGTGCCATTATCCCCGGATATACTTTGTCAGGGGCAACCACTGCGATCCGTCATCACTGATGTCACTCAGATTCTTGACTGGCTTCCTGAAGTTTTGGCAAAGCATCCTTACAACACGCTCAACCTCTGGAATAAGGCGATGAAGCTGAAATGCATTTGATTGGAAGATAACATTTAAACCAGTCAAGTCTCCAAGGACATAATCACAAAACTCTAGAGATGCACTGACATATTTGGATTTTAGTGCATCAAGTATCATTTCAGGCTGCAGGGAGTTCTTCTTACTTACCTCTGCAGTAAAATACAAGAGAAGAGCTGGCCATTGTTCTAAAATCCGTCCAATGCACTGGGCCACAGATAACCAACGTGTCTGACATGGTTTTAGAATTTGGTGGGCATGGACATCAGCATAATTTTGAAAGTCAGCATGACTTTTCTGTCGATTAGGAGACATTTTGAAGTGATTGTATATATCATGGATTAGTTGGTCAGCTGTCTTCGACAATACCTTACAAGCATGCTCTGCAACTCAATGGAAAGTATGACAGTAACACTTTAGTACAAAGTTATTTGGTGCAGCAGTTTCTATTCTTGTCAAAAGAGTTGTTGGCTTCTTGCATCAAATATTCTCCATCTGATACGTATCCCATTACATTGTTCCAGTTAAGACCATCCTTCTCCAAAGCACTTTCCATTGATGCAAAAAGTCCACTGGCATCCCCTTCTTCAATGAAAATAAGGCGGTAAAATCGTGTAATGGGGTCTTTGTCAGGATTAAGGTAATGGACATTTACACAGATGATTTCATCCATAGTTTCATCAGTTGCCTCACACTGTAGTCGTATGCGATGGTGCTGGTGGGCTGGGTGGGGTGGCGCCTCTAATGGCTGATGAAGGAAAAAGACATCAACTCTAGTTCCTCTTGCCAAAAAAAAAGGAAATACAAGTTTTTTTTATGAATATATATATATATATATATATATATATATATATATATATATATATATATATATATATATATATATATATTTTATATATAAATCTTATTTATTTAGTTTTTACTAGATATCAAAATCCCCTACTTTCCTCCTATATAATACAGTTTTCCCCGTAGGTATCCCCTAACCCTACTTTTGGCTAATATCCCCTACTGTAGGGGATTTCCCCCTACGAGTGGCAGCCTTGTTTGGAATTGCAAATTGGAACAAAGTGGAGAACTAAAATTCGACTCGAAATACAAATTCTTTATAAAAAAATACAATTTGAAATGTCAGCATGGGTAAGTCTGGTATGAAAACTATCTGATCTCAATTTTAATTTTTCGTCCAGGATGAATTTGAATCAATTAGAGGATACAGTTTTTATAGATCACTGATTGGGCAAATTCGAGGTTTGAAAAATAAAATATGTTCCGCTTTCTTCCTGTGGACCTGATTTTACATTTAACAAGCGTGGCCTTTTTTTTTTTTTATTAGTTTCTCATTTGCAATACTTTTCAGACCATCGCACATAATGTAGTTTGATCACTGACATGTACTCATCTTCATGGTTGTTCAATAGAATGCAATAACAGCTAAGATCCGCCATATTAGCGCTCTCAATGGGTTCGAAACGATGAATTTCATTCGTTTTCTTTTACGTTCCTTTTGGGTGCCATTTTATTGGCTATAACTTTGTCTGAAGGGTAGGTCCCTCTTTATTTGTTAGTTACAGTTTATAGGCTTCTCATAAAATGCTTGCTTCTAGTACCTTTTTTCTGTAAAGATCTCTGGTGTGATCGTTATGACGTTATCAATAATCCAGACTCAACCTTCGCATTATTTATACACGTGTGATCATAGTGCCTTCATTATTATCTACTGTATAATGTGTCATCTACAAAGAATAAAAAAAATGACAATTCAAGTTTTTAACAATCCACGATAGCTCGATAGTTTAGTGTAATTTGTAAAGGACATTCTCTCACCTCTACGTAGGCAAGACGTCATGATGCTGAGCGTGACTGTTATCGATAACCGGGTTGAACAAACTGCTGATCTTAAGATGCCGAATTGAACTTCCCTCGGGTTAATGACTCAGTGAAAATATGACGCAGCAGAAGGAAATGGTAAGAGCTACAGTGAAGAAGATGGCAGCTCTTAGCACATTCAGGAAACTTATCATGAGCAGACCTGCTTGTATTGTCAGAATGACAATAGACGTCTGGGGCAACTGTGGTGGCAATCACGTAACAAAGGAATGCAACTCGAAAAGATTTTGGTGCGGTAACAACCATAGCAGCAGCAAATGCTGATCATGGGTATAACTGTGGATTCGTAAACACTCAGTCTGGCGGTAATAAAACACTGCAGATTAGGGAGCTGATAAATGAAAAGTCTTCTGATATATTAGCGGTTGATGGAACGTGGTCAAATGATTTTGATTACTGCTGACATAAATCAAATGGCGCCTGGTGGCCACACTTTTTTGCACATTCCGAGAGAAGGTAGGCGGGGGCGAGGAGTTTGATTCTTTATTATTAGAAGAAGTTAAGTATACCTTAGTTTTACCAGACCACTGAGCTGATTAACAGCTCTCCTATGGCTGGCCCGAAGGATTAGATTTATTTAACGTGGCTAAGAACCAATTGGTTACTTAGCAACGGGACCTACAGCTTATTGACGCTGTCTTAAATACGTTGAGGTATGCTTCAAATACTCAGATTAAAGAGTCATACTTACTGTTGTCTTTAGACCTCCAGGTCAAGTGCGAATGTGCTTACAGAGGAGTTTGGCATACTCTTAGACATGATTGCTACAAGAGTCTATATCTGCGGGAACTTTAATTCGAGATGGATGATCCAGAAAGCCATAACGCAGTTGTCTTTGATGAGTAATTGGAATCACACTGATTAATGTAATGAGAGATTGGAATCACACTGATTAATGTAATGAGTGACTAGAATCACACTGATTAATATGGGTAACTGGAATGACACTTATTAATATAATGGGTAACTGGAATCACACTTATTAATATAATGAGTAACTGGAATCACACTTATTAATATAATGAGTAACTGGTATCGCATTGATTGATTAATATATTGAGTAACTGGAATGTCACTGATTAATTAATATAACGAGTAACTGGAATCACACTGATTGATTAATGTAACAAGTGACTGGAAAAACACTGATTGATTAATATGTTGAGTAACTGGAATCACACTGATTGATTAATATAATGAGTGATTGGAATCACACTGACTGATTAATATAATGAGTGATTGGAATCACACTGATTAATATAATGAGTAACTGGAATCACACTGACTGATTAATATATTGAGTGACTAGGAAAAACACTGACTGATTAATATAATGAGTGACTGGAATCACATTGACTGATTAATAATGTTGAGTGTGTAACATCCTCGGCTGGACACATATGTTAGATCTTGTTTAGAGTGACTCAGATAACAACTGTTTTCTGTACAGCGTTACCAGCGTATAATCCTGCATGAAACTTTTAGCCGTGGCCCATGAAACTCAGACACGGACCGGTGGTGGCCTGTGTTGTTGGTACCTATATCAGTGCCAGAAGTATGATTATGGATAATTTTAACCTTAAATAAAATAAAAAAAACTACTGAAGCCAGAGGGTGCAATTTGATATGTTTGATGATTGGAGGGTGGATGATCAACATACCAATTTCCAGCCCTCTAGCCTCAGTAGTTTTTAAGATCTGAGGACGGACAGACAAAGCCGTCACAATAGTTTTCTTGACAGAAAACTAAGAAAGGAATAAACTAAACAGTAAACGGTAATCCACGCTAGAGCCTGAAATACATAGCGAATTCCCCGTTTAGACTTTACACAAACTCTTGTACTGTCCCAGTCATTTTGTTTATAATTCCTTTCCATGAGCTATTCTGGTATTGTAAACACATTCCTGACTAAGACTTTTTCGGGAATGTAATGAGAGAGTCACAGCCAGCTGAAACTACAAGAACTCTACTGGGAGAATATATTTGTAAGAAAGATACAACTGATAATGACACAGTGGCTGCTATTTTGCAAGGATGGTAATGGAAGAGAGACAAAAGTTTGGAAACTAGGCTAAGATATAATTATGCTTGTAAGTTAGATTTAAAAATGATATGGCATGAACAAAATTAATTTGAATGATATAATGCCATAGAGGTGGAAAATTCCCATTTGACCTTTGACCGCAAAGTATGGCCTTGACCTGGCTTCATGAATGGAATGTGCATGCAAGATTTAAAGTCACAATTTCTTATAGTGCAAAAGTTATAGGCAAGGTGATAAAATTCAATCTTAGCACAAGGACAGACGCATAAAACGGCCAGAATGACAGTTAGACAGATAGTTCAATTACTTGATGTCTCAGGACGGTAAACCCGGGGCATAAAGACTTAATAGGGATTAATCCGACAGAATTCACTGCAAGAAATTTAAGGGTCAAGTTTTATCACCAAGAGAAGCACAGGTAAAATGGGAGTCATGGAAGTGTTGTTGACAGGTCTTCATTATTGAAACTATATGAAGAAGATTTGTACATAATTCTTCAAGAATGAATTTCAAGTTCATTTCTAAAAACAGTTGTTGCTCCACCCTCCTTTTTCTCCAGAGTTCAAAAAAAGTTAAGTATACCTTAGTTTTACCACACCACTGAGCTGATTACCAGCTCTCCTAGGGCTGGCCCGAAGGATTAGACTTATTTTACGTGGCTAAGAACCAATTGGTTACCTAGCAACGGGACCTACAGCTTATTGTGGAATCCGAACCACAGTATAGCGAGAAATTAATTTCTATCACCAGAAATAAACTCCTCTAATTCTTCATTAGCCGGCCGGTGACTCGAACTCGGGCCTAGCGAGTGCTAGCCCTCAACTCTACCAACTCACCCAGCGAGGAACTAACGGTAGTTACAACAGCAGGCACCGATGCAATGAGGTTTACACTCCACATTTACCAGTCATCAGGGTTGAAGTAGTGTCAGCCGAAGTTCATATATTTTTTCTCACTTTTCTTTTTTAAAGCCTTTAATTTTATTTAAAGGTTCACTACCTACTGGTTATGCTGACCACTCCTAACTTATACAGAGATCATGTCGTTTAACAACGGGGTAAGAGAACACGCAAAGAATGAGGTGAGGTATACCCAATAATGTCTCAAATGAAAAACTTTTATGTGATAATTGGAAATACCTGAAATTATTTTCTATAGATGAAATGACACATTTCCCATTTTCATCGACAACTTTTCTGCCAAAATGAATAAACAGATAAATGAGTTAATTAACGAAACTATTCATCAACGAGAGAGAGAGAGAGAGAGAGAGAGAGAGAGAGAGAGAGAGAGAGAGAGAGAGAAGACGGAGCTGTAATGAAAAATTCAGCCTCACAAGTTGACCTCCATACACGGAACACCCGATCACAAAAGTCGCGTTCTAATGAACTAAAAGACTCTTGTGACAGATAAGTTAAATTAAATAAAGGATACTACAAAAAAACACAATCTCCTACCACTCATGCTGGTGCTCGATGTAGGATCCGTGTTATTCTCTCACCGTACAAGAGCGAACTACTGCTACAGTTACTCTGGCGACTATTCTTGTCTCTTATCAGATGAATGCTGCCGATAAGACAGTTAAAGCTATTTGCCCAAAGATAAGCAGTTGTCCGTTCTTCAGGCTTCATCAGTTTATTCTGAGTCATTCTCGTCAGGTTGTTTGGTAGGAGGTATCAGTGGTGTTCAGTCTGTGTATAATATATATATATATATATATATATATATATATATATATATATATATATATATATATATATATATATATATATGTGTGTGTGTGTGTGTGTGTGCGAGCGTGTATGCATGCATATATGTATGTATATTCCGCAGAAATGTAATAATAATAATAATAATAATAATAATAATAATAATAATAATAATAATAATTTTAAAACAAATCTCAAATTAACCGGCCTGATTAAGATTGACTGGTAAGTGATCAATGAACAATTACTCTACATAACCTCGACATTGCCCTGCCATCGCCTGAGTGACGTATATAATAAAAGTCTCGCTCAAGAAATGCACACAACCGCGGTGGGCGGGGGATCTGTCGTCTCATCATCCGCTATTGCTAACGTTCATAGTTTCAGTTTCAGTGACTTGATTTTCTTGTGGAAAGGAGATTATTGTGGATCTCGTCACCATGAAAATGCGTTTTAGTTTTCTGTAAAAGAAAACTGCTGAGGTGGTTATTTGTCTGTCTGTCCGCACTTTTTCTTTCCGCCCTCAGATCTGAAAAAATACTGAGGCTAGAGGGCTGCAAATTGGCATGTCGATCACCCACCCTCCAGTCATCAAACATACCAAATTACAGCCCTCTAGCCTCGGTGGTTTTTATTTTATTTAAGGTTAAAGTTAGCCATGATCGTGCATCTGGCACTGCTATAGGTGCCAACAACACAGGCCACCACGGACCGTGGCTGAAAGTTTCACGGGCCGCGGCTGAGAGTTTCATGGGCCGTGGCTGAGATTTTCACACAGCATTATACGCTGTACAGAAAACTCGAAACTTCGGTACATTTTTTACTTGTTTTTTTTTTTTTTTTTGATCTTTGGGGACGAAGGTCAGATGAAGAACCTGCTGACCTTAAGACTTAAGAAGCAGCGACGACAGAAAACGCCGCTTTATCAACAAAGTCGCCGCTGATATGCGCTCTAAGCACTAGATAGAAGGACTTAGTAACGACCTCTACGCTGGGTACGTCGACGTCAGTAAAAGGACAATTGACAGCTTTTTTTTTTTTTTTTCATTATCTGGACCGAAAGGCGATCTTTGGTTTCGTGGGATAAGCGTTAAATGAGTTTGTTCAATTTCTTCCTCATTGCAGGTTTAGAGTGAGCTTGTGTATTTGCGTCTTCGATAATGAACTTGAGAACGATACGCTTCTTTATCAAGTTATTCAAGTGGAGCAGTTCTCAAGGAATTTAGTTAACACTTATTGAGGCTATGTTTACCTCGCAATACACACACAAACACACACACATATGTATGTGTGTGTGTGTGTTTGTTCGTGTGTGATGAAATGCCGGCAATATACGAGAGGGTCGACATGACTGGTTCCTGCCCTAGGAACGTTACCTACCTCGCCGAAGCTCGGACTGAGATGAAGGCGCCTTAAGTCTGCATCCTTAATAAAGGAACCATTGGTGATAGACACTGCTGGACGGCAGCACTATTCGGACCCTCATCAATCTAGAAACCTAACCAGATCTTCCTTGATCCAAAGACCACCCGCAAATAAAGTCTCATTGAAATCCATCAATGACCTTTTGCAATATTCTCTGGACAAACACGAAAACAATCAAAAGAGTATCTCGCGAATGGATGTACGGATTTCGATGAAATCTGGCGAAAACATCCGCGGAGAAACTTCCTCTCAGCGATAAACCATCTGGTAATTATCGGTGAAGATTTAGCGTGATTCTCGTCGAGAAAGGGGGCGAAAGATTAATCAGTACTTGCTAAAACCGAATCGTCTACAAGTAATCACCCAGTGAGTTTGATTCACCATATTTCTGCTGATGCTGACAGAACGACAAGCTATTAATGGCACTGATGACAATAAGAGAGATTGAAATCGCTTATCCTACGTGTGATATCGCTGCCATGAGAATGTAATTAAATGCTGCTTTAAAATAAAAATTTACCGGCTTTTTAGTTTTCTGTAAAAGAAAACTATTGTGCCGGCTTTGTCTGCCCGTCCGCACTTTATTCTGTCCGCCCTCAGATCTTAAATACTACTGAAGCTAGGGGGCTGCAAATTGGTAGGTTGATCACCCACCTTCCAATCATCAAACGTACCAAATTACAGCCCTCTAGCCTCAGTAGTTTTTATTTTATTTAAGGTTAAAGTTAGCTTTAATCGTGCTTCTGGCAACGATATAATTTAGGATAGGCCACCACCGGCCCGTAGTTAAAGTTCATGGGCTGCTGCTCATACAGCATACACCGAGCCCACCGAAAGATAGATCTGTTTTCGGTGGCCTTGTTTATGAGCTGTAGCGGCTGTACGGAAAACTCGACTGCGCCCAGAACGTCTCTGAAATTCTCTCCCCTCACTTCAGTTGCCGATTAGCCTATTTACATTCTTTACAAAAGGATTACATAACTGATCCCTAATTCAGATAAATCATACGAAGTCATTTCAGCACGACTGAGGTGAAATTGTATTTGGTACTTCTTGGTATGATGAAATATATAAATAGACGAGATGGTAATAAGGAAAGCGAGCCGAGGCAGTCTTCTAAATTCCCGCTTACATGGGGGTCAACTCCGCTTCTCTCTCAATCTTTACTAGCCACTGATATACAGATTTCTCTTTAACTGTTAAATCACGTTGAGAAATTATATATCTGATTTTGTTCTTTTCCTCATAACACTGCTATTTTTCCAACTGTAACTCAATACAGCGTACTTAACATTTACATATAACTTATATATAATAATGATACAAAAGAGATCGTTCTCTAATTAGGCGATGAAAACGGTGGTGAAATAATATTTGTCATGAGTCACTACAAGTCATGGTCACTATTTGTGCTTGGGAATTGTTTTCTTGCACGGCAAGTCAGCATAATTTCTGATGATCAAAATAAACCGCATTTTTTTTTTTGCAACACAGCATTGGTAAAAGGTGTAGATTTTTAACAAGAATCAAACTTAACTTTTTGAAGTTCGAGACGATAAGCCCACTTTCTGTTGCGTCGCCGGTTTGCTAGTGAATTTGATCCTGTTTAATGCATGCTTATATTACAAGACATGTTGGTAAAATAGTAGCTTCTGTTTTATAAAACGTACACTGAATGTACTGAATGAGCTTTGAGCCGAATTTGTGTGTGCGCATGAGTGTGTGTGTGTGTGTGTGTGTGTATGTGTGTGTGTGTGTGTGGCTCTGTATCGAAGGAGTGACATTTCATACGAGTGACGTAACGACGAAGTGACAAAGTAACCAAAAATCATAAAAATGATTAGATTATATTAAGATTTTATTTAAAAAAAATAGAACCACTGAATTGTTAACGCATTGTAAATACTGGTTGGATGGTTGTCACTCCTTTGAAATTTATATCTGAGGTGTCACTCCTTTGTTTTGTTACTCCTATGACGTCACTCCTTTGAACCACTCCCGTGTGTGTGTGTGTGTGTGTGTGTGTGTGTGTATGCATGGATATTTCTTCGTGCCAACAGATTAAACATGAATACCATTCTGAATAAAACATTTCCTTTGCACTAGTTTTCCAGAACAAAAGATTAATCAACAAAACTTCTTATTCTGATATGATGTGACATAGTATTTTGTTTTGGCACATCTCGACGCAGCCAAATTCCTCGTATTTTTTTTTTTTTTTTAGAAATTTGCCCCTCTTCATTATTTATGGAAACAAAGGATCACAAATCTTTAAAATCAATAACTTCCAGGAACAAAAATCAATAAACGGGGAAAGGGGACATCGGCGACCCTCTGTAACAACGGAAAATAATCCATCTTTTGTTTTCCTCGACTCCCTTTCATATCGTATGATATTTCAGAAATTCTTTGAAGTCTGTTTTTCTACGGCTGTTCTCGTCTATTTTCTTTCGCGGTGTTCTCTGTGTCCGCGTTAATGTAATTCCCCGAAAATGGAAATGAGGACACGGCTTTTTTTTTTTTTTTTTTTTACCCTTTGCAAAGAGAGAATTTAATTAAGGAAATTCGTGATTGCCTAACAAGGTTTCTTTTCAGTGATATCAACCACTCCTCGACGCATCGTCGCCCAAAAAAACGTCTTCACGAGGCGCAAGAGAAATCTAAAAACTTTAATTATTTTCCGAGGCGACGAAATAAACTTTGTCTCCCCAGCAAATTAAGAGAGGGTTCTGATGCGTCTCTCGCGAATGTGAAAGTCTTCCCGATAATATTTTGTATATATTTTGTAAAGTCTTTCATGTTCCTGCCGAAAATAAAAGTCAAAGTATCAGGAATCATAAAGGGTTTTCGTGCGGTGCGCTGTAGGCATTACTTAAGGTTCTTTGCAGCATGCCTTCGGCCCCACCTGCAACCCCTTTCGTTCCCTTTACTGTACCTCCGCTCATATTCTCTTTCTTCCACCTTACTTTCCTGAACCCTCTCCTAACAATTGATTCATAGTGCAACTGAGAGGTTTTCCACCTGTTACACTTTTCAAACCTTCTACTGTCAATTTCCATTTCAACGCTGAATGACCTCATAGGTCTCATTCAAGTCTCTTGGAAGATGGAAGGTTATAAGAATCGGTAAATCTGGAAACAGGAAGATAATTTCGCAGTCTTGACAGCAACCGAACATACATTAATATTGGTCTCACTACTGATTATCAATATTGATGTTAATACCGGAAGGGGTACAGAAGGAGCCTGGTGGGTTGGGAGGTAGCCTGGGAAGATAAGGGACTATTGGGCAACGCAACAGGACAGGGCAAAATGATGGCACTGGCGGAAGAGATAGAAGGCGCCCACCAGTCGGGAGAAAGAGGATTTACAGACGGGGGAAAGACGCGGTTATTGGTTAGACGAATTGCACACCAAAAAAAAAAAAAAAAAAAAAATGTATATATAAAATTTTACTCCATCAAGAGTTATTACAGTCAGAGGAATATATTACTGTCATATTTTTAGCGAGACAAATTAAACACCAACCCCATACCTTTTGTAAACAAAGAAGTATAAAAATACGGATCAACGAGCGGGGGCGGGGCGGGGAATGAATTATTTGGATATATGAAAACCTCATATTCCCCTCTGGACTCCTGGAATTCTTTTGAAGGTGTTCCAGAACGGCCATATTTTGCTCAGAAATTCGTGTAAGGGCTTTTGTTGGTGGCATTCTTTGGCGAGGTTCCTCAGGGACGAGATTTCAGAAATTCGATCATTTCTTACCCAATATTTTTCATGGTAGTTTTCGTTATTTCTTTTAACAAGTATTTGTTGGTCCGCTGGTATAGCGGTTAGTGTCGTGGCGTGCCACTCAGATGTCGCGGGTTCGCGTCTCCCCCAGGGCGATGAAAAATCACTGGCGCTGTCTCATGATCAGTTACTGCTGCAGTGTGGGGTCTGCTGCGGTGGGAGGTTGAAACCAACATTCTTTGGAAGCTTAAAGAATTTTAAGTCAGTGGCCCCTGTGGTGTGCTTGTTCCATGTTAATAGGTTTCATCTACTGAAATAATAATAATAATAATAATACCATCGAATAAATGTAAAAAAAAAAAAGATTGTTAGAGTATGTTCAGAGTGATTTCTCGAACTTGCTTAACCCAAATCGTAAAAATGCAGTTACGTTAATTGAATGCAATCACTAATCATAGGTCATAACCATTCGTCAGTTCCCATCAAAGTAGGTCTGGACATGATTAATAGAGTACTCTATTAACCCTGGGTCTGCGTCTTCCGACTATTCTGGTGTTCACAGGAGCTCAGGTCAGAGATCAGTAAACGAATTTTAGTGGAACCTGTTCAAGGATCTATGGAAATCTATGCTGACATTGTCGTTATTCAAGCAGTTACTTTCTCAGTGAGTTACACAGGAACTTATCAGGATTAGTGTCAGTTAGAAATAATGGAATAGTTATTATTTCTGATGCAATTATAGGTTAGGCACTTTTCTTTTGCGAAAATCTAAATTCAAGCAAGTTATATGGAAAATTATACATCAGGGAATGGAATCCCGTAAAAAACTGAAAGCTGAACAGATCCAGTAAATCTAGATTTGGACTAAACTAACAATAGCTCGGCATGAGAGAAAGCTCTGTCTGTAACAAAATACCTCTCGGAATTGATGAGACGTAACACGAACACTTAATGAGATACAGTATGTAAATGCTATTGAGACATTAAAATGCATTGCAGGATATCTCAGAATTTAACATTCAATGCAGCCTCCACGATACTTGTAACCATCTGTACACACAAAGGAAAGGGATGCTGTCCAGGTTTTAAAATTAAAAAACAAAGATGATCTCAGAGAGGATCGTTTCCCATTTCCTGCCGAGTATGGGCCGTAATCGTCTCTGCTCTCTCTCTCTCTCTCTCTCTCTCTCTCAAGCCCAAAAAGCTCCTTTCTTCCCCCACAGACCATATCTCTTCCAAAAGTTTTTTTAACAAGTTAAGAAACAAACTACTTTAAAAATATAATAAACATTAAATTAGAAACTTCATGTATATCAAATTTATATCTCTGTATACGTAAATATACATCAACGTGTGTAATACTGCATTGTTTAGTCACCAATTACAACTGAAGGATAAGATGGAAAGTAAACGCCCATTACAGAGGTTTGCTGTTATAGGTCTGTAAATGTGACCAGGAAAACCACAACCTGACGGATGTCTTAATGTTTAGACCATGACCACAAATGATAACGGAAGTCCTACTACTGACAGCAGAGAATCATTAATTCTTGTACTGCATTAATTCTTGTGCGAGTCAGAGACGAATTTCAATGTTAAACCTATTCCCAGTGCTAGTAGAAGGGCTGAAATGAGACTGTGGTGCTAGGTCAATAGGGCTTTGCAGCTAGACAGCAAGGTATGCCATGGGGAAATGCCCTGAGTCAGCAGAAAGTTATGAATGGATTTATAAAAACAATTAACAGAGGTGGTTCTCGTGACCAAGGCAAGAAATGGTTAGATTCTGGGAGAGATAGGGTTGTAACCTTTTTGGGAAAAGGAGCCTTCGGAGGTAGAACGTTCAGTCTTCTAGGTTTAAGGACCGAAGCGCTATTACCAGAGAGTTAGGTTTGAATTTTAACAATACCCCTGCTAAAGAGATTTAACGTGTTTTTTTTCCATTGCATAAAATGTTACCTGTAATTTTTTTTTTTTTATGAAAATTTCACCAAAGGTGGGCCATGTGATTGGTTAGAAGTGACTAGATTTTGGGGGATATTGGCATGTAAAATTTTGGGGAGAGGTGAATTTTTGGTAGGTGGACTGTCTAGCTCTCATGGAGGTCAGTGGTCTCCAAAGACTCTTGTTTTGTGCAATAGTTTTTAAAGCAGCCATTACTGTCGATATATGTGTACACACACGCATATATATCTGTATATATATATATATATATATATATATATATATATATATATATATATATATATATATATATATATATATATATATAGAGAGAGAGAGAGAGAGAGAGAGAGAATCTTCAAGAAATAATTTCTGCTCAGAGAAGCCAGCTAGAAAGTTAACGATTTCAAGGCTTTCAATTTGGGACTTCATAGAAACCGATCAATCGGATCCTCATTCTATAAATTGCGATTTTTCCCTTGAACAGACAAGATAAATTGGGGAACCAATCTGTTCTTAGGGAGGAGAGCCTGGAAATTCGTCTTTTTTCAAAACGAAGGAGGTCAAGATTATTTTTTTTTAATTCTGCAAAAAGGTTGACGCACTTAAATCTGTCCTACTTTAAAAAGCACGAGTCTTTCCAGTCGAAGAAAGAAAATGAAATGAAATCAGAACTTACGAATGGGGGATTTCTATAAAAAATCTCTCTTGCTTCTTCCTTTCTCATTTTTTGCTTAAATGGAAAGCAGTATAAAATCATTTCGTCTGTCGCAAATATAAGAGGATTTTATTTTGTAGCACAGTTATTTTGCGATCTACTTTCGAGTTAATCCAAGTGCCTGTGTAGTGCCAGTGTACGAGTTTACCTTACCCAGTTAGTAAGAGGCGTGACTAAATCCACTGTCGAAGGAAAACAGTGGACTCGCTTCAAGGAAGACGGAATGACTATGCAATAGTAAGAAATGAACAGGGACCTGGGAGCGCTGGGACACAAACCCATAAATTTTTCTTCTTTTAACGTGCTTTTTCCCATTTGTATGGGGTAAGCACGATGCCTTCTTACCCCGGTAGCGTATGTACATGTATTGCACCAGTCACCAGCGCCCTTTCTCCCGGCAGCGAGAAGTTGTTGCGCGGTTAGGTCGACAGTCGAGACGTGTGAGGTGTCTGTTATGTTTTTAGATGTTGGAGTGGCTTTGTTTGTGTGTGTATTAGTCTGTAACACCCATTTGCTTTTTAAACAAACCTATCCGTTGATTACATACATAATCCCGGGGTGTCTACACGGACAGCAAAGTGTCCGCCTCTCTGACCGGTCGGCTGCGGATTTGAACCCGCGCCACAGACCTCCATGAAGTCCGAAGCTGCTCCTCTAACCGACTTGGCCATCGAGGCTCTACACAAACCCATAAATACACACAACAATTTAAAGTACTGAGGAGCTTGCAGATGGGAGAGTTTAATGCCTGATGAATATATGGAATGCCAAACAAGAAAGGCTAGCTTCTGGAAAATTCTAACTAGAACTTTGCGTTCTCAGGAACTCTGAGTCACCAAAGGGTGTGACCAAAGGATTCTTTTTCATCTCTTCTTTGTTTATAAAAAAGCAAACTTTCGACTCTAGCTATAAGAAAAAAATTAACCCATCAGCAGACACTGGTGAGAAGGCTATACAGAGGTCTGCTATATACTGAATTTCAGTTATGCGTTTCAATCAGCTGTCGTTTTTCGCCAGGCAAGATTTCCGTGCTAATTTAGTAGATGAGATGGTACAGTCAATGAAACCACAAAAATCTTATCTTTTTTTTTCCAAGATATGGAGATCGTTGTATTATATTAAAAAGCTCATTGTTACAGAGACTTTTCCTTCTGTACACTTCAAGAGGTCTGGTAATCACACTTCTTCCGACAAGAAACGCAGACAAACTCTCTTTCAGCATTGAGTCATTATGCTGTTTTTGTAGTTAATGTTCCTATACTGTTAATCTCGTCCATCTGTCATATGGCAACAGTGACAGGATATTCATTTATTTGATATTCACCAAAAAGTCTTTGCACTTAGGAGTAAAATAGGACACCCGACACGGAAGTCCTACTTGACTTCTACTATATATACATATACATACATATATATATATATATATATATATATATATATATATATATATATATATATATATATATATATATATATATATATATACATATACATGAGCGACAAATTCCAAGAGAAAGTGGCCTGCCGGAAATGACACCGAGATAATTAAAGTATAAGAAAGGAAATTCATCCGGTTGACGGATTTTAACCCCCAGTAAATAACGAACAAATTACATTAAACAATGGTTGTAGTATCATTTAAAAAAACATATCATTTTGTTGCATGTCACATACGAAATAAATACAGGTGTCATATAAACGTTACGTAGATGATCAAGAAAGTTTGCAATTCAAAAGGCTGGCTTTTGAAGCCACAACTGTCTTGCTTGTATGTGACTGCTTGCGAATATTGTTACTGATTGAGCTGGCTTTATGCCAGCACGGGCTCTTGCTCATTGAGCAGGCCGTAAGTCATTTTTTGATGAGCAGGTGAAAATACATGCAGAAAACATCTTCATAAAGAGATAATCTTTATGTACCTTAGATTTAAAAGGTTGCGAACCATTGTTAAAGGTACAGCGCGTAAAATGAACGAAATTTCACAGATATTTGTTCTTGAAATCAATCTTTCCATTCATATACCAAAAAGCTGCCGTTTACATATCCGGTCTCCTTGTCACGAGGCCGAATTGTGGAAATGATGATCTAAACGAATCTTGGAAGACCACTGCGTTCCTAAAACGGCCCAACAATTTTGCTTTTAGAAATAATATCTTACAGGACATGAAAAATGAAACCTTATCTCTCTAGTCCTTTTTCATTACCACTGAAATGAAATTCTAAGATTGAATATACCGTTTCTTTTCGAAGCTGAGAGACATTTCTCATTAACCTCCGTAGCTAATTTTCATTCTGCTGACCATACGGTTTGGTTCATTTCTAATATAAATACCCGGAGGATTAAAATTCAGCATAACACTCGCAAGAG
Organism: Macrobrachium rosenbergii; assembly: GCF_040412425.1. NCBI lineage: Eukaryota > Metazoa > Arthropoda > Malacostraca > Decapoda > Palaemonidae > Macrobrachium > Macrobrachium rosenbergii. The sequence goes on from NC_089752.1 coordinate 114,431,606, forward strand.
GTAACGTAAAGCATTTGATTTTATACGTAGGACTCATTAAAAAAAAAAAAAGAAGGCTGCCAGAACACAGGCGGGTTTCGCGGAAGTTTTCCAATAAAAGAGTTTAGAAACTTCTTTCGGGTTTTCTCTATCTTATTATAGTTAATGTTTTCCCCGAATGCCAGGTATCTTAAATTACTTCGAGATGTCTCTTGGCAGCGAAGTTCTATAACTTAACAGTTTCCTCATTAAAACTCCACAGCTCGAGTTTTTCCTTCTTGTTTGATCCCAATTCTATTTTCTTCTTTCAATTTCTTATGTTGGTCAGGAAGATGTCAGTATCACGGGTATTGGTCGCTGATTTTAGTACAAAAGTTAGCATTATAGCACAGTGGTTCTCAAGCGGGGGTTATTTCCCGCCTTGGGAGGAGTTTCAGAGTTTCGGGGGCGGGGGAGGGGGGGAAGTGTGGCTATAGATTGGCAGGCTCCAACTGGCTCTAGGACCACACAAAACGCAGCGCGCATCGGTCCGCGCTACTGACAGGTTACGCTGGGGTTTCTCTCCGTTAGTTTGTGTTGTTATTTTGTTGCATATTATTGGAATGAACCTTTTGAGGTTGACAATTTTGGAGAGGGGGGAATGACATTCTGACATATGGCGAAAGGGTGCATGGGCCAAAAAAGATTGAGAACCACTGAATATAGCAGATTATTAACTACAATCCCTTCATTGATCCAGCAAAATCTATACAGAGTTCATTCACATCCTTTCTGATACACGCTTGCTTTCACGTCTTTCATCTTTTCTAAAACATGGTTTGAATGCAACCGTTTGAATAACAGGAAGGACTTTCAGCTGGCTTGATCCACGTCGGTTTAAATGAGCAGAATGAATTTCCTTTTTCTTAACTTTATCTTTATCTTTATCGTAAGGTTGCCTCCTTATGCAGCCATATTGATACGAAATCATACACACACATTTAAATAAATTATTTATAAATATATATATATATATATATATATATATATATATATATATATATATATATAAATCTATACACACACACACACACATATATATATATATATATATATATATATATATATATATATATATATATATATATATATATATGTGTGTGTGTGTGTGTGTGTGTGTGTGTGTGTGAGTGAGTGCTTTTGAATTACCCAAAACTTATGTACGATTTCTTGAGTTGAAACTGATATATTTACTAATTTTCGCTATGCCTCAACTAAATTCTCTCACCCTCTTGATAGCTCTTCTTGTTTACCCTGTAATAATAATAATAATAATAATAATAATAATAATAATAATAAGTGGTTAGCCTAGCAATTACTATAAAGACTAAACGAACTAACTGTCTTTGTAATTTGTAATTGTAAACTGTTATACGAAAGATGTCCGGTATAGTAGGCAACTGAGCAAAGAGGCTAAGCAAAAACTATCAACAGAAGGAGCGCACCTGTCAAAAAATATATTTAAGTATATTTACAATTTCCAGACATCTCCTGTAGCATGAAACCTTTTGCTGTTCTTTATCCCATAAGCAAAGATTACTGGCCCGGGGGCAGCCTAAGTAGTTTGTACCCAGAGAGTCACAGTTAGATCCCATTTTTTTTTTATTTTTATTTTTATTTTTTATTTTTTTTTTTTTTTTTTAAGCATGACAAAATTGGTTAAAGATGAGGTCAACTTGGTGATGTAACTCGGTTGGTTTTTTTGCTTTTTGGTATGTGTTGGAGTCAGTTATCTTATTTGACAGTTCTCATCGAGATGAAAATCAATTTTGTTCTGAGTACAAATATAACGTGAATTGAAAATATTAATTGAGCTGAATTCGAAAACGCATATGACTCGGGTTTATCGTGAAGAAGTGAGAAACTGAACTGAATTCGATAAAGATAATATGAATCGGTTTTATCATGAAAAAGTGGGAAATTGAACTGAATTCGAAAAAGATAATATAAAACGGTTTGATCATGAAAAAGTGGGAAAATGAACTGAATTCGAAAAAAATATAAAACGGTTTTATCATGAAAAAGTGGGAAAATGAACTGAATTCGAAAAAGATAATATAAAGTGGTTTTATCATGAAAAAAGGAAACTGAACTGAATTCGAAAAAGATAATATGAATAGGTTTTATCATGAAAATGTGGGTAAATATATTATGAAATCTTAAATTCTCCGTAATTATGAGTAAGAGGTTTATTATTAATTAAGAAACTACCTGACAATATCATTGCGGCTGCAAACACAGAATACAGAGCCTGTCAACATCTTTCAAACAATCTAAGACGAAACTGCGAGTTCGGTTAAGGCCGCCACTGACTGTCAGTTATGCCTGCGCAGTTATGCCTGCACAGTCGGCATGTGCAGGCAAGACTGAACCCACTAACGTTCAGGTATACTTGCGCAGTTGTGCCTGTGCAGGCAAAACTGAACCCACTAACTTTCAGGTATACCCAAAACTGAACGTTATAGTGGGTTCAGTTTTGCCTGCACAGGCCGACTGTGCAGGCATAACTGCGCAGGTATAACTGAACGTTATTGGGTTCAGTTTTGCCTGCACAGGCCGACTGTGCAGGCATAACTGCACAGGTATAACTGAACGTTAGCGGAGGAATGATCGGCGAAAAGATGGATTTCAGAATTCTGCCAAGTGGAAACTGGAATGGGATTGCTTGTCCGTGCAAAAAATCAGGTGAACGAGGCTGGACTAATAAGGATTATGCACAACATGAATTTGTCCGAAGGGCCACGAAAACCTGCTCTTACGGATAACATCGTCGTATCACTATTTTAGGAAGGCGAATGGCATTAGCCTTTGGGGGTGCGGCTTAACTAACCGATATGCTGTAATTACTTATTCTTTTTAAAGCCATTCCAGCATACAAATAACTTTATTATGGTTTTTAACCATCGCTCTGACAAGAGACAAAGACCTAACAAATATGTATATATATATATATATATATATATATATATATATATATATATATATATATATATATATATATATTTATATATATATTTATATATATATATATATATATATATATATATATATATATACATATACATACATACATACATACATACATACATACATATACATATATATACATATTTATATAATGGTGGAGTTTGGTCAATACTTGGACGGGTGACCTAGGGAAAATACCAGATTACCTCACCACATAACCACCCCGAAAATCAGCGAGGCAGCACCTTGCCGCAGAATTTGAAAAGCGTGAAATCTAGAATCGCAAAATGACAATGAGAGATAGAAACTTCTAACAGGAAACATTCTGATCACGCGAATTTCCCGCAACAACTGGTTCCCGATGATGGAATGAAGTTTTGATTACGTCCTTTAGATAGTTAGAGGAGGACGAATTCTCTCTCTCTCTCTCTCTCTCTCTCTCTCTCTCTCTGTTACTTCTGTTGATAAGGTAGTTATATATTCTCAATATTGGATTTGTATTATGCTGTGAGAAAATTGGTAAGATTTTGTTGCTCACTAAATTTCTTGCTTTATTTTCTTAATTATCATTAGCCATAAAATATACGTGCGTATGAGAGACACTAGATATATATATATATATATATATATATATATATATATATATATATATATATATATATGTATGTATGTATATACAAATATATAAGTATATACAAACATACCTTTATATATATATATATATATATATATATATATATATATATAAAAGACAAAATCCACGAAGCAAAGAGAAACAGTGGAGTGCTGCAAGGCCTTTCGACGTTAGTCCTTTACTCCATTCCGTTGTTTCTCTTTCCTTCGTGGATTGTGCCTTTATTTATATATATTCATCACGTTCCATATTTTTGTGATCAGTTATACATATACAGTATGTATATACTCGTATACATATATATACCTATATATATGTATATATAGGTGTTTGTGTGCGTATGTGAAATAGTGTGTTTGTACGTGTGTGTACGTGGGTGTAAAAAAACTGATGCTGTAACTAGAATCATTTGTAAAAGATTTAATTTGTTTCACTGTCTGCATATCATGTTGACGGGTAATCCTCTGTATCAAATACAAAAAGGTTTTTAATTATACTTGTACAGTATTTCCTCTGATCCGGACAAAAATATAAATTTTGAAAAACATGCCGAATGAGATTTCTGTGATTTTTTTTATATGGGAGAGCTTTGCCACAATGAAAGGTCAGAGTCATGAACGTGTATTATAGCAGCTGTGTATGCACACACATACACACGTATATACACGTATATACTTATAAATATATATATATATATATATATATATATATATATATATATATATATATATATATATATATATATATGTAGAAACGAACACATGGAAACGTATTTCACAGAAATAAATTTCTGACTCACACCGGGACCGAACACCGGTCTTTCAAGTGAGAGTCCAGGGCGTTAGCAATCCTCTCACTTGAAAGACCAGGGTTCGATCCCGATTTGAGTCAGAAATATATATAAATATATATGTATATATATATATATATATATATATATTGTCTTTATATTCATCACATTCCATATTTTCATGATTCAGTTATACATTTATATAGGTATATTTAATAAATATTGATGTGTTTATGTATCTGTCAACAGAGAGAGAGGGAGAGAGTAGAATCTGTTTTTAATGGAAGAAGGCGTTTAGTTTTTGTATGGAGAAACCAAGCTTCAGGCTTTATGAAAACGTCAGTTGGTAGGATGGGTTAATGCCTTTATTTAGGGTAACTGCAAAGGAGAATGGAAGATAGGAGGAGGAATGAGCTTGGGTCTACTCCCGAGGGCCATGATAACCCGTCTCTTGGGAGATGAGAGACTGAAGGATTGAATGGGGAAAGAAATGTGAAGAGAAATGAAAGAGATTTAAATGGAAAGAAAAAGCCACTCAGCAAAGTGATCATCAGGGGATTTCGTGATCATTTGAGTGGATGTTGCCCTTTATTTTTCTCTGTATATATATATATATATATATATATATATATATATATATATATATATATATATATATATATATATATATATATATATATATATATACATATGTATACACACACACATCACACACATACATATACATATATATTATTAGTGCCAGCTTATACATTATAAAAACCCAACTGTTAGAGTTAAGAAGTGCTATCGTCGTTTCTACATTCAAGACCTATTTGATCTTCACATACTTGTAGGCTATTTTGCGACGAGTTAATGGAGAGAGAAAAAAAAAAACCTAACTGCTCATTTCGTTAGGTAATCGATCCAAATTCGGCCCACTAAGTTGTAACATCCGTATCATACATCAGTAGCAGTAAATTATCATAAATTAGTCATATTTTATCACCATATATAAGTGGTATTAAATTAGCAGCCGTCCATGATGAATTTATTAGCACTCACAGAGAGTACTGTACAGCCGCTACAGAGTATAATCAAGGGGGTCTCGGTATAATGCTGCATAAGCCGCGGCCCATGAAACTTTAACCACGACCCGGTGGTGGCCTATCCTATATCGTTGCCAGAAGCACATTATGGCTAACTTTAACCTTGAATAAAATAAAAACTGCTGAGGCTAGAGGGCTGCAATTTGGTATGTTTGATGACCGGAAGGTGGATGATCAAGATGCCAATTTGCAGCCGTATAGCCTCAGTAGTTTTTAAGATCTGAGGGCGGACAGAAAAAGTGCCGACGGATAGACAAAGCCGGAACAATAGTTTTCTTTTGCAGATAAAAAAAAAAAAAAACTAGGCTACCGGTTAAGCTAGTACTGTATATTTTTCCTCATCGCTGACATGTATCAAGATTCTCTTAGACAGGCGATTATAAACGCCAGGTTTTTCTTACACGGAACAAGCCCAACGAAACATTAATGGACCAGTGAAAAGAAAAATGTTAAATGAGTTATTCCCATTTTTTCGCCCGCAAACGAAGCCTTGTAATTAGTCAGTGAAGATTATAATTAGAATCCTGATGAGATGCCACCGGGCATTACTAGAGAAAAAAAAAAAGGTTTTCCTGCGTTTGCGTTGGTCAATTATATTCGAGATGAGAAGAGATTTCGAGTTGCTTTCACAGCTTTAAGAAAGCAAAAGTTGCTTGATAGGGATTTAGGGTGGGCGGGGGGATGGTTTAGGGTGTGGGGGGCGGTTGGGAATTAACGGAGATATTTCGCCTATAATATAATATAATGTAATATATATTATAATATAATACAATATAATACTTTGACGTATCCTTGCCACAATGACCCATGAATGATGAATGCGTACTGAAATTCGCCTTTCTTCGAGGGTGGGTTTCAGTCTTTCATATTTCCAGAATGAACATTAATATGGCATAACTATGTTTAAAAGTCGATGAAAAAAAATAATATAATGCATCGTAGCCAGTAAGTTATCTCGTTCTGACGACAAACATCCTCACAATGGGGGTCGTTGCAAGACAAACTGCCAGCCATCGCTTTCAAGATGAGGTCATTACGCTTTGAACAGGGGATGGAGACGACCAATCTTGCATATGCAAGGATTTCAGGCGTGCCAGAATATGTGGTATGTATCAGTGAAGATCGAGAGAACACAAGACCGCATAAAGGAACCTAAGTATTCTCACGTACACACATAAACACATATCTGGAAGTACACCAGTATGTCTGTACCCACTCTATTGCCCTTCAAACATCAGAGGGAGAAAGCCATCAGTTTGTATTTCTGCAACCGAGCGCAAATCTTGACGGCAGTGCGAGAACACACTCGTTTCGAAACTTGAGATGACGACGCAGGGAAACGAGCGAATGTGGAATTCACGAGTTTCTTTCCGAGTTTCGAATGCTGTCTCCTCTTGCGAAGCCTAATTGCCAGGACGCCCTTGATGGCTTAGTAGGTCGCTTTGCGACGTCGAGTTGAAAGGAACTATGTCGTCGACGGGAGGAAATTGCTCTTGATTCAACGTCTTCAGGGCGAATAATGCAGGAAGAATCCTCTCAGGTATACGAACAATTTTCATTACTTGGTGTGGACAAGGCCAATGCAGAGTGGGCAACACTTTTCTCGTGGAATGTAGACGCAGGAATAAATGGACGCATAATTTTTGATCAGTGGATGATGGATATTGCTAAATAATACTTCTCTGAGGTATTAAATTAGATTCAGGATGAATGACCGAATTGACTTAATAAAAAGCACACTTACAGAAATGAGAATATTACAAACGTAACACACACACACACACACACACACACACATATATATATATATATATATATATATATATATATATATATTTAAATAAATATACATATATATATATACATATATATGCATGTATATATTATATTTATAATATACATAAATATATATATGTATATATATATATATATATATATATATATATATGTATATATATAAATGAATTTTATCACATCACCGTGTTTCATATACGAGCATTAAGCTACAAATGTCCTTTAATATCCAATTCGCTCTATCTCGGAAATAATATATTTTCATATATGTTAACCGGAGGGGAATTTTTTAATTGATAATAAGTTCGTCGTGGGAAGTGAGTGGGTGTATATATCCATCAGCTTCACATAGCTAATTCTAAACTGTTCACAGACTGCAACTTTTCACAAAGAATTTGCTGCTGTGTATCACAGTTTGCAAGGTTGTCGTCTTCAAGGTCAAACTATCAATTAACAATAGTTTAGAGATTAGATTTCCATGAAATTAATATTGCCGTATCTGTGAACTTTATTATTTATTAATGATCTTTTCTAATAAATCAGTTTTAAGCATATTTACTTGTTTACTTAATTACTTACATACTTACTTACTTACTTGAGAGAGAGAGAGAGAGAGAGAGAGAGAGAGAGAGAGAGAGAGAGAGAGAAATGTAATTTACTTTCTAATAATTGAAAGTGTTAAGAGAGAGCTTTAATATACATGTATATATACATATATACTGTATATACAATATATATATATATACACATACAGTATATATATATATATAATATATATATATATATATATATATATATATATATATATATATAGAGAGAGAGAGAGAGAGAGAGAGAGAGAGAGAGAGAGAGAGAGAGAGAGAGAGAGAGAGAGAGACAGACAGACAGAGAGAGAGATATTATTCACAGATAATTTATTTATCTTATAAAATAGTGATAAGTATATTACTTACGACAGAGAGAAATGTAATTAAATTTCTAATAATTGAAACAGTATTAATTGGCGCTGAGAGAGAGAGAGAGAGAGAGAGAGAGAGAGAGAGAGAGAGAGAGAGAGAGAGAGAGAGAGAGAGAGAGAGAGAATATTTCACCTCCTAATGACCAAATTATCTACGAAAAAGTTACCGCTAAAAAAGGAAAAAAAGCCTCAGTAATTTTGCATAATGACAAATTAATTAGCGAATTTGGTGCGTAATGCCATTTTTTGCTCGAATGTAATTGCGAAATGAACGTAATTTTTTGCCTGCAGTTGCGATGGTGATATTCCTACGGTAATTTCATGAAGCCTCATTGCTATTCATTTCAGTAATGACCAATTCAGTTCCATACTGTAACCGCGCACATAGGTTCATTACAAAAAATGTTTATATACCTATATAAATATATATATATATATATATATATATATATATATATATATATATAAATAATATATATATATACATATATTTATATATATACAAACACACACACACATATATATATATAGAACATACAAATATGGATGAATATTCTACATACATACTTATGATATCAGTAAGATGAAGCAGATTTGCAGAACATTGCCTCATGATATTAAGAAGAAGAAATAAGCGCCTAGAGATGTCAGCTGAGGAGTAGTCAGGCGAAGATTGTCAATCATCAACATGTTAAAAAGAATCTCAGCTTTGCCTTTTGTGGTATTTATTCCAAAGACTGAGGATTTTGTCTTGGTCCACTGTGGATGAGGTTGGGTTGGTTCTCGTACCCCCTCTCTCCAAATCATTATTGTATTTTATGTCTGAATCTACTTTACTTAAAGTAGGAAAGAAGTTATAACTTTATGTCTATATTTGCGCGATTTGATATCAGCCCATATATCAAGATGAAATATGTTAGTTAATTTTTTTGTCCATGACGAATGAGGTATAGTCGTGCTCAGAGCCTTGCCACCTTTGAAAAAAGTTCTAATTATATTCATGTAAAAATGACCTTGCATGATAAACTAATGGAACATGAATAAATTTATGGTGTTTGTATCATAGTTTTATGGTAACTAAACTGAAGAAAAAACCGCCAACTTTTATAATTTATTCCAAAAGAATAATGGTGTGGCATGCGATTGACATCGTAATAAATTGCATTTTGATGGAATTCTAACGTAATGCAAAAGAAGGTAGCAACAGCTTTCAGGTGGCGTACAATTATGATATTTGAAAGTTTGTACGTTTTGGTGTCTCTTACAATAACCGAGTTTAGGGTGAGGATCTTTCGAGATAAATCTAAGATTTCATATGACACAAGAGCTAAAAGATGCTCAGTTTATTGTTTGGTTTGCCTCCTTGTCGTCGCCAGGGTTATACGGCAACGTTGGGGCTTGAATTATTTTCTAAGTCATCAAACAAGCACCTTGATGGTGAGATCAAATTATGTCCGTAAAATTATGACGTTTTATTTCTTATCATCACTGTCTCAGCTTCAGATCTTTGCATAGGTTAAATTTTTTAAAATATATTTTTTAAAATGAGTAATTACGGTTAGGAATATTTTCTTAACAGCTAGCAGTCGTAATTTTAGTTGTATAACATTACTATTATTATTATTATTATTATTCAGAAGATGAACCCTATTCACATGGAGCAACCCCACCAAAGGGGCCACTGACTTGAAATTCAAGCTTCCAAAGAATATTATGGTGTTCATTCGAAAGAATGAAATGGGAAACACAAAAAGACAAAACAATTTAACCAAGAATCCCTTCCCATTTGGAGAGCCAAGATTCGATAATTCAACCAAACAAATTTCGTGATGTAATCTTCACCAACGAAGAAAAGCAGAATATCCACATTTTCACGAGTAGTTCGCATACTGTACATATCTGGGGCTACCTGGCTTGTTTACCAGCATCGAGAAGACGTACAACAAAGAGGATTCTCCTCTCGACACAAAATGGGTTTCTCAGTTATGGTGGAAGTCTGATAAAAAACACAACATCGCAGCTGGAAATTACTTCTTGATCAACATATTTACAAGAACCACGGACTTGCAAAGGGTAACGAGCGACTTTCTTATATCAGATTTCCCCACATTTTAAGACGTTCGAGGATATTGATGACAGGGGAGACAGCAGGGAGAGGGGAAAAAAGAATAATGAGGAGAAGGGGTGGAAGTGAGTGGATAATAAGGTTGAGATAGAGTTGGGAAAGTGACTGGGATCGTTAAATTTCAGCTATCAGTTTCCATTACCTGACCCACTTTTCGTTTTGGTAGACGAATCATGTTATCACTGAGAAAGAAAAGGGGATCACCCCCCCCCCTCCACACACACACAGAGAGAGAGAGAGAGAGAGAGAGAGAGAGAGAGAGAGAGTCAACATGCCGTATGGTTTGAGTGGGTTTGAGTGCGGGGAAATCTCACTAACGTATTTTAATCATGTTGATTATGACCGTTTTGTCACTCATGAAAAATTCATGGCAAGATGAATTTTTAAAGAGATAAGTCAAAGTAATCACAATGAAACGAGTCAGTTCAGTGTCTCTCTCTCTCTCTCTCTCTCTCTCTCTCTCTCTCTCTCTCTCTCTCTCTCTCTCTCTTTCGTCTTTCTGTGTCTATCTCAGTTTCTCCTGTCTCTTTCCTTGCGTCTCTTTCTGCCACTGTTTGTCTGCCTTTTAAAATGCGGAGAAACTTTCGTGAGAAATAACAGATGATCTAGAAAAGATTTAATTACTGCAGCCTTTGTCATCGCGTGTTTTCTGTGGCGTCTGAACGAGTGACATCTTAGTATTAGTTATGATTTTATCTTTGGATTTTTATCTTCTCCATCCTTGGTTTTATAAAATTAATTTCTGTATCCCTGAACTTTATGTGGATAATTGCATCCAGCCTTGCTCATTTTGCTCTGAATATTATGTTTATGTCATTCATTTTTATACCGTTTTTATTTCTTGATATGTTTTTATTTTTCTTACTTCTTTGAATTTGTTGCTTTAATTACTAGAGTTTACTTAGCAAATTACGACAATCGCCCAACCACAATCATTCGGGCAAATATAGGAAAGTGAATCACAATCATTCTCTGACTTGGAACATGTAACATAGACAAGCTCAATGATCTTTTAGAGTTTTCAAAGTTTCACTGAAGACAAAACGCATTAAAGAAATAATACAATCATCGATCTAGTTATTACTGAATCACTTAAAGAGAAAATAAAGGAACAATCTGAGCTGTCAGCGCTGGTTTTCTCTCAAAAGCGAAAACCCTTCGTAGATCTTTCTCTCTACGAAAATGGAATGGGATGGAATATGTGATTTAGGTATAAGGTCATTCAGCGGTATGTTTATCTAAATAGCAGGGCATCTGCTTACGCCTGTTTAGAACTGACGTCACTTTTGCTTCAACATTTCTTACATGCTTTGTCCTCTTCAGCGTGTATGTCAAAGGAACTGACGTATGACCTGTATCTCCTCTCTCTTGAGGCGTTGCAAAATCCCAACTCTATTCATCGCACGCTCAGAATGGTTCATAAACTGGCCTCTGTGATATTAATCAATATTGCTGTAAACTAACAAAAGGTTAAATTTAACTGGATATTGTTGCAACGTGGTGAAAATGCATATGACCTGTGGTGCTCTTGGCAATCTAGTTTTCTATTGCATCGAGCGTTCAGGGTATTCGAAATATTTGCAATCAAAGGTATTCACGTGGTTGATTACAAGCTTTCCTTCATCACGACCCCATTCAGGACACAAATTGAAAATGTATATTGGAGACATCAAACGCACCAACGAATAAAAAGGATTTTTAATTCATACTCTCTCAGTTCCTCTCCATCATTAGCATACGGTTCAGCAACAATTGAATCGAATTATTTAGGGTCGTTGACACTACGAAAACAACAAGACTGGGATGAGGATAATTCTGTTGCTTTCCCCTCTGTTTCAGTTAGTCTCGAACCCTGAGGGAATTCCACACACTCTTGACGTTAAGGGAATTCCACACACACTCTTGACGTTAAGTGTAAGTTAAACAGCTTTCCCCGTTGTTTACCATAGCTTACATTGTTAAGCATAAGACAACACCAAACGGCACGTGTGGTCGAAGTTTATACCATTTTCTCCTTTTGTCAGGATCCTCCTTTCACCTCCAGCACAAATAAGCTTTGATTCTATCTTTTAGAGAAGGCGACGGGGGAAGGGACGTCGACGATTGGCTGCTATTGGTTATTCTCTTCCTCTACAATTGGGAAAAATTGTTTCCTCTGGCGCTGATGCCAATTAAGAAAGCTCCCCGATCGATCTCTTCACCTTTTTTGTCTCTTGTTGAAGGGTCTCTGGTGTGTCAGTGCTATAAATACGCCCCGCCCACAGATTACTGTTGTTACCTTGAAGGTTCCTAGAGCAATGACGTTAAACGTGCGTACACACACACACACACACACACACACACACACACACATATATGTATATATATGTGTGTGTGTAATATCTATCTATCTATATATCTGTCAATATATATGTATATATATCTATTTATTATATAATTTTTTCCTTTGCATAAATGTCTATATACGTATATACAGTATATATATTTATGTATGTAAATGTGTGTAAATATATAAACACCCACGCACACAAACACACACACATATATCTATCTATCTACTATATATATATATATATATATATATATATATATATATATATATATATATATATATATATATATATATATATATATATATATATGCATGCATGTGTATAAACACAGAGTAAACAGCATCGTGCAAATACCATCAAGACACCGTGAAGCAGATGGAAAATGAGCGCGTATATGCGTTTAATTAATACCTTAGACAGGGTAGCAGGGAAAACTGAGTAATGCACCCTCCTATTAGAGCTACACATTAACGTTTTGGCGGACTGATTTAATCCGAGAATATACAATTAGGTAAATGAAGAGAGATCAGAGCTAGGGAAGGAATATCTTGTTTAATGTAAGAGTTACCGTGGGGGCGGGAGAAATGGTTAATCTGAAGAATGTATGGGTAAGACTGAACGTGATACGCGAAAAAAGCGGTGTGATTTAGCTTGGAGAGCGATAAAGGATGGTTGTGCTAGGTGATTCAGATGCGAAGGAACGAGAAAAAAATATTTTTAAATATTTATGGATTCCAAAGAAGAACATAAATAAGCATAATTGGGAAGGCGAAATGGGCAATGAAGAAAGTTTGATAAAATGTGTTAAAGAACAAGTTGATAGATGGAGGAGTGGCTGGGGTTCATATGATGATTGTCTGGTTGATTAAAAAATGAAAATGATGTAAGTTTTGGTTGGAAATGTTAAGAAAAAAGCAATTAAGACAAATGACTTTAATAAGAGGGAATAAGAAACAAAAATTGCATAAAAGAAGAATAAAAAATGGGCCATGATTAAAGACAGTGAAAATTTTCGCTCTCTCTCTCTTTCTCTCTCTAACTTAAAAGGATGCGCAGCCTCCATTCGGAATAAAATATAATTCTTTTCCAACTAACTTTGCTATATTACACGAACTGCAAATTCAAACCTTGAAACTTTCGACAATTCCCTTTTTCTTGTTCTCCAGTTCTTTGAAAATCAACTACTTTTTCTAAGAGCCCCATAACTGGCATTCGCCTCATTGACGCAGAATCTTTTCTCTGTTCCTTAACTCTTTCCCCACCCCCTTTTTACGTCCTCTGGTTTGTGACAGGAAGCAGAGCAAAGGTCAATTTTGGAAATGCTGGTTCAGCACCAGCTGGTCTTGATTTTCAATGAAAGGTCGACTTCCGACAGTCACATATTATCAGTCTATTGTGGCCCATGTACCGTACAAGAACCGCCATGGATTGAAAGGAGAACCAACACAATTGCCTCTAATAAAAAATTGTATGAATATAAAAAGATTTTCCTCCTAGCATTCATCAGAAGAAGCCCACTAGATTTACATTGATTGTCCCTGTATTTCTTCATAATCCATTATTTATGATGAGGCCTCTATCAGTATGCAGTATTCTGCTACAGTTCAGTTACACTTTACCCTTTTTGTGTTATAAAAAAAAATTAGGTAAATACACGGACAACTACATAGGGATCAACCTCATCGGGATGAATAGTACTTTGCGTCTACGTGGTAAAAAATTAACATGTTCATACAAAGAGGATATAAATTTATTGTAATAAAGCTGATTGGTTTGGTATTCTGTATGATGTTTTCTTAAGAAAATATGCTTACAAAGTTTTTAAAAATAATGTTCAACGCGTTAATACTGTTCACGCTGCTGATGCTACTTAGAGGGATATATTAGATAAAAATCGTCTAAATTTAAATCAATATGAAAAAACAGTTCAGAAGTGATTAAAACTTATCTAATTTATTTTTATTTCAACATTATACATAATACGCGCATAATCTTTCCTGTTTATTCCATTCTTGTTAACAATACTACTAATATGCACTTAGTGAGCGCGTGTCTGTGTTTGTGTATGTGAGTGTGTGCGTTTGTTACAGAGAGAGAGAGAGAGAGAGAGAGAGAGAGAGAGAGAGAGAGAGAGAGAGAGAGAGGGGACGTAAATAGATAGAGTTAGCAACAGGCAAAGTGTTAATAAGCATCAAACTAGCGTAAGTGGCAAAGTTACGAACGGCACATGCTGCCAGAAAACATAATTCTATTCTACCTCACCCAAAAACTGTCAAAACAGGAAGACAGTTTCTGCATTATTTTTGAGCACAGTCCTCTCAGTCCTGGGCATAATTGGTCCACTTGCTAACTCTTCGCGGTTGGAAAGAGTCCAGAGGTCCACATTACACCACCCTCCTACATCTTACCAGACTTAGGGCTCGTGCTGGCATAGGGCCACCTAAATCTAAACCAACCAGTTAACCAACCACCACATGGAGGATTTCATTATTGCTCCCAAAATCGTGACAACACAGGTGAGAGTTGAGCCTGGGAAGAGTGTAAAAGAAAGGACATGTTTTGGTGTCTCAGTAAAATAAGAATATCCTGGAGTGAAGTAAAGTCAAAGGCTCTGAGCAATTACAGTAAATAAGTGACGACATTAAACGTATGAGCTTCTTCCCTCACTCCAGCTTTCCTAATCATAGGCGTTCTTCTTCTCCTTAGAAGTCACGTTCTGTAGAGAGAAAAATGAATATTTGTGTGGATTTCCGAGGGGTGAATATATGTCTCAGCCAGTTTTTGACGCGAGAAAAATGCTGAGAATTAAAGAAGGGGGAATTTGTTGTGAATATTTATGAAGCTATTTGTTTCTCGTCACTGAAATATTTTTTTATGCCGCCTTGGCAGAATTTGAGTTAATGCCTGGCTAGCATTTTCCAGTACCTCCCGTTATAACTAATCTGACTCATACAGTGAATCTCGATGTATGATCAACAATGAAGTCAAATGACGACATAATTCTCACCATAAAAAACCAAGTAAAAAATGAGCCGAAGTTTCCTCGGCGCAATCGAGTTTTCTGTACATCGTATAATCAAAGCCACCGAAAATAGATCTATCTTTCGGTGGTCTCGGTATAACGCTGTATTAGCCGCGGCCCACGAAACTTAACCACTGCCCGTTGGTGGACTGGCCTGTATCGTTGCCAGACGCACGGTTATGGCTAACTTTAACCTTAAATAAAATAAAAACTAATGAGGAGGCTAGAGGGCTGCAATATGGTATGTTTGATGATTAGAGGATGGATGATCAACATACCAATTTGCAGCCCTCTAGCCTCAGCTGCTTTTAAGATCTGAGAGCGGACAGAAAAAGTGCGGACAGAAAAAATTGCGGACAGAATGTAATGTAAGGATATAACTAGAAATTCTGAACAATGGGACAAAGAGAGAGAAACCTTTCAGTGACAGACATTGATAGATAGAGAGAGAGAGAGATTTTAAGAAACGAACAGAGAGAGAGAGAGAGAGAGAGAGAGAGAGAGAGAGAGAGAGAGAGAGAGAGAGAGAGAGAGAGAGAGAGGCGAACAGAGAAAAAGAATAAGTTTGGAGTTTTGACCGTAATCTCATGACAAAGCTAGACCTAACTGCTTATTCGCCTTGTATCGAGGTCAACAAAAGGTGTTGTGTTTTAAACGCCTGGGTTCAGTGATGTTTTGGAACATAAAGCAAAACACGAGGTGTGTCGTGATTACGAAGCCATTATGACTGCTCTTAATCGAGTTCGTAATCACGAGGAATTCATAACAAAAACGCATGGTGGGCCTTAGTGGGATAAAAAAAGCCACCGGAAATTATAAGTTCCGGTGACGTCAAAGCGACCCCTTTTTGAAGGCGGTGCTTTTTCCAGAAGTCCACCCAAATGGGCTGTCTTTAGATTAGCCTAACCAATTAAGCATCCAAAACCAAGATTCCGCCTACAGAGAGGCGGGACAAAAACTTCCAAAAATCCTTATCAAGTCCAGCTGAGAAGCAGAGAAGAAGAGAGAGAGAAGAGAGGACAGCAGAGAAGCAGAGGGTGGGGTTGTAAGCCTCACTACTTGTGGGTTGATAGAAGAAGAAAGGTTCACATTTGACATTCACTGTAACTTTGCACTGCACTTCATTTGTATACTACTGTAACTTTATTATTGTGTTAGTGAAGTAAAGCAAACTACACTGTGTCTTCTTTAAGTCTCCTGTATCGGAAAATGCCCTACTAAATAACAAAGCCGGAACGATAAACATCTCTAAAGAAAGTAATCTTCTTAACTTGACAACGAATAACAGAAAGAATAATAAATAAAGAAAGACATCACAAGAATAAAGTGCGGATAGAAAAAAGTGCGAACAGAAAAAAGTGTGGACGGACAGACAAAAGCCGGCACAATAGTTTTCTTTTCAGAAAACTAAAACTGAAAGAATACTTTGGTTGTAATGACAACTTTACATTCCAATAAGGGAAAATTAAATGTATGATTACATCTCTCAAGGACGGGTAACGTTCTTACGCCATCTCTACCTTGCGCTAAATTATTATATATATTTTTCTTGAAGATGAATATAACAGGATACTGAAATGCTGAAAACAGAAGACTCCAAAGACGGGGGAAAAGAAACAGTGGACAAGAGAACACAGAAGGATGCAGAAATAAGATCATGGCCTTAACAGAACTAAAAGACTGCAATATATATATGTATCTTGATAATTTGTTTCATGGGTTTTAAAAACGGATTCTCTGGGTTTTCTTTCGGTAAATGAACAACATTTGAAAGCTTTTTGATACGATTACCCACGAAGGCAAAGTGAAATAGATATTAATTATGGTAAGTGTTAATTATGTTGATATTCAAGTAATCAGTCAGTTCAAAGTTAATGGGTGTTAATGAAGCAATTACCGTGATGCTTTTCTCCCGAGAATTACTCACTACATAGCTTATAATACCTTGAAATCTAATTTCTAACTATCCCCGGTTTAAAACTAGATACACGAACACAGTTTAATCAGCACATCGGCACACAGGCAAAGGCCTTTTATAAATAAACAAACACATGTGGGGATCGTGCAATGGCGGCACGTATATATTATTACTGTCAACCTATGATATTTTTCTCTAATGTAGAGGTTCCTTCAACAATAGTTAACTTCATAGGCAAACAAGTCAAAAGTACAAACGTTGAATCGAAGACGGTTATGTTTGTGGTATCCTGGGTCCAAGGCATTTATCTTTAAATCCAGTCATGGAACAGTTAGCTTGCAAATGACAGGGATCGTCACAGAACAATTAGCTTGCAAATGACAGGAGTCGTCACAGAACAATTAGCTTGCAAATGACAGGAATCGTCACGGAACAATTAGCTTGCAAATGACAGGAATCGTCGTGGAACAAGTATCTCACAAATGACAGGAGTCGTCACAGAACAGTTAGCTTGCAAATGACAGGAGTCGTCATGGAACAAATAGCTTGCACATTACAGGAGTCGTCATGGAACAATATGCTTGCAAATGACAGGAGTTGTCATGGAACAAATAGCTTGTAAATGACAGGAGTCGTCATGGGACAAATAGCTTGCAAATGACAGGAGTCGTCATGAAACAGTTAGCTTGCGCATGACAGGAGTGGTCATAGAACAATTAGCTTGCAAGTGACAGGAATAATCATGGAAAAATTAGTTTGCAAATGACAGGAGTCGTCACGGAACCATTAGCTTGCAAATGACAGGAGTCGTCATAGAACAGTAATTATGCAATCCGATACATGGGACACAAAGGTCTTTTAAATTAACTGTGGTTGAATCATTAATTTGAAAAAAATAAAAACTGAGACCTGCTGCAACAGCTGAAGTAAACGAATTAGCGGATGCCATTTACAGTCCAGCAGAGAACGTAATTATAATAATTTTTCAGACCCGTTTCTTGGAATGTGATCGCGTACGCATCAAGAACCACGTAGTAATTACTGAGTCGTAACAACTCTACGCTGTGTGGTTCTTGAATGGATGGAAGCCTCTATGTTACCCGGTTAGCACGAATCACTCGAGCATAGGCTGAATGACCCCATTGCAAAGACAATATTAAGATCAAATCTCCGTAATCTGTTTCAAACATACAGATGAAAAGCGGTTGGCAAAAAAAAAAAAAAAGAATAAAAATACCCAGGTTTCCCTCATTCATTGCACAATTTAATGCGACTTATATCAATTACTCGAACGCGCTTCTGTTTATTAAGAGCTTTCGTTTGATGATGCAGGATATAACTAAGTCAACCGGTTAATGAGATATTAAGCAAACAGCTTTCCAATTAGCAGATGTCACTAAAGATCCGTTTTGGACAAACACTCAAGTTGTAAAATGTTTATACAACGGATGGCTTTCATCGTTTGAGCATTGGTAATTATCGCATTATTTTTTGTAAGGATGTTTGGACATCGTGACGTTATTTAGGTCATTAATAATGCACCGTTACCTATCGATGCATTACCAGGGTATATTTCGATTGAAATGAGAGTGTAGTCGATAAACCAAGATAAGGATTGCATGGGAACAAAGTCTACATCTCTTGGTTATTGAAGAAAATGCCATCTCTTTAGCAATCTCTGCATTCCTCTTAATTTCACTTTTCCTATGTTCTTATTTGATTTAATTCTTTACGTTGCATTATTCTATCCTTGTATACTCCTTCCATATTTTTGCACGTTTCACCTGTTCGTTTTACGAATGAAAGTTGTGGAATTTATGAATGTGAAATCAGAAAAAAACTCATGGAATTAATGCATTTGAAACTTGGTTCCATCAGATACCGTTTAGTGCTTGCTAAGATATTTGAAACAAAAAAGGCCTTTGATTCATAGTAATGCTTTTATCAATACTATTCGTGACCTGTTTTTAGACAAAAGCAACAAACAAAAAAGTAAATAAACTGACGGACAACATAACAGAATAATATACACGTAATGTTAGAATAAGAGGAATACCAAAACTTTGTAATGCAAATTATTTATATGCTAGATGTCAGGATCGAGTCAGATATGATACCATAAAGGAAGTGATGGAAGATGATGGTGAAAGGGAGATGGAAACAGCTTAGACAAGACCTTCACACAACCCCTGGGAGATTAGTACGTGATAGTTTAGGAGGTGGCGATGAGAGAAGATTGGTGGAAGTAAAGCACAGGAAAGACGTGAGTGGCAGAATTTCACAGAGGCCCTTTGAGTCACAGGACACTGGAAGTTGTGGTGATGATGAAGGAAAAAACCCAAACATGAACAAATTAGCAGCAAGAGCATGAAGCTACATTAGGGAAACAGTACATCAAACATTGCTCCAGATTTATCAGGGTGTCTCAACAGGACAAGGTTGATTACAGTGAGAAGAGTAGCACGTACTAATTGAAAAAGTCCGGAAACCATGGGCAACAGAGGATACATATTAGGCTACTCTGTCCTAAAATGAAAAGCTGCAGCATCTGCAAAATTTTCGAAATTGAGAAATGCCACCTATTGGGCTCGTGAAACACAAAATACACAAGTTATTGCAGTTTCAGAATGATTCTTCTATGCTTTCCACGAGTATTTAGGGGGTCCCATTAGCAGTATCTGCAAAATCAGTAGTAAGGCCAGGGGAAACTGCAGTATCTACCATTTTTCTGTATTGTAATTTTACAGACACTGCAGTCTTCCATTTCAGGGCAGTACTGTTCATCCCGATTAATTTTCTCATATGGACACCTTTCTTCATTGGAGAAGGGGGTGGGCTTCTAGAAGGTGCTATCTCTCCTTTTTTTCAGAGAGAAATTTTAAGATGAAGCTGCTAGCCTCATGCTCCTTTCCTCTATCAATTTAAGCCTCATTCCTTTATACTTTCCTCTATCTCATACATGTGCTTTCAGATCATCGAATAATATACCCCTCCACCTTTTGTAAACCAGCCATGAGAATATTCGGCTTCTTCATTGGCAGGTTTAATAATTCCCACTGACATCTTCAAGTTTCGACCTCAAATTTCACGTCTAGAATCTATTATTTTTACTGGCTCGTAGTCTGCCTTAATTAGAACTAACCTGTCTTCTACACTGCAACGCTTACCACTCACACATGGGACCTCTTTCACTTTTCTGGTTGTAAGAGATAATAATTTAATTTAGTTTTATGTTATCATAAAACTAAATTAAATTATTCCTTTCATAACATTTGACTACAGAGACCATTACAGTAATACACTAAATAAATATATATATATATATATATATATATATATATATATATATATATATATATATATATATATATATATATATATATATATATATATATATATATATATCTTCTTTCCCACCGTTATCCCTACAGTAAGGGGTGGTTGGCTGATGCGTCTTCTCCACTGCCTTCTATCAAAGGCATCATCCTACACCAAACCTCTTCTCTCTCTCCATATCTTCCTTCACTTTATCTCGCCATCGAATTCTCTGTCTCCCTCTCGATCTTCTTCCTCTAACAGGTTCTTCTTCCCAAGCCCTCTTCACTCCCTGCTCGCCATCCATCCTTAACACATGCCCATACCACCTCAATCGTGACTCTCTTATCACCTCTGTTATCTTTACTAAGCCTGCTCTTCTTCTTATTCCATCATTTTCCAATCTCTCAAGCAGCGATATTCCCATAATCCACCTCAGCATTCTCGTCTCTGTTCTCTCAAGCTTTACTTCCTCTTTTCCTCTTAGAGCCCATGTTTCTGATCCATACATTAACACTGGTCTTATCACTGTGCTATAGATCTTGACTTTTAGCTTGATTGGCATTTTCTTATCACATACAACTCCAGCTGCATCTCTCCTCTTCTCCCACGCTGGTTTTATCCTACCGTCCACTTCAGGCTCACGTCCTCCCTCTTGGCTTAAAGTAGATCCTAAGTATTTAAGCTTTTCCACCTGTTTTATAATCGAGCCTCTTCTTTCTTGTATTACTATTCTGTCTCTGTCTTCCCTACTGCTCACTAAAACCTCTGTTTTATTCACTCACCCTTAAGCCAGCCCTCTCTCAAGACTCCTGCCACTCTCCCTCCAACCCTTCTCTGTAGGTTCTCCTCATCTTCAGCAGTAATCACCAGATCATCAGCACTTCATTCCTGACCTCTCTCTCTCTCTCTCTCTCTCTCATATATATATATATATATATATATATATATATATATATATATATATATATATATATATATATATACACACACACACACATATATATATATATATATATATATATATATATATATATATATATATATATATATATATATATATATATATATATATATATATATATATATATATATATATCTTATATGTAAAAGTGTACTCAAACGCACAAACACATACAGTATATATGATACAATTATAAGATTCCCGCGTATAGTTAAATTCTACGGTTAATGAACGTTACATTTCGACTCATACGTCGAGTCAAATGTTAGCCTCTTTACCTTTAGCCCTCGTGCCAATATACAGGGAAATGACACACTTTGGTCTGGGTTTCAGGACAGTACCTAACGCCCTTAGGGTCCGGACTCGCGTCTCATCCAACCCGGAGCAAGTAGGTAGTCTTCTGCATGCAAGCAAGATTTCGGTGAGAGTTTTATTCATTCCTGATTTCATTTTGAGTTTTTCATGGTTTTATTCAACCAACCCCCACAACGCCTCGCCCTATTTGACTTAAAAAAATTTCCGTCACTGGAAATCTTGATTGTTATGACACTTCGCAGAGGTCGACGTTTCTTTGCTTCTTAGAATTTACTTTCCGCCATGGCAGCTAATGTGACATATGTGTTATTTTTGCTGGAAAGAAGATAATATTCTTTGTCGGGTGGTTTCCACGTAAATTTTTTCAGAGGATGGTGGTGACCGGGTTCCTTCGCTGGACTGTAACTGAAATATTCTATTCATTTACATTTTACTTATATACGTAGGTGTCACACACACATATATACATATATACAGTATACACACACACACACACACACACACACACATATATATATATATATATATATATATATATATATATATATATATATATATATATATATATATATATATATATCACACATTACCACAGGTGAAAAATTCTACTCCGGACAAAGCAATAAGGTTAAAAAATCAGTGTTTTCATCTATGTTTTTAAGAGCATTACGAGTATGTGGCCCTGAATATACTGATGAGGAAATAGATAAGATTAGGAGTGCAGGCAAGAAGTTGAAATATCCTGACTGTGTATTAGACAGTGCATTTGAAGCAGCAAACAAGACTATGTATCAAAACCAAAAAGAACCTTACAACACAAAAAAATTTGCTTGTACTGCCTTATAATAATAATATGAAAGATATCCCCCATCTTCTTAAGAATTTTGGTGTTAATGTCGCATTTAAGAACAATAAAACGATGAAAAATGTACTTATCAAAAACTCCCCTGACAATACTAAAGGGTGTGTATATAAAATTCCATGTAAGTCTTGTGACAACTTTTACATTGGCCAAACGGGGAAAGCACTGGAAAAAAGAATTGAACAGCATAAGAAATGTGTGAGATATGCACAGGGGAACAGTGGTATTTTTGTACATGTTAGTGAGAACAATCATGCTATCAACTGGGAAGGGGCAAAAAGGATTGTATATTCTAATAATGCACTGGAAAGGAATATCATTGAATCTAGCTTTATAAAAGAAAGTTACAACCATAATATGAATATCAGTCAAGGGATGTATAAACTTGATCCTTCAACATCAAAAGAAATCTGTAAATTGTTTAAATTTTAAGGCAGGCAGTAGAGATGTAAGAATATAGGATTATCATATTTGTAAACACAGTACAGGGGCAGTAGTGCTAGTGAGTTTCCAAACTCCGCCTCCCTGACACCTGTCAGGGGTGGATCTGAGGTCGCCTATGGTCGGTATGTTTATCAGTATTGTGATTTTTAGCCAAACGAGTTTTGGAGGCCACTCCTACCTCGACACCGGCCGGTGGGTGGATATGTAGTCTCTGACGGTTGTGTATGTTCGTCAGTACTGTTCCTGTAGTATATATATTTGTGACTTATTATACTCTGTATCAGCCCTTCGTCAATGGCTTGGAAATAAAGACGAATCCGGTCAGGGCCTACACCCCGTCTCTTATTTTTCACCTGTGGTAATGTGTGATAAATGAATCACGTACAAAAGTGATAATATCATCATATATAGTCTCGGTAATTGGGCGGCTACTTGGAAATCTTAGCTTGATGATGAATAATATTGCCAAGACCAGAAAGAACATTCTTTATTACACAAGCTTTCGAGGTATAAAACCTCATCATCAGGCTGAAAAACCGACAAGGATGAGAATCAATGAAATTATAATAAAATGAATTGTCATAATAAATATTCAGAAAAATACTAACCAAATATATAAAACGAACAGTAATTACAAACTAAGAAGGGTGAGACGCGAAAAAAAACGAAAAATTAAAAACGAACACAAACATAAAAATATAAAAATAAGGTGAAATGTAAACAAACTACCTGGCCTTGGCAATATTATTCATCATCAAGCTAACGTTAATCATATACATATACACACACATATATATATACACACATATATATTTATATATCTACTGTATATCTACTGTATATCTATCTATCTATCTATATACATATATATATATATATATATATATATATATATATATATATATATATATATATATATATACATACATACATATAGATATATTGATATAGACATATATACACACCCACACACACACACACACACACACATATATATATATATATATATATATATATATATATATATATATATATATATATATATATATATATATAGCACTATATATACAGTATGTACGTAAGGCACATCAACAGCATACATACATCCATCCCAACACACTGTAACCCCTCACCTGTATTTTAAACATACTTATAATGCCTGGATATGAAGGAAAGTTCTTCCTCCTTACGTCTCTACCTCCCTTTTAAGCTAATATTTGCTCCATTTTCCTCTTCTCCTTCGTCGCTACTATTTCACCTTTACACTCTTGGAATTTTAAAATAAAAGTATGTTGCACACACTGGCATACACACACACACACACACACACTTATATATTTATACATACGTATGTGTGTGTATACATATCTCTTTAGCCGGAAAAACTGCGATAATACAGATGGCTCCTAAGAATTCTTTCTAAAGATCGGGGATTTAAGAAACCATTTTACTAAATAAACGAAATATATATGTATATATATATATATATATATATATATATATATATATAGATATATACACTACATACATAGATACATGTATATATAAATATATATATATATATATACACAGTATATATAGATAGGCTATATACATCTATATATTTACATAATATATTTATATAAATATATATGTATGTATATATATAGATAGATAGATAGATAGATATATACATATATACGTTTATATATATAAATGTATTTATACATATATATATATATGTATAATATACAGTATATATATATATATATATATATATATATATATATATATATATATATATATATATATATATATATATATATATATATATATAACACACGAAGAGAGATTAATTTCAAAGTAAGTGGGAAAAAGCGCATAATCAAAGGTAAAGGCTAAAACCAGACAGCCGTACTTTTCTGTGAAGTGAGAAATAAAAAAGGATCAATGACTGAATTCCAGTCAAAAACAAAAATGCTTTGAAAAACGACGCATTCATCTTCAGAGTATTGTAACCGGGATGAAAGCTATTAATTCTGAAAATTGTATTTTGAAAAATGAACGGAGCTACTGATGGCTTCGCAGAAATTTCTTTCATGACGCGAGAGAAAAGAGTAATTTTAACCAGAACAGCAATGGTTCTTTGCCATTACAGACTTTGTTTGAAATAGAGTTGCTTCAAAAAGATCCCTTCGATCTTGTTGCGAAGGATAAAGATGAAATTCTCTGGCCTTACTCAAAAGCGCAGTCACCCAGTTGAGCTCACAAAGAAAGTTAGCCACAACATTCATTTATTTCTTAGAAAAAGAAATAGACAAAGGCACACACGCACATATATATTATACACAAGTACACACACATATATATACACATATACATATCTACATACACACACATGTTTATATATATATATATACACACACACACACACACACACACACACACACACACACACATATATATATATATATATATATATATATATATATATACATATGATGTCATAAGGGAAATTACGGAAGTTCCAATATGCAAATGAGATGACGAAAGGGAGACTGAGATGGCTTTGACATGTCTTTCGTATCTCCCTGCGGAGAGCACATGGTAGTGTCAGCTGGGCTCCCTATTGGATGGGGTCTATGAGAAAGGAGGTTGGAGATGAGTGGAGATTAGTGGAAGTGAAAGAACGGGAGTGGCAAAGTTCACAGACGCCCTTTGCGCCGGGTGATAGATACCTTGTCTACTAATTCCTTAGCAAACAAGATATAAACCTAGCCTCACATAAACGCTTGTAAGCTATTCATAATTTTACCAAATCCGCCACGTCGGAAAACATCTTGTCTGGAATGTTTTTGCGAGAAAGGAAAGATGCGAAGGCCTTATTACCGTTCACCTCCTGACGAAGCCTTTTCCTACTCTCCCTGGATTAATGGGATTATTCCGTTCGTCTTGTTCCTTGAATGGCTGGAGGCGAAATATGGGATAACGCGAAAGCGTGGAATGAGATTTCGGAATTTCTTTATTCGATGAGGATGTCGGGACGCCAGATGTATGAGAATCCCACTTTTCGTACCTTCATTTATATGTATGTATGTATGTATACACAACACACACACATATATATATATATATATATATATATATATATATATATATATATATATATATATATATATATATATATATATATAAATCACTAGCAACATTCATCAAGGCTTTGTAGCGACAAGCTTATCCTTAAAGAGTGGGAAAGTCGAGAAGCATAATGGGATTCGCAGCTATTGTCAATTGTATTCATCTGGAAAAAGTGATCATTAGATTCTATACATACAAACATACTCACACACACAAACACACAAACACACACACACACACACACACACACATATATATATATATATATATATATATATATATATATATATATATATATATATATATTTCACTAGAAACATTTACCAGATACATATGTCTTCGTAACTGCCAGTTACCTCTCAACCTCTGAGTTCCTTCACACTCTTGGGTTACGGTTATAATAACTACGAAGTCTTGAACCCGAAATGAATGATCCCTAGCTTCCAGCGCTGAGATTCAAACTCACATGAGTTGGGTTGGGGTTAGGGTAAGCTAACGCATTTAGCCACGAAGATGGATGGAAGTCTATACATGCTCGTATACATACACACACACACATACACACACACACACACACACACACACACACACACATATATATATATATATATATATATATATATATATATATATATATATATGTATGTATGTATATTGTATATCTGTCAATTCAGATACATATTGCTGGCATAAACTAATACTACAGTGTTTTAGCGGATATTGATTTTTAGGGTGATCATTATCTCTCTCTCTCTCTCTCTCTCTCTCTCTCTCTCTCTCTCTCTCTCTCTCTCTCTCTCTCTCTATATATATATATATATATATATATATATATATATATATAAATATATATATATATATATATATATATATATATATATATATATATATATATATATATATATATATATATACATATATATATATATATATATATGTGTGTGTGTTTGTATGTATGTATGTAGAGAATCTAATGATCATTTTTACCATATAAATACATATTATTAATGGCTTCATATCCCCCTTTACTTCTCGACTTCTACACACTTTTCGGGTATGGCTGTCGCAACAAAGCCTTGAATTCGGAATGAAGAACATACGGAGGAACCTCGAATTTATGAGGGATATGAAGATATGGGTCGGTTTCCATTTTGAGAAAAATAATTAAAAGAGACATTATCTTATATTCATTAAAATAAGCCATTTTAGAGCATAACCAAGTGAAATACACACAAGGTAGTTCCATCGGTGTTCAGTGACAAACAAGATTATTAAACAGAGAAATAGTTATCGCATTCGTAGTCCACTTCACCGTTAAAAAACCAGAAATGAAGATAGTGTCTAATGCTCTTTCAAATTAGCTTTGATAGCTGAAAGATATGTCTAGCGAATGATTTTGATTGATTTGAATGCTTCTGAGCCATTGGAATACAAAAAAAAAAAAAAAAAAAAAAATAGAAATAAAGATTTGAGGTTCTGTAGCTAACTGAGGAAGGTACAAAATTTGTCTCCACAAGTATTCCTAGCGAAGGATTTTGACTGACTTGAATTCATCTGAGCCATTCGAATGTAAAAGACAAATAAATAAATAAATAGATAAAATAAATTGAAGTTCTGCAGCTTTGGAAAGACCAAAATAATATTAGTTCAGGTCGACTCCACCGGAACTGCGATGCTTTTTGAGCTGATGTATGGTTAACAAATCTGAAACCGTCTCTATATAAATATCTCTCTCTCTGTATACACATATACACACGCTTACACATACACATACACGCACACACACATATATAAATTATATATATATATATATTATATATATATGTATATGTATATATATATATATATATATATATATATATATATATGTATATGTATATATATATATATGTATATATATATATATATATATATATATATATATATATATATATATATATATATATATATATATTCATACAGACAAATAGCTAGATAGATAGATATATAGATAGATAGATAAACTGTCATAAATCTTTCAAATGATAGCCACAAGAAGGGAATAACGAAAGTAAAGTAAAGAAGAATATATTTTGAATATAAAAAACAACAGATATGAGAGAGAGAGAGAGAGAGAGAGAGAGAGAGAGAGAGAGTCTGGATGACTAATCTCAGTCACGGACGGATTTAGCCTAACCGTAACGGCGTTTTAGTTCACAAATTGTACCAAAGACTAAAATTTTGCGAAGTTTTTCTCCACAGTTTTTACCGACGAATTCCAGAATGATTTAGTATGAAACAGTTTCTGTCCGGTGTCTTAAATCATCAAGATACTTCATATGAAATGTGATGGGTTTTTTTTTTTGGAAGTTCTGTCCCCCAGTAATTAATGATGGCTAAAATCCCACAGAAAAGTACTTAAAAAAATAACTTTGGCCGTAATAATAAAGAGTATTTAATTGCAATTGCTGTTATTTATTTTCTGGCTTATGAATATACAAGCTAGAATTTCATTGCATTTCTGGGTACGGAGAGAGAGAGAGAGAGAGAGAGAGAGAGAGAGAGAGAGAGAGAGAGAGAGAGAAATGACATCAGGCGCAGTATCTGCAAGGCTAATGGATTTCCTTGTAACCCAGAGCATACATAGACTTCTAAGTAACCATGATTTCTCTCTCTCTCTCTCTCTCACTCTGCATATTTCATCTTTGTTTCCCAAAACTAATGTTAAATACATTCTGACATTTCCAGACTTCCAGCCTTCGCGACTTTCATCATAATGAGGTTTCCCGGAAGACTTTCTAATCCTCCACGTTCTCTTTCGGCAAATGGGTATAAAAACATGTTTTTCCATCTTTCTTTTGCCTTTTTTTTTTATGCTCGTCGTTGCAAAGGCGCTATCCTATATTATTTGAACTAATCGACTCAAATGAACTATGATTAAGCATTTAAATCAAGTCATTGCAAATATGTATATGCTATGTTACGTCATTTCAGGTAATTCATTGGAAATAATATAATAGTCCTTGTTAAACGATTGAATTAATTCACTGCATATAAATTGTGTTACATCCATTAAAATCATTCATAGAAAATCAATTGTGCTAAATCCATTGCAATTCATTTCAAATAAACTATCTAAAACCCATTAAAATTTGCAATTCATTGCAAATATACTGTCTCAAAACCATTAAAATTTTTCAGTTGCAATTAGAAGATGTGGGATTATTTGAATGAACTATCTGCAAATGAACAACGCCAAATCATTTGAACCAATAAATGGACTTCTGTTCTCCAGGTAAAAAGCTGTAATGCGCAGCTCAGTCCTGTAGCCTAACTTTCGATATTAAAAAAAATTATTATTATAAGTATCCATTACGAAATGGTTCACAAAAATTCTTAGAAATATAGTTTAAAGGATCACAAAAGGAGCATTTTGCAAACCAAAGAATAAGATTGATACTGAGCACCTTTCATTGCAGTCTGACCTGTCTGGAAAGATCTACAGGAGGTTGCATGTATTACATTAGTATAAGGCATAAGTGCTGGAACTGGCTCTAGTAATACCTTGTAATAAAGATGTACAGAGACAAAAAAAAACCTCTGATTTCTATTTGTATGTATATATATACATATACACACACAAATATATACTGTACAGGGTATATAATTAGCATTTACACTGAATTTGTACGTATGTACGTATGTGTGCATATAGTCGTATTCAACTGTTCAAATCTCACTAACCAAGTTACGTCACTCATCTAATATTTACATTACTTTCAGCAACCCCTTAAAATATTCACTGCACTCTCCCGGGAAAACTGCAGCTCAGAGCAAAACCCCGACGGAATTGCATTTATGTTACCATTCTTCTCTTTCGGGGGATGAACGATTTCCGAACCTGTGTCGAGAACCTTTTAGCATAGACAACGGAGACCCCGTAATGGTATGGTCGGGGGATTATAGTTTTCAAAAATAAATTAAGTCTTGCGTGACTATATCGAGGTGGGAATTGATGGAGAGGGGGTACAAAAATTACATAATAAGCTGCTAGTGTAAAATTCAGATTTTGCAATATAGGAAATATTTTCAAACCAAAGGTACTTCAATCTTGCATGAAGTTTGAAAGAGATAACTGAGTGCGAAAATATGGGAAATATACACAATATCATACTAAGAGAGAGAGAGAGAGAGAGAGAGAGAGAGAGAGAGAGAGAGAGAGAGAGAGAGAGAGAGAGAACTTAATGAAATTGACATCCTGTTGGGGATGAGAATGCAAGGCTCTTTCGCTATTAATGACATAGTGTTATATTATGACAACATTAAGAGCCTTGTATGATAATTATTTCGATCTATTTTTTCTTGTTTCCTCTTTCTTCTCTCCTTACTACTCTTTCCTCTTTCTTCTCTCCTCTTCCCTCTTTCTTCTTCCCTTACTCTTCTTTCCTCTTCCTTCTCTCCTTACTCTTCGTTCCTCTCTCTTCTCTTCCTTCCTCTTTCTTCTCTCCTTACTCTTCTTTCCTCTTTCTTCTCTCATCTTCCCTCGTTCTCCTCTCCTCTCTCCCCTTTCCTTTTTCTTTTCTCCTGTCTCCTCTTTTTTCTCTCATGTCTCCTCTTTCCTCTTTATTTCTCCTCTCTCCTCTTTTCTCTTTCCTCTCTCCTTTTTCTTCTCCTTGACCGGCTGCTCCTCGCAATATGTATCGCTGTTCAGGTCAGCAGAGGTTAATGGCCCAAGGGTGCTCAGAGAGAGAGAGAGAGAGAGAGAGAGAGAGAGAGAGAGAGAGAGAGAGAGAGAGAGAGGGAGAAATATTTAATAGGAAAAAGTGGAATAAAAATAGACCACACAACCGTGTGTGTGTGTGTGTGTGTGTGTGAGAGAGAGAGAGAGAGAGAGAGAGAGAGAGAGAGAGAGAGAGAGAGTAAAAATATGAAAAGGAAAAAGTGGAATAAAAATAGACCTTACAATCGTGAGAGAGAGAGAGAGAGAGAGAGAGAGAGAGAGAGAGAGAGAGAGAGAGAATAACAGGAAAAAAGTGGAATAAAAATACACCACACAATCGTGTGTGTGTGAGAGAGAGAGAGAGAGAGAGAGAGAGAGAGAGAGAGAGAGAGAGAGAGAGAGAGAGAGAGAGAATATGTAACAGGAAAAAGTGGAATAAAAATAGACCAAACAATCGTGTGTACGAGAGAGAGAGAGAGAGAGAGAGAGAGAGAGAGAGAGAGAGAGAGAGAGAGAGAGAGATTCACGGTAAATATAGAAAATATCACACAAAGCCAGGATAGAAATAAATAGAAGGCAACCTAGTGATATAACATATCAGTGAAATGAATAAATGTAGCTGGCACCATCGCAGATGCGTGAATTAAACAAAGACGAATAAAAAAATAAAAAAGATAAACAGAGGTGCAGACCAGCATCTCAGCGAGAACGTAGTTACGCTTAATAAAAGCAAAACATGAAAAACAACGTAAAAACGGTAACTCTCCCACACAACCGCTCCAACCCCGCAATACACTCAAACAAACAGGTAAATAAATCTCTGGCCCACCCACCCCCAAAAAGGGGCTGAGGGGAAAAAGAACCAACTCAGGCAGATTGAGAGGAGGGGGATTGCAAATCTCATTTTATCAGGCTGCAACTCTCAACTCCCCCCTTTCTTAAAGTCGGTCTGGCAAAAGCTTTGAGGAAAATTGATTCTGTTTTCAAAAAGTAGTATTCAACTCAAAGATAGGAAGTGTTTATAGGAACAAATATATAACTGGATCTCATGGCTAATGTAGGTGTTTATTCTTTATCAAGAATTTACAGGTATCAGCCAAGGTAGTGGTAGTGAATCGCCACTGGAGATATCACTCCCAAGATATCAGCTAAGAGAGTGATAATGAGTCACCACTGGCGATATCACTCCCAATGTAGCAGCCAAAGTAGTACTTATTAGTCACTACCGGAGAGAGATATATATATGTATATATATATATATATATATATATATATATATATATATATATATATATATATATACACACACACATACATATGTTACACTTTGAAAAAACTACTTTAGAGAATATAATGCAACAGGCTTACTTTTTTTATCCAAGTACTCTTCCATTAGAAATGCTGTTTGAAATAAAGTAGAAGCATTTCTGGTCATGTTTTTTTAAATAAATATCTTTGCGTCAGTGAAAAAAAAAGCCTGAGAAATACTGATCGAATTCCCTTTATCTTTCCTTCTGGATTACTGTCTCCGTCACTTCCCTCTGTTCTACCTCTCTTCCCTCCTCCTCCTCCTCCTCCTCCTCCTCAGCTCTCTATTCTACCTTTCTTCCCTACTACTCTTCCACCTCTTCCTCCCCAGCGTTTATATCTTTTGTCCTTTTATTTCCCGCATTATCTGCATCGCCATAATCGCGTCCGATTTATTTCTGTCAAACCGAAATCTCTCGGTCTTTCTGGAAACAAATGAAGCCGTCAGTCTCAGCAGTCTTTCCTAATTCTCCCTTGAGGAAAAATAACCCAAGCTCTTCCTGCACACAGCGAATGATAATGACCTTAAATATAAGAAAAACTAGAAATTACAGATACTTTGAAAATGTAAATGATAAAGAGCTTAAATATAAGAAAAACTAGAAATTACAGATACTTTGAAAATGTAAACCCAGCGATCCACCACGAATTTTGTGGAATTTGCTGCCATGATTTCATTTGATCTTTTGCTTCCGATTCGGTTTTTTTTGGGGGCAGATGTTATCTTTATTAGTCCTTGAAATTTTGCTCATGTTTACTGACATACTGTACATATTTGAGTTTTGATCGAACTGTCTTTATCTCTGCGGCGAGATTAGTTAGTTTCATTTTAGCTCTTACGGTAACTCTCTCTCTCTCTCTCATATAAGTATGCGCGCGTGTGTGTGCATATGTGTGTGTGTGTGTGTGTGTGAGAGAGAGAGAGAGAGAGAGAGAGAGAGAGAGAGAGAGAGAGAGAGAGAGAGAGAGAGAGACGGGGGTGGGGAGTGTGTGCACATGTTTAAGGAAATATATATACTGTATATCTACAGTATACGCACACATGCACACACATATATATATATACTGTATGTACATAATAATAACGATAATTTTGATCAACTGAATTCATTATCGACCTACGTCTCTAAATTTTTCTTCAACGATAAAATCCCACACCAGTCAGCATCGTGAAAATCTGAGGTACCGAAAATACAGAAAATCCATTTCAAGTCTGGTTAAAGTTTTCAGCAAAAGTAGTCACGCAGTGTACTGCCAGCGTATGAGGTTGTCGTTTACCTGACGTCAGTGTATACACTAATGAGAACACACTGAACGAATAAGTCAAATTGTGTCTGCAGCATTATCTGAATTACATCTTCCTCTGTAACTCAGAAAAGGAATTTGATGTACAACAAACTGTCAAACAGAAAGAGAGTCACGATCAGAAAATGTCCACGGTTTCGTATGTAACGACTAACGAAGTGATTGTACTTCAGTTCCTCACTGGATGGGTCGATAATATCGTACTCGGCTAGCACTCTCCTGGGCCCGCGTCCGTTTCTCCGGCCGGCCAATGAAGAATTAGAGGAATTTATTTCCGGTGATAGAAATTCATTTCTCGATATAATGTGGTTCGGATTCCCACAATAAGCTGTAGGTCCCGTTGCTAGGTAACCAATTGGTTCTTAGCCACTTAAAATAAGTCTAATCCTTCGGGCCAGCCCCAGGAGAGCTGTGAATCAGTTCAGTGGTCTGGTTAAACTAAGGTATCCTTAGCTTAACTTCAGGACCATCGTCACACCAGCTATGAGTTATTTTAGCCCTTGGAATCATGCGCTAAACTAAGCGTTCGATTGAAGTTCTCGGTACATGTGGGTGTCGTTCGGAGACTATCGAATACTGCCCGAGAGTTTCGAAACTAAACATGAAAGTCTGAGGACGGTGGAGGAGTTTAGCCTCGGAGTTTTAAATCTGAGTTCCTGGAAATCCTGCAGTGTCGAAAGACGGCGATAATATGGAGTCCTGCAGGTTGGAGGTCATAACTGAATGCGATTCAGTGGACCAGTGCTTACAGGGAATAAATATTCTAAAACAGTTAACGATGAGAGTATACGAGTATGATAACGTTCCTCGGCAGAATAGAGACAAAATCAAATATTCATTGCACATTTCCGTTAAAAATGAAGTGTTATAAGTTCTCATCGCACCAGGCTTCTGGGAATGAACGAGACCTGCCGAAAATTTCATACATTTAATGATGTGGCAATCATGATCACCTCATTCCTCGAAAGGAAATATCATTTATGAGCCTTCAGAGAGAGAGAGAGAGAGAGAGAGAGAGAAAATACCATTATATACGCCTTCAGAAAGAGAGAGAAAGGGAGAGATAGAGAAAAGGAACGAGGGGATATCTTTTTGATTATACGCGTATATCTATAAAAGAGTAAGCTAAAAATCTTTATGATTGATTATTATCTTGACCCCCAGGAATTTTTCCCTATAAGTCTCAATATCATACCGGTAAATCTTTATCAATCGTGTTCTGTTGCGAGCTCACATAAGCATTTTAACGGCAAGGGCACTAGAGTATGAGGAAAGAAAACAGTATACTGAATTTTGGGGTTTATGTGCGCAAATCACAGTGAAGAAATTGACACCTAGTAAGCTATAGTGGACTTTCAAATAGCTTAGTTTCCATTCAGATTTCCCTCTCAATTCTTTCATTTTTGACTACTTCCCACGCAGCTCAAGTTTCAACACTGCCAGTCTCTGAAGTTGCAGAAGAATTGATGCATGAATAAACAAATTCAAAGAGGCTTCCATGGCAATACGAAACATTAGTGGCTCCAGAAAACAAAACAAATCATAAATCAACTTGTTTACTGGAGGAAAGACTGTCATTATAATCGTCCTCATCGTCGTTATCTGACTGTCTGAAAACTGTTAATATTTAGAGAAAATACAGTTCACTAGTCCTTTACAAACTGTGATAAACTTCGTGGTTTTACAGAGTCATTTCAAAAAGAATAATGCGTTTTTTCTCTTTTGTTTGTTACAATAGTTTTACTTAAACCACCGTCTGGGTAGATAATTTTTTTTAGTGTCATGGAGTTTTATTACTTCTAATAATTATTTTAACGGTCTTAATTAGTGGTTTAATAAGTGTCTTTATGTGTAATCACTCTATAGTCAACTCGCTATATACACTTTTCAGCCTTGAAAATGCAACGATGTACTTACGAAACGTTGGCCTGGTAATATTGTATAGTGGCTTTCCCTGGACACCAGTGACTATATATATATATATATATATATATATATATATATATATATATATATATATATATATATATATATACTGTATATGTATATATATAATCTATATTCATATATACACATATATATATATATATATATATATATTTTTCATCTATATATATATATATATGTATATATATATATATATATATATATATATATATATATATATATATATATATATATATATATATATATATATACATATTCAGGCTCATATAATTAATTACAGTCCATCTTTAAAGTAGAAACTTTAGGCCAGCAGTGTAAAGTTGGTAACGTTATCTGGGAGGTCTGTTGTCAGTCACCCCTCACCCAACTAATTACACTAAGTAATTTCTCTTGGGATCTCGGAAATTTAAATTACTCTTTTACAACAACATTCCACCTTTCCCTCCTGCAAACGTAACCACATTCTCTCTCTCTCTCTCTCTCTCTCTCTCTCTCACTTTTAGGTAGTGCCTGATTTTAAAGTCCAAAGGACTGTGAAAATTTTGAGCAAGTTGGAATGCAGATTAAACGAAACTTGAAAGTATTTTGGTTTTGAACAAATGTATGCATTTCTTAAGAAGTGGGTTGCGTAAGGTTATAAATTAGGTAATTGCACCTGAATGTTTTAGTTGGTACCTCAGCGCAACTCTCAAATATTTACACTTAAGGAAAGGTCACGCCCTCGTGCTAGTGAATAATTACTGTGCTACTTGATTAAGAACTTGAGGGAAGGTTGAGGCTTCTCAAAGGCGAGCTGACGGACGACACGGAACAGGTAATTAGTTAAGTGTGCCTCTCTGGGAATTGGTATATTTCTGATGCTATTCTTCTTGCATTTTAGTACATTTTTATCTATCTACCTGTTTATTAATTAATTTTTTAATAGGTGACATCTCTGCCTTCTGTATTTCCCTTTACTTCCTCTTACTTCTTCCTGATGAACGCCTTAATATTCTTTGGAAGCTTGAATTTCAAGTCGATGGCCCCTTTGGTGGGCTTGTTCCATAGGAATAGGTTTCATCTACTGAATCATAATAAAAATAATGATAATAGTATACCACAGTGGTTCTCAA
This sequence comes from Macrobrachium rosenbergii, assembly GCF_040412425.1. Classification (NCBI taxonomy): domain Eukaryota; kingdom Metazoa; phylum Arthropoda; class Malacostraca; order Decapoda; family Palaemonidae; genus Macrobrachium; species Macrobrachium rosenbergii. The sequence continues at coordinate 114,468,641 of NC_089752.1, forward strand.
CCTTTTTTTGGCCCATGCACCCTTTCACCGTATGTCACAACGTCATTCCCCTCCCCACTTTTCCAAAATTGTTTGCCTCAAAAGGGGCTTTCCAAATAATATGCAACAAAATACTAACACAAACACACAACCTAGCGGAGAGAAAGCCCAGCGTGACCTCTCAGTAGTGCGGACCGATGCACACTGCGTTTTGTGTGGTCCTAGAGCCAGTCTGAGTCTGCCAACCTGTGGTCACAATTCCCTCCTCACCCCCTTGAAACACTGAAATTGCCCCCTTGGGGAAAATTCCCCCGGTTGAGAACCAGTGGTATATCAGTTCATATACGTACTCCCATTTGATTTTAATGTTTGTTGCTTCTTCTCTTCTGGAAAGGTAATAAATTTTCTTGTTAAACAGATTCAGTTATCCGATGCATAAGGGATTACGCACCGCCTCCGAGCTAAATGAATATTGCTTTTAAAATACTAGTATTTCCAGCGGGCTTTACCTTTAATTCAAAATTGTAGAATGAACAGTTTTAACATTTGACCATACTGGAAAAATCTCATTGCAATTCTTTTTCATTTTGAGAGAAATAAACTAAAAAAAATGAGTGGCGTTCAGTTATTATATATAAACAGGCGAAAGAACTTTGCATACAATTTATAATGAGAGAAATTTACATTTGTTCAACTCTGATGTCATCATGTGTCATAATCATTTCCGAGAACGGACCCCGTATTAAGGGAGGAATTATCCTTGTTTTGACGCACTGACGTATCCCATTTTTTTTTGTTTAAGTTTTTGAGTTTTCGAGACAAATTGTTTCAGTTTTTGATACTCTATAACATATCAAAAATTCAGCTGCCAGTGTCGTCACATTTTCATCCCAAATTTCCTCAGAAGTTGAGCTAAGGAGAAGCTCTCAATAATATGAACATCTTTGAAGCCTATTTTCTCAGAGTGGAGAAAAAAACGGCTTTGAATCTTGCATTTCAAAATAGTCTTCCATACAAGGAAAATATTGTTCCAAAAATTGCAGTGCATAAAAGTGCTGTTGTCGTCGAGCAACAAGGATCGGAATGCAAATGAATTCGAGGGACGTGTGTGTGTGTGTGTGTGTGTGTGTGTGTGTCCTAGTCTCTCTTAAGAGGCTTCGAGGTCAGAGTGTCTTTGGTCTTATGGCTTTCCTGCAAAGGACCCAGTTGGATTTGAATCCTCTTCAAGAATGAAAATAAGGAATGGGAATAGAGAGATAGATAGATGAATAAACAAAACAGCACTATACTCAGCAGACTTTACTTCTCATTTGTGTGTTGGTGCCTGAACGAAGAGAGAGAGAGAGAGAGAGAGAGAGAGAGAGAGAGAGAGAGAGAGAGAGAAAATGAGCAAAGAGAGGTGTTTAAGAAAGAGGTGGGCTGGATTCCCCTTATGAGCTTCTCATATTAATAATCAGCTTCAGCCTCAAATTGAAATTTCTTGAGCCAGTTTCTAAAACAAAATCTCTTTTTCAAGGAGCTGTTACGTGATGACTGATGTTGAAAGGAGTCCTTATTCATTGTAACATCCACCTACCTCGTCGAATGGACAAAAGCTGATTTAAGTGTTATCACAATCCAAAACCAGGAATTTTTATTTTCATTGTGAGTGAACGCTATCTCAAGTTATTATAGTTAACCAGAAGTTCATTAGATTCAGGATAAAAGGAAGGTTATGTATACGAGTAATTTTACCCAGGTGTACGTGTATGTGTGTGTGTGTGTGATTGCTTGAATAATATACTCTCTCTCTCTCTGGAACCAAACACTGCTAAATTCTACTGTATAAAGTGAAAAGGTATGATAAACAAATAAACAATATATATAAATCAAATATAAGGGAGCCCATAGAAATACCAAAATGCGGAAAATAGCCTTTATTTTCCACATTTTGGCGTTTCTATAGGTTCCCTATATTTGATGGAATCTGTTTTAACAGAAAATATTTCACAGTCATATATATATATATATATATATATATATATATATATATATATATATATATATATATATATATATATATACATATATAATACTACTAAATTCTATAAAGTAAAAGTTATGATAAATAATATATATGTATATATATATTGTTTATCACACCTTTTTCTTTATAGAATTTAGCAGTATTTGCTCCAGAGAGAGAGAGAGAGAGAGAGAGAGAGAGAGAGAGAGAGAGCATGGTAAAACAAACCAAAAGCATGCCATGTTCTCTTTGATCGTCAACTGGAACTAATGCAATCGGATTAGAAGTCTATGCAGAGATATAATGTCCGTTGAGTAAATTATATCTGTTGGCGGAAAAGGGTCATCCCCCCCCCTCAAAAGAACCCTGACACAAAATAGCTTTCCTCAATAACTGAGGAGAAAAGTTCAAATAAATCCAACTACGATGAAATGAAATATATATATATATATATATATATATAATATATATATATATATATATATATATATATACATATATATATATATATATATATATATATATATATATATATATATTTGAATTGAAGTGCAAAGACACAGACCCTTTTGAATTTTCTAAATCAGTACTTTCACAACAGCAGTCATTGTATTATATAATTTAAACTAGTTTGTATTACATCATTTGTACATACTTTAATCAAACTGACACTCGGTGGAAATATCTCGTTGGCTTTAAATAAAACATTTTTTTTTATAGGGAAAGGAAGTGTGATAAAAAGGTCATGCACACACGCTCAAACATACACATATACACATATATATGTATATACGCATATATGTATATATATATTTATATATGTGCATATGCAGTATATATATATATATATATATATATATATATATATATATATATATATATATATATATATATTAATCTCTCGTTTATCCAGATTACTAGAGCCAAGGCCATGTCAGATAAAGGTGAAATCAGGATAACCGCAAGTTGAAAACTCTACAGGTGTAAAATGCCAACTCCTACCCTTACCACCCCACTACCTTGTCAGTACCACATAACCATAAACGCCCAATATGCTTATAAACAACAACCAATACACATTAAACTGACAACTTTCTGCAAAAGGCAATTATTTACCTTTCCCCCCCCCCCACACTTGTAACAAAATATACTGCATAAACGGACTTTGAAAACAAGCAACCCCTCGTTTTCTCTCTCGTAAATGACAATTCGGTAGTAGGTAGCCACGACAATGTTGCATCCAGATAAGTGCATCAGGGTAATCGAGAGATTATGTTTATATATATATATATATATATATATATATATATATATATATATATACATATACACAGCATACATTTATATATATATGCATATTATGTACATATTTGTATAAATGTATAACTACATATGTATAAGTATGTATGTATGCATATATGAATGTATACAGTATATATGTGTACATCTGTAAGAACACACACACTATGTATGTATATATATATGTGTGTTCTTACAGACATACACATTATAAATACATATATATATATATATATATATATATATATATATATATATATATATATATTTTTTCATCTGTGGTAATGTGTGATATATATATATATATATATATATATATATATATATATATATAAATATATATATATATATATATATATATATATATATATATAACACATTACCACAGATGAAAAATAAGAAATAGGTCCTGACCGGTTTCTGACTTTATTTCCAAGCCATTGACGATGGACTGATACAGAGTATTAGAAGTTACAAATATATACACTACAGGAACAGTATGTATATATATATGTGTATATATATACATGTTATTCTTACTTGTAATTACTGTATGCACACATTTCAATGAGATACACTGCCCATACCTTCGGAGGTAGGCCCATATTTATGGGAATGGATATTCACTGAGGTCTTGCAAGGAAGAAGAGGGACTGAAAGGAATAGAACAGGAAAAAAATGATAAAAAGAAAATTATTACAAAATATCGAGGGGCGCGGACCCAATATCGAATCTGCGAGAGTGATACGAACCAGAGCTGTAAAAGTCTGTGAATATGACCCAGAGTACAGGTGCGGGGAGCTTTTCAGGTGGATGGTCCTTCCCAAACAACCAGGAAAAGTAAGATACTTGGGATATCTCATGAGAGATTGGCTGGCATAAAAATCCACTTGAGATGATTTGATGTTTCTGAATAAATATTTGCCAATGCTGAGAGCCGATTCAGCACTTGAAAGCTAGATCAGGTTTGGACACTTAGGCTTTTGTCAACATTTGGGATAATATCACAAATTCTGTTGAAGTTTTCATGGGAATAAACAAAGAAAAATAGGAATAAATTTACTGAAGATACTGAAGTGCTCATTAAGATCATCACGACAATTTTACAAGTGGACGCAGAGACGGATGTTACAGAAAGAGTAATGGAAGCTTTAGCAAGATGCGGGGAAGTACTATACAGATAAAGATATCATATGGAATTATCGGAAACTGATAAAAGATAATATTGAATTATTAGAAATCGATTAGACGAAAAACAAATACGTAAGCAGCTTACTACTGTAGAGTCACTCTTGCCGTTGCTGGATATTATATCCTCCATTGCTGTTTGATTTTTGAAAAATTTATATTTATGATGATCTCTTCTGAACTGCGAGGAGAGAAAGAGGAACTGAATACAATTCGACCAGTGGAACGCTTGTTAGTCTACACAGAAAGGAAATGGGGAGAAAAAACAAAGAGCAAATAAATAAACTAAGAAGTCTTCAACACGTAAATATATTTTTTTTATAAAATGTTAAAGCGTAATCTCTAAGGGAAACATGGACGTTTCAAATATATAAATATATACAGTATATATATATGTGTGTATATATATATAAATATATATATAAATATATATTTATATATATATGTACATACATATATAAATACGTGTGTTTGATTATACATGCAATTAATTAGTGAGTACATCAGTGTCAACCACGTTTCAAACTACGTCTTGGCACTTGTTAAACCGACCAAACATAAGGGAAACTGTAAGCTTCTGAACACCATTATGTATAGTGAAGAAAGAATGTTTCTTTCGTTTTTAAACCGTTCAAATCTACACCTTTCCTGATCAATGCAGTTTTTTTTTTTTTTTAAGTGGCTGGTGGGTACCTTTTTAGAATTTCCTCTCTACATCAGACGTTCAAATTTCTATAAAAATATTTATTGCAAATATTTTTACGTGAAATTTATACAGTCATTCTGTTTCATGCTTTAAATATAAGTGGAGGCCAATTGACGGAGATGCACGCCTATTATTTTTAGTTTCCTGTTAAAGAAAACTATTGAGATGGCTTTTTGTCTGTCCGTCCGCCAACAGATCTTAAAAACTACTAAGGCTAGAGGGCTGCAAATTGGTATGTTGATCATCCACCCTCCAATCATCAAACATACCAAATTGCAGCCCTCTAGCCTTTGTAGTTTTTATTTTATTTAAGGTTGAGGTTAGCCATGTATCGTGCGTCTGGCAGCGCTTTCCAGAGGCGTCGCTGGCGCACTTTCACTTGACCGCATCTGGGGAGCAACTGAGAGCTAACTGGTCGTAGCCGAGAGTTTCATACAGCATCATACGGTGTAAAGAAAACTCGATTGCGCCTGAGAAACTTCGCCGCATTTTTTACTTGTTTTCTTTCGCAAACAGAAACGTATCCTCAACTGAACAGTAAAGCTGAGTCACTTTTAGTAATAATGAAGAATGAAGCGAAAAAAAAAACCCACACATACACCTTCCTTCACGACATGTTTACTTTGAACTTGAAGGTACGAATCGGCTCTTCATGACCGAATTCGCTTTGTAGCAAAACCTTTCTTCCTTAACGATACATTGTGGTCCGCTATGGCGAAAAAATTCAAATTAGATTTGCTTGGAGGAATATGAATAATTGGAAAATATAGTCATGTGTAAAATATATCTTCAGTTCTTTTCATGCGCCTTGAATATCTGCCTCCATGATGGTCGTGGCAATGGCGTTACTGGCAATTTGTTTTTGAAAACTAAGTGATATATTCGTATAAATTCCTCTCAAAAATGGTACTACCTGTCTAAGTAGCACTGACGGGGAGCGCTGACTCCATAAGGCTCCATTATAAAGTAAGTGCTTATGACTACCTTATGAATGAAGGAATTTGCTTCAAATTTTTACCACTTATTCTTCAACCAATAATGAAAATTTTCAGCGTGCGAAATTTAAAAATTCGACTTCTAACTTAATTTTTTTTTTGCGTTTGATGAATAGATTTTAAAACTTTTTAAAAATATGCAAAAAGTTTCACTCACAAATGAATTTCCCAGGTACAGTAAAAGTTTCATCGAATATGGTTCAGTCTTCTTGGAGTTATAAGCATTTATTTTTGAAAAAATGGCAAAAGAAAAAAAATATGGGTTATTTTGTACTAACTATGAAACTATGGCAGTTAGAAGGATGATTTTTGCACAAAAACTATTTTGCCATATAAGAAATGTACCCTGAAATTTACAATATAATCAGATGAATAGAAATGTGATTTATATGTTACCTAAAATTTGCATTTATACACATACACACGCAGACACACACATATATATATGTATATATATAATATATACATTATACATATATATTACACACACACACACACACATATATATATATATATATATATATATATATATATATATATATATATATATATATATATATATATATATATATATATATATATATATATATATATATATATATTATATATATATATATATATATATATATATATATATATATATATATATATATATATATATATATATATACAGTTACTAATACACACACAAACAACGCCACTCCAACATCTTCTAAAAACATAACAGACACCTCACACGTCTCGAACTGTCGCCCTAACCGCTCAACTCTCCTCGCTGCTGGGAGAAAGGGGCTGGGGATTTGGTACGATACATGTACACATGCGCTACCGGGGTCTAAGCGATGTCAGGCAGGGCAGCCGATCGAGGCTACGGTCTACCCCAACGCCAAATCAAAGTCCTTCACAAGAATGCATCGTGCTTACCCCATATAAAGAATGGGAAAAAGCACGTTAAACGAAGAATAAGAAGATACAGTATATATATATATATATATATATATATATATATATATATATATATATATATATATATATATATATATATATATATATATATTACATATATATACAGTATACACACACACACACACACACACACACACACACATATATATATATATATATATATATATATATATATATATATATATATATATATATATATATATATATATATGAAGATATCCCATAAAACACTATTTGAACGTTGCTTCCATATATTTTGAGCACTTGCTTCGGTGTCCACTGATAAAATATGGACACATGATGTGTTAACAAGAGTATATGTACAAAGCATGTGCAGGTGTGGCAGTATAGGCTATATACCCTTGTAAAACATCATCTCCCTATATTTTACCAGTGAACAGGGGCTCGAAATATATGGTTACAACGTTCAAATAGTGTTTTATGGACCTTTTTTATCCTCATATTATAGTGTTGTATTTCAGTATAAGATATTCATATATATATATATATATATATATATATATATATATATATATATATATATATATATATGTATATATATATTTATATATATTTATATATATATATATATATATATATATATATATATCTATATCTATATATATATATATTTATCAGTGCAAAGTTTTTTCATAACATAAAAATTCATTAATATATTATGCTTTCAATATAATGTTTTCTCCATAACCTATAAAAATAGTATATGCTATCTATAAAAAAATAGTAGGCTATATGCTATCAGTGCGAAGTTTTTTTTTCATAAATTTATAAAAATAAATGTCCTAATGAGGTTAGGCCAGGACATGGTGGTCTAGGAAAGGTTTGTTCTCATCTTTGTACACTCGCCCTAAAGTTTTTTTCATAACCTGTAAAAATATATGCTATCAATATAAATTTTCTGCATATCCTATATACGCTACCACTGTAAATGTTTTCCCTTCCGATACTGGAGAGGCAAATAAACAAACAACTGCGAGGATAAAGTGAACAAACGCTGAGCAACCAAGCCTACACAAGTCACGAGTCAGACGACAACTCACTGCAGTAAAAATCAAGCTATGTGGTCTTATATAACAATTATAATATTATGAAAAATAGTAATCACTAATTAGAATATCACTAATATAGGAAAACAAAATCCTTTACCTAGATATGGACGTTTTGGTGTCGTTGCTATCCCAGGGCCCCAGGCGAGACAATTCCCATTTGCTTCGTCCCTCTCTTGTAACAAACTTACGAGACGCAATCGTTCAAATTCCTCCCTCACAAGGGTGGTACTTCTCTTGCTTATGGCAATGGAAATGCGTGAATGTACTACGCGGTAAGAAAATCCGAAAAGGAAATGCGTCACAAAGCACTAGCATATCGCTTGAACCAGAACCACATACAAATCGAGATGGTTTATTGGTAAAACCCGACGCTCTGTTTGGAACAGTTACGTACTTATATAATCTCATATTTCTGAAAATACGCAGTAAAATATGCCAAGAAATATAAAATATTATATGTATACTAGCTGGCATGGTACATCTGTGATACGACTATGACGAGTTCAAAATATCGAGATACGTAATTATAGATTTACTTTGATTTGATATTTTTTTTTTAGAGAACGAACCAGTTCTTATCGTAGAAAATGGGCAGTTTTAATAGGATACTAAAGTAAATTTCTCACTTTCTCCTACCAAGAACTGGCAAGTCATACAGACATTGTACGACAATTTGTCGCTCAATGTCGCTCACGGGGTGGTATTGAGATACATAGAAACATAATTACTCCGATTTTATATATATATATTTTTTTTGAGAGAGAGCTAGATTTTATCGTATATAATGTGTATTTTAGTAGAAAATACAGAAAATTTGAGAAAAATTTTTGCTCAATGGCGCTCAAATGCCGGTAAATGCGGTGAACAAAAATGCAAAAAAAAAAAAAAAAACACACACTTAAAAATCTTTTTAAGCAATAATATTTCAGGACATGTTTATTTAGACACATACCAGTCCAAAACTGTAAAAAACTAAATATCGATAATTCCTCAAAATTCGGCGATCAGCGCGCCCCTTACCAGAAACATTTGCTTTAGTTTTGTATCCAGACAAATCCATCCTTTCAAGGAATCAACATGAAGAAAGGATTTTGTTTAATACTGCACAGGAATATTCTTAACTTGCGTGCAAACAGGTTCTTGAGAGAAACTGATCAGATTATGGGATGCTGTGAGGTTCTTGGGTAACTAGAGCGAAGCTGTCCTAATTTCTACAGTTTGCAATAAGGTGCACGTGAATTTTAAGATTTTGGCCAGCATTCTACGGAGTTCTGTTCTGATAGATCGTAATGCACACGTGCACAAAATATCCAATCGCTTTACGGATTAACATATTTGTATTTAAAGTTTTGTATTCGGAGTGTTGATAGGTCTTTAGACACGCGAGGCTTATAACGATTTTTTAAGCATGAATGCAATCAATTACGCAAAGTTGTTAGTTTTCAGCGTCATTGACCATTGGTGTTGGGAAGCCAGTTTTTGATAGCAATTAACCGTTCGCATTTTAGGCTTCCTTAATCGACTACACAGCCTGGTAGTTTTAATAACGAGAATTTCATTTTTCGCTGTAAAATTGGATGAAAACAGTTCCCGCGCACGTTTGACTTTAAATCTTCGCCTCCTTTTACCCCGATGGTCCTGAATATGCATTGTACTAGAAAGTGTTATCAGCGCTAAGTAAGACCCGAGGGCATATCTGGCGGCTTTTCCTAATGCACAGGGCACTCTCCCACTTGAAATCCCACTCCCCATCTGAATCTCCTTTTTATGGACGTTTTTCTTCCATTATGGAAATAAACAATTCATTTCTCTTGCGTTCTAAAATGTTAAAGCGCGAGATATTATAAAACAAAAAAATGAAGTTGAATTCTATTTAAATTTCATTGACAATTTTTGTCTTGCGATTTTTAAGCTATTTAGAGGTAATTTTGAAATTAATCATCAGAATATGCTGCCTACGTCGTGTCGTGTAAAACTGTACCAATTTTGAACAAAATTATGACTCAGTCGTTTTCAGCTGCAGTTTAAATGATTTGCAGACATTCGTTATACATGTTACGGGGAATATGTGAAATCCGTGGATTTCACGAAATCCATAGGGAATTTGTGAAATGAGCAACTCGTTTAGGAACAGTTGGTCCCCGAGGGCTAGTACTAAACACGGGGAAATAAATTTAAACCCCTGGGGCTAGCACTAAACACGGCGAAACAGTGATTCATCTACACTGTTTCGCCGTGTTTAGTACTAGCCCCTGGGGGAGTTAAATGTATTTCTTCGTGCTTAATACTAATCCCTCCTAAGCGCATTTGATCCCCCAGGGGCTAGTACTAAACACGGAGAAATAAATTTAACCCTCAGGGGCTAGTACTAAACATGGCGAAACAGTGATTCATCTATAATGTTTCGCTGTGTTTAGTGCTAGCCCCTGGGGAGAGGGTTAAATGTATTTCTCCGTGTTTAGTACTAAACCATGGGGGATTAAATGTCCCTAAGTGCATTTGATCCCCCGCGGCCTAGTATTAAATACGGAAAAACACATTTGACTCCCCAGGGGCTAGTACTAAACATGGCAAAAAAAAAAAAAACAGTTGACCCCCAGGGGCTAGTACTAAACACGGCGAAACAGTGTACGAATCAATGTTTTGCCGTGTTTAGTACTAGCCCCTGGGGGGTTAAATTTATTTCCCCGCATTTACTACTAGCCCTCGGGGATCAAATGTTCCTAAGCGAATTGGTCACTTCACAAATTTTCTAGGGATTTCGTGAAATCCCTGATTTCAGATACAGTATTTCCTGTAACGTATACAACACTAAGATGACCAAAAAAGAGCGCTAAAACTCTACGGACACTATTACGAACATTTAACTATTTCCAACTCTAATTAACCTGCAAACCTTTTATATCTACAGGATATATTTATTTTTTAGGCTTGCGAACTCTGCTTTTAATTTATTGCTCTACACGTTAACATTTCTAGAATAAATTATAAGAATAATCTCAGATAACGAGCTGATGATTCATCAGCTAATTTACTTGGTGGAATACTGAGAGTGTGTTTTTAGTTCCATGTTGATTCTTATAACTCGTAAGCGTTCTCTGGAAACAATCATGTGATGAAGTGAGGTTACGTAAACGCATCCTAAGGCGTTGTCGTGTCATTTTAAAAACTAACAGAAAGCGGGGTTAGAGTTCAGTAATATTCATTCGACCCTATCTTTGTTATTTTCTGACTTTTGTGTCTCAATTTGTTTTCATTTATATATTCCGCACTGTTTTTTTTTTTTTTTTTTAACTCATTTTAATTTTATTATTAATCATATCAGTTTTAGCATTCAAGATTTTGAGAAAAACGTTTGCCAGTATCAGATCGTTTTTAACACGTACGTCAGCGTTATTTATAATCGGTATAGCTATACATTGCACTCCCACACAGTAAGGTGACAGCCCAAGGGAAACATCACCCAACTCACCCCTCAGTCACCCCACATATCTTCTCTGTCCGTTTTTGCGTTCTTTAATAGGTGTCTGTGTTGCCTTCAGCCTATGTCTGTTCTGCGATGGCAATGTTGGTAGACAACAGAAAAACTTATTAATAAATACCAGAGTAGGCCTAATGAGGAGAACAAAATGCTCAGCACATTCACCATCCTGTGCAGCTGCTGATGAAGACTTCTTCGGCAGGCTAAGCGTCTAATTCAATCTCCATCACCATCATCAATGCCTCTGTCACCACCATCCCGTGAGCACAGTCAGGGCCGTTAACATTTTTATCACATCACCAACATCGACCTCTTCATGGTACAAGGCCTAGCTGAGTGGTCATAGAAAAGAAGCCGTGGACAGACATAACTGTCGTATTACTACCAAAAAATAAATGATTTAAATACGAGTAATCCTTACGAACTGGTTATGGATGCCACTGAACCGAACGTAGTACAAAGTACGACTCTGTGACTGCCCACAACCCAGACTCAGCGACGACAGTCCAGCCAATCAGAAAACGTCCCGCTCCCGCGCCCCGTTTTCATTGGTCGCTTCCAAAATGCTCAACCCTAACGTGTACATTACGTGGTTTCCACCGTGTTTTCAGTGCCGTAACGCGTTCAGTAGCAATCGCATCCCTTTAGGGGTGCTGTGCCGTCAGTGCACCTCACGTGGTGCACTTTGGGCACAACTAAAGGGTTTTTGCAACTCTTTATTTTCTGAATCTCTTTACCTTCCCTCTTTTCACTGTCTTGAGCGCTAATTGTCCGAATGTGCCCCATTGCTTGGCTTAGCCTTAATTTCATTAGATCAAACTAGCAGTCCTATGATAAAGAGGAAGGACTGAAATAGTGTTCGTTCGGAAATCCTTTTGACGGTAAGGGATCCAAGCTCTTATTTTCACCTATTCCCCCACCTTCTCTCTCTCTCTCTCTCTCTCTCTCTCTCTCTCTCTCTCTCTCTCTCTCTCTCTCTCCCCTTCCATCTTTTTCCCAATTATGCTGGTAAACGAATAGGTTTTGCCGAAAGCCTCGTTGCTGTAACATACAGTAGCCACGGCCCTAGAGACTTAAAAATAGAATTCTCGGTATTTGTGCACCCCTTTACTGTACATATACAGTCCCTTTTGAAGTTCTCGTTCAGTAATTCTTTTCTCTTCGTACGTCCTTGGGATCTGATGGGCAAACAGCTGCCTTACATCAATACGTTTTTTACCCTTTCCATCCAAATTACTCTGGTTGTACAAGTAGTCTCGAACAGAGCAAAAATAATATCTAGCTCTGAAGGATACAGAGAGAGGTAAGCAGTGAAGCTAAGCTATACCTCTGCTCTACGAAAAATTCTCTCTCTCTCTCTCCTACTCGTTATGTACGTATGTATGTATGTATGTGTGTATGAATAAGTTTAGAAGGATGTCAAACTGTATAAGGGCATCCCTAAGTTTACGGGCCATGTTTTTAGTTTTCTGTAAAAGAAAACTATTGTGACGGCTTTGCCTTGTCCGTCCGCACTTTTTTCTGTCCACCCACAAAATCTTAAAAACTACTGAGGCTAGAGGGCTGCAAATTGATATGTTGATCATCCACCCTCCAGTCATCAAACATACCAAATTGCAACCCTCTAGCCTCAGTAGTTTTTATTTTATTTAAGGTTAGCCATGATCGTGCGTCTGGCATTGCTATAGTAACCAACAACACAGGCAGCAACCTGGCCGTGGCTGAAAGTTTCATGAGCCGCGACTGAGAGTTTCATACAGCATTATACGCTGTACAGAAAACTCGATTCCGCCGAGGAAACTTCGGAGCATTTTTTACTTATTTTTTTTTTTTAAAAACGAACTTTACCAGAAGAAGAGCTTAAATGAAAGACACAAAGACCATTTCAAGAAATATTATGATAATGTGAAGTGCGTCTTATTCTTCATTGGTTTTAATCCCGCTTTACATACTTTCATAAAAATGTAGATATTTATATATCAATATTCATTGTTCATGCTCTGATTCACTGCAGGTTATTGAAAAATCATCAAACAGATCTTTTACCTGTAAGGGAATAATGTTTTGTCGTCAATTTTTTTATTTACCCTTTACTGGAAAGATTTAATCCTTATGACTCTGTATGAGATCTAATAATAATAATAATAATAATAATAATAATAATAATAATAATAATAATAATAATAAATATTATTATTATTATTATTATTATTATTATTATTATTATTACAAGAAGCATGCTGAAATAACAGTTAATCTATGAGTAACCTTCTTAAAACAGAATTTCCATAGTCAATTGGGAAATGGAACAGATTTCAGATGAAAACATTAAAAAAAGTATAGGAATCATCAAATATCAAAATGTTGCACGCCGCAAAACAAATGGTTTGGGGAAAAAATAAGAAAAAACAGCTTTCTCGCCTGCCTTGAATCTTCTGACCTTAGAATTCATTGAATCTCTTCACATCAACATTCACAGAGACTCCTTCACATCAACATTCACAGAGAATCTCTTCACATCAACATCCACAGAGAATCTCTTCACATCGACACTCACAGAGACTCCTCTCAAATCAACCTTCACGGAGACTCCACTCACATCAACATTCACAGAAAATCTTTTCACATCAACATTCACAGAGATTCTCTTCACATTAGCATTCACAGACACTACCTTCACATCGACATTCACAGAGACTCCCTTCACATCGACATTCACAGAGACTCCCTTCACATCGATATTCACCGAGAATCTCTTCACATCAACATTCACAGAGAATCTCTTCACATCAGCATTCACAGAGAACCTCTTCACATCAATATTCACAGAGACTCCCTACACATCAACATTCACAGAGAATCTCTTCACATCAGCGTTCACAGAGAATCTCTTCACATCAATATTCACACAGACTGCCTTCACATCAACAATCACAGAGACTCCCTACACATCGAAATTCACAGAGAATCTCTTCACATCAACATTCACAATGAATCTTATCACATCAACATTCACAGAGACCCCCTTCACATCGACATTCATAGAGACTCCCCTCACATCAGCATTCACAGAGACTCCCTTCACATCAACATTCACAATGAATCTTATCACATCAGCATTCACAGAGACTCCATTCACATCAACCTTCTCAGTGAATCTTACATCAGCATTCACAGAAACTCCCTTCACATCAGCACTCACAGAGAATCTCTTCACATCAACATTCACAGAGATTCCCTTCACATCAACATTCACAGAGAGTCTCCTCACATCAACATCCACTGAGAATCTCTTCACATCAATATTCACTGAGAATCTCTTCGCATCAACATTCACGGAGAATCTCTTCACATCAACATTCACAGAGAATCTCTTCACATTAACATTCACAGAGCATCTCTTCACATCAATATTCGCAGAGGCTCCCTTCGCATCAGCATTCATAACGCTGCCTGGAAGACTTTCCCAAAAATGCCTATGGTGCGGGAATAGTGACACGGCAGCAGAACTACCAGAATCCAATCGTCCCTTCAAAGTTTTTCAATGTATCCAATTTGTACCTGCAGTGTCAGCTATTGTGCTGTGTTTATTCTGAATACAGACGAGCAGTTACAGTCAATAGCCAATATACACATTACATTTAATTAACCCACGGATTGCGGAAGGAATCTACAATGAAAAGCAAACATTCGCCTACTATTATTCTACCGGAAATACCATGATAGTTTTCTATTTCCTACAGATAACAGTAGAAAACGAGATTTAATAAGTTACTCCTATATTCTGTTCTGACAAATTTAATGAGTGACTCCCATATTCTGTACTGATGGAAACTCCGATTGAAAGAATGATAAACTGAGTCTTATTCATTTGCCAGTATGTCTGCAAATAATTTATGCATTCACAAGTCAATAACAACAACCGTTCACAGATGTTAGCATCCGTACTGGCTCCCAGCAGCGCGTCTACATAACCATATACTATAGCGAGTTTCCCCGCGTCTCCTCTTCACATCATTTTCCTCTCAGTCCTACCTTTCCACTCCATGTCGCCCTGTTCACTCCATCCTTAAACCTGATTCCTTTTTATCCACTCTCTTCCCACACGCTACTTTTCTTTCTTTCTAATAGCTCTTCGTTGAGTGAGTCGGTAGAGCTGCGGACTGTCACTCGATGGGCTGGAGTTCAATTCCCTGGCCGGCTGATGAAGATTTAGAGGAATTTATTTCTGGTGATAGAAATTCACTTCTCGCTATAATGTGGTTCGGATTCCACAATAAGCTGTAGGTCCCGTTGCTAAGTAACCAATTGGTTCTTAGCAAAATAAGTCTAATCCTTCGGGCCAGCCCTAGGAGAGCTGTTAATCAGCTCAGTGGTCTGGTAAAACTAAGGTATACTTAATTTTTCTTTCTTTCTAATCAAACTCACTTGCCTTCATAACACTGACAGCCAGATTTTAAACACAAACATTAAATCATAATTGCTGCTTTACAGGTGATGGAAGGGGATAAAGGAGATTATAAGAATGATCTGCACCTTCAGTGAGCGAGTACGCAGGGGAAGATAATTGCAGGATTTTGTTTGGGGAAATGGAAGACAGGTAACAGAGGAACCTGAGGGGAAAGGCGAGAATCATATTAGACAGGGGAATAATTCATTTAAGGATTATGTTGTGCACGTGACACTCTTTCGTGATAGTAGCATATTTCCGTTAAAATGAATGTCAGTAAGTTTGTGCGTACGTGTGCATTTGAAAACGACAAATACAAGTCTGCATTTTGAGAGTTTGCAAATAGTAAATTATATTAGTATCTCGACGTCAATCAACTAGAACGTTGTAACGCCAGTTTTAGTAGCCATAATCGATAAAAAAATTTGTCATCTGATTCTTAGGCCAATCTTTCTTCGCATAAGTAGAGCATTTTTGTAAATTCTGAATTTTTTTATCATTACACATTCATCAGCTTTCGTATGTTGATAGGAATCACAATGATCTGGCATCAAATCCATAAAAGGTGAAATAAGTCTGCTAATTAAAATAGAACAAATCGATGTTTATGGAAGTGATTTTGATTTGTAATGGAATACAAATACCATGTTAATTGGGAATGCTATGGTTAATGAGTA